>NC_091194.1:20624271-20924271 GCF_040958095.1 Procambarus clarkii
TGCAAGCCTGCCTGCCTGCTTGCCTCCTTCCCAGCCTGCAAGCCTGCCTGCCTGCCTGCCTCCTTCCCAGCCTGCAAGCCTGCCTGCCTCCTTCCCAGCCTGCAAGCCTGCCTGCCTGCCTCCTTCCCAGCCTGCAAGCCTGCCTGCCTGCCTGCCTCCTTCCCAGCCTGCAAGCC
Source organism: Procambarus clarkii (assembly GCF_040958095.1). Classification (NCBI taxonomy): domain Eukaryota; kingdom Metazoa; phylum Arthropoda; class Malacostraca; order Decapoda; family Cambaridae; genus Procambarus; species Procambarus clarkii. Next base: position 20,624,448 of record NC_091194.1, read on the forward strand.
TGCCTGCCTGCCTGCCTGCCTCCTTCCCATCCTGCAAGCCTGCCTGCCTGCCTGCCTCCTTCCCAGCCTGCAAGCCTGCCTGCCTGCCTGCCTCCTTCCCAGCCTGCAAGCCTGCCTGCCTGCCTGCCTGCCTCCTTCCCAGCCTGCCAGCCTGCTTCCTTCCCAGCCTGCCAGCCTGCTTCCTTTCCAGCCAGCCTGCCTCCCTCCCTGCCATCATGCTAACGGGTAGTGTGTGTTAGGCTTATCTTCGGGAATGAGCCGGTCTCACCCCCACCACCAACAAACCACCCGCCCCCCTACATCCCATCTCTCAAGGTCACGCGGTTCAACCGCGTGACTACCACTCACTCCCTGCCTGCCAGCCTGCCTGCAAGCTAGCCTGCCTGCCTGCCTGCCTGCCTGTGCCTGCCTGCCTGTGCCTGCCTGCCTGTGCCTGCCTGCCTGTGCCTGCCTGCCTGTGCCTGCCTGCCTGTGCCTGCCAGCCTGCCTTTCCCTCCCTAATTCTCACTACTTCCATCCCTTCCTGCCTACCTCCTAGCATCTCTCCCTACCTCCCCCTCCCTCTTAGCATCTCTCCCTACCTACCCCTCCCTCTTAGCATCTCTCCCTACCTCCCCCTCCCTCTTAGCATCTCTTTCTGCCTCCTAACATCTCTCCCTACCTCCCCCTCCCTCTTAGCATCTCTCCCTACCTCCTAACATCTCTCCCTACCTCCCCCTCCCTCTTAGCATCTCTCCCTACCTCCTAACATCTCTCCCTACCTCCCCCTCCCTCTTAGCATCTCTCCCTACCTCCTAACATCTCTCCCTACCTCCCCCTCCCTCTTAGCATCTCTCCCTACCTCCTAACATCTCTCCCTACCTCCTAGCATCTCTCTCTCCCCCTCTCTCACTGATTCTCCCCCCCCCTCATTCATACTGCCTCCCACCTAAGCTCCATCGTCCATCCACCCACCAGTCAGCCATCACTGACGCAATGCGTGCATTTGGAGCCAACATGGTGCACAGATGTTTCTTGATTGTGCAGATATGTAAAACAAAAGCACAGAATGAACATTCCAGCCTTATGGCAATTCAAAATAATAGGAATAATAGGCCGTGAATCTGTGAAGTCACAGCGGGCAAACTGGACCATCTCCCACCCACCACCACAAGCCGGCGTGACGCTTGGCGGACCCCTTCCTACCCGAACTTTGTTCGGGTAGCATGACTCCCCAACCCCAATCGGGAAACTGGAAGTTTCGGATAACTAAAGTTCGGAAACCAAGTGGTGCTCTGTATATATATATATATATATATATATATATATATATATATATATATATATATATATATATATATATATATATATATATATATATATAGGGGGTACCACCACTGGTGCAATTATAGGGACCCACAGCCTCAGAGAAGGGAACACAGAGCACTCAGGGAAAAACTTGACATTTAACTCTGAATACGAAAGAGTGTTCACTTCTCCTACCACCCCCTTTTTTTTTTTATTATGATGTACACTTTATTATGCAAGGTTATACAGTTACATATCTGATTTTATACAAAAATTGAACATTAAGAGGACACAAGAAAAAGTTCGCTTCCTAGAGGCTGTAGATTTCCTCGAACTCCTCCGACGCCGGGCAGGAACCGAGGATGCAGCGGGCATTTCCCCTCTGGATCGCGACACTGAGGCGCTGAAAGAGAGAACTTGCTGCTCTAGGGTCTCTTGTGATGTCAATGAGCTTGGAACCAAGATCCTTAAGAAACCTTCTTGCACTCTCACCCCATGGGCCTAGGGTCTCAGACCCTATTGGAACGAAGTTGTACCTTTGATCTAATTGCCTGTACTTGACTGACTTTTGTTTTTCTGTGTGTGTCGCTGCGGCTCCTGCCGTGCCGGCAGAGAGGGTGATGTATGTCGTTGCCAGGGTGGATACGCAAGTATAGTCCCATGCTAACTGCCTGCCACCCTTCCACGGACGCAGTGTGATTCCGTCCGGTCGGCCGGCAAAGCTTACAGAGTCACGGTTCAGTAGGTTGCGGGGCTCTCTCTCCGCTGGACACTGAGCAGAGGCAAGGCTTCTTTTAATGATGTCGTTGACTTCGTCGTGTCTAGTGTGCCAACCACCCGATTTTCCACAGTGCAGGCCATGCAATCCATATTCGTCAGCATCTGCCTCGCCGCAAATACACCTGTGAACAGTGTGGATAGGGGCAGCAAGGCGGAGAGCGACTGCAATACGGAGCTCCCGCGGATCAAGACGTGTGCCTGTCGCAGACATAGGGACTGCCAGAAGGAAGTCCCCTGCATGGGGAGCCTGCACAGCTGTGAGGCGTGCACGATCACTAGGGGTTGTTGCTGCCTCCAGCAAAGCTGTGGCTTCTTTGTCTACAATGGGGCTGTCCCAACTGGATTGTTTCTTGGCTTTCGGCATGGCTGGTCCGAGTGCTGGGTCTGTCATGGCACCCCATTTCGTGTCGCATTCCGTGTAGTGGGGGTCCTGTATCCCAGCTACATCACTCAGGGTGTCAGGTAGAATTTCCTTAACCAGGTCATCTGATGCTGAGGAGGAAGACAGGAAGGCTGGGACAGCAATTTGGGTGGCGGTGCGGACACCCAAGCCACCGAGCCTAACAGGAAGAGTGGCTTGTTTCCACTGGCATTCGTTGAGGGAGAGGTTAACAACTTTTTCCAGCATGGTCTTCAGTAGGAGGTCATACTCGTCAAGCTTTGGGTTGTTGTAAGATGGGGCGCACCTCAGAAAGTAGGTTAGCCTCGGAAGGGATAGGCATTTGGTGAGGAGATAAAAAGCATCGTGGGCATCGATGTCACCTATTCTGTCTTCCATCCTCCTAAGCTCTGCGATTTTCTTGTCGAGGATCTCCTCAATGGCGTTAGACCCGAGGGGAGCTCCAAGGAGGGTGCTGTTCTCGGCCCTAATGACATGGGCTCCAGGCAAGGCAGACCTTATTCTAGCTACGATGTCTGGGTTGGAGGAGACTACTTCACACTTGGAAGGGTTCAGGACGAGACCCAGGCTTACTTCTTGCTCCCTTATTTTCCTGATATCTGACAAGAGGTGGTCTACGGTGCCAGCTATAGTGCCATCATCCAAAAACCAGATGTTGAACTCGCTGGACAAGCTTTCGGTGATTTCTTTTAAGACTAAGCAGAAAAGAAGGGGAGCAAGAGGATCACCTTGCTGAACACCTTCACATGATCTGATTTCATGTTCACCAAAGAGCAGTTTTGACTCACCACTGTAGCACGATAGTATGAACGGGTAGAGGGGCCGGAAATGGCGATGTACGGCACAAAGTACTGCATCTCTTCTTACCATGTTGAAGGCATTCTTAAAGTCCAGTTTGAGCAGGGCCTTTTCACCAGAAATGTTTGTGATGTATGCTCGTGCTGCATGGGCAGCCGCTTCACAGCCTTGGGGGATTCCAAATCCTAGCTGGATTGGTTTCAGGAATTCAGCCGCTTGCTGGCTGACAACCCTCGTAGCAGCCTTGGCAATCAGGCGTCGGAGAGTGTTGCCAACAGCGATTGGCCTGATTCCTTCGTCCTTCTTTTTGAGAGCACAGAGGGAGGCACCAAAAAAGAGAGGCCTGATGACCTCAGGTATCTCACCAGCCAGACACATGTTGACGAACCTTGTGAGTTCCATAAGACGATCTTGTGCAGCATCACCAACCGCAGGATTTAACATTTGCTTGATATGTTGAGGTTTTAACCCTGTAAAGCCTCCTGCTGACCCAGGTGGAAAAGAAAGGGCTGCTTTGTAGACCTCAGATTCACCAACGGTTAATGGGTCTGAAATGGTGTCGGCTGATGGCGGAACGATGTTGTCGCCTTGAGGGGCTCTGGGTGGGTGCTTGCTTTGCAGGGCCCGTGCTGTGGCTGAGTTTCGAGGAGCAATTTTCTCGTCACTGGTGAGGACTCTAATAGCACTTGCGGTATTTCCCTCTTCAATTTTCTTGGTGATTTGTGCTCTGATTTTGTACGTTTCCGGTATGATGATGTTACCATTTCTGCGGTGGGTGTGTTTTGCTCGCAGAGGCAGGCGAACTAGGTTGTCCCCCCTTGGGTATTCATTTATCGCCCTCAGGACCGAGGAAGCAAGTGATTTGTCCCTCCTTGGAGGAACGGTGAGGCATACATTGCCAAACAGAAGGACATTATGCCACGCTTGAATGTTTTCCGGGGCATCATTGACCCTTTTCAGAAGATTACAAAGTTTGGCTGCTGCATTTGGGCGGGCTGCTTTTGGGATGTGTGGTAATGTTCTAGCAGACGTCGCTATGATCGCTTGGGTGAGGTTCTCAGATGAGATTAGGTTAATGGGAGTCTCTTCCCTAACTGTTAATGGCAGCTGGCCATTGCTTCCCTTCGGAAGCTGGTGGGAACCACTGCATCTTTCCTCGTTGAAGGTGTGAAAGCGGATAACACCACCGTTGGAGTTTATGGCGGTGTTTTTGTTGCATACTCGGCAAAAACCTCTTTTAGGAGCAGTTGTTGGCACCTCAAGGCTTGTGGAGTCCTGCCCGACCGCTGGGACCCCTTCCATTTCAACTCGGTTGGGAGAGTTAAACTGTGCATTATTCTATAGAGGGGAGCAAACACACTGGGTCATGGCCAAGCAACTGGGTGTGGAGCCAGCAACTGGGTGGGAAGCCAGCAACTGGGTGTGGAGCCAGCAACTGGGTGTGGAGCCAGCAACTGGGTGTAGAGCCAGCAACTGGGTGTGGAGGCATCAACTGGGTGTGGCGGCATCAGCTGGGTGTGGAGGCCGCGGCTGGGTGTGGAGGCCGGTGGGGCGAGGGTCAGCTCAGGTAGTGAGGTGGGGGGAGGGGGGGGGAAGGGGTCGGTTTGGGGGGGAGGCGTGGTATCGAGTGGGCTATACACATGACACACAATATACATTCATATATATGTACACCAGGGTATGTATGACACTGAGAATATAGGGTTGGCACTTTGTTATATATATATATATATATATATATATATATATATATATATATATATATATATATATATATATATATATATATAATAATATATATATATAATATTATAAATATTATAAATAAAAATGTTCCCTTATTTCTGGGGGGAGCGTGTCGGCTCCCTGATGCTAGTTTACCGATTGCAATACTACGCGAGTGTCATAAGTTGAGGAGTCCTTGTTGGCCTACCGGGGACCACGAGCCAAAACCTGGCCCCCTCACAGAGGTGCAAGGATTAATGGCTCATGAACACCTTACATGTAAAGTTTATCATCTTGCCATCGACCAGGAAAACATCCAGAAAGGTAGGTATCTCAAAACAAACCACTGCATGGTTTAATACGAGACACACAAACCACAATATCAAAAGAACATTCCTAAAAGAAACCCAAAACCAAAATTTTGTCAAACCAGCCCCTTGCTACTAAGCTTTTCCTTCCCCCTCATTGGGGGGGGGGAGGAACCAGCTTAGGTCAGCCGGGCCGCCACTCGTCAGTTCTTAACTGATGTGTGCCAAGTGGATTTTGACTTGTAGTAGTACTCTATGGCATTCTTCATTGTTCTTTTGCATTTTAGAACGTTGCACAGGGGTTCGTGTTTCTGGCAGTTTGCTGTAGAAGTCTGTTTTTCTCATGGCTTTGTTCGTCGGTCTCCTAGCTTCAGATCTCTTCTTACTTCTGTCTCTGGTGTTTTCCGCCACGTTTGGGTTGGCGGCTTTCTTGTTAGTCTTGAAGTTCCTTCTAGTAGATACAGCACTGTTGTCAGTCAAGGTTGTGGGTGTGGCTTCTAGGAGGAAGTTTTCAGGTTTGAAATTGCACTTCTATCTATGGAGGGGATGTTGCTCCAACTAAAATTTCCTCGTCTGATGAATCGGATGAGTTGAAAGCAGGGGAGATGGAGGTGGTGGTCCTTGGAGGTTGAGTGGTGGCAGGTCCTGCAGTTGGAGGCAGCACGGCGGCCGACTGTAGCTGCAAGGCTGGTGAGGGGGAACTGCAGAAGATCGATGATATATATTCAGAAGGGAAGGGACTTCGTGACAAACCACCAGGATGGGTTCAGGGAGGGTAAATCTTGCCTCACTGGTTTAATAGAATTCTATGATCAAGTGACAAAGATTAAGAAAGAAAGAGGAGGATGGGCGGACTGCATTTTCCTGAACTGTCGGAAAGCCTTTGACACAGTACCCCATAAGAAGGCTGGTGCATAAATTGTTGAAACAGGCAAGAGTAACTGGTAAGGTGTTGCAGTGAGTATGGGAGGTACCTAAGCAATAGGAAGCAGAGAGTTAGAGGCGAGGTTATCTTGAGATGATTTCGGGGCTTTAGTGCCCCGTGGCCCAGTCCTCGACCAGGCCTCCACCCCCAGGAAGAAGCCCGTGACAGCTGACTAACACCCAGGTACCTATTTTACTGCTAGGTAACAGGGGCATAGGGTGAAAGAAACTCTGCCCATTGTTTCTCGCCGGCACCCGGAATCGAACCCGGGACCACAGGATCACAAGTCCAGCGTGCCGTCCTCTCGGCCGACCGGCTCCCTAAAGACCTCAGTGAGACCTCAGATTGGCATGAAGTCACCAGCAGTCCCACAGGACTCTGCTCAGACCTATCTTGTTTCTGATTACGTAGATGATCTTCCAGAGGGTATAGACTCATTCCTCTCAATGTTTGCTGACGATGCCAAAATTATGAAAAAGATTAACCCTTCCACTGCTAAGTGGTCCCGAGGACATTTACACCCCTGTGCGCAAGAAAAAAAAATTATAAAAAAAATTATTTCGTCTTCTAAAAATGTTAATTTGTGTTCCCTGAGCACGGGGAAAAAAAATCGTAGGCGACATACTGTATTTTGAGCGCAATAGACCGAAGAAGTCTGGCAAAAAGTGGGCTTTGACAGAGAGGTCATCAGAGGCGGTCAGCATCACCCGAGCTGACAGGTGGGAGTTGCCACAGAGATATTATCACCTAATTATTTCAATGTGTCTGATATATTTTTTCTTAGTTTTTTGCAGTAATATTATTCAATAGTGCGTATTGTAATATATTTATATAATAAAAGTGGTGAATAATTGCCCAAAAGTATGGTGTGCATATTAGTGTTCAATTATGTTCATAAAACAATAAACAAATAGTTTTGCTGCTATTACTCTATACACAGGTTATATATAAGTATCTGCATGTTTTGTTCACCATAACGAACCACTAAGTTGGTATTTTCGAGTCGAAAAGGAACGAGGGGTGACCACCACACACCAGCCAGCCACTCGTTGCCACTCCCTCAATAATGCCTCACTTGCCCACTTTTTCCCTCCCACCATCCTGTTTTATATTTTATTCACAATATACAGACTTTATAAGAATCTACATGTTTTGTTCACCACAACTGTACAACTAGGCTGATATTTAGTTCGGGCACTAAGAGTTGTCGCTATACACAGTCAGCTGGCGGCTCCCTCACTCATTCAAGGTCACACGCACTAAACTTTTTCCCCAACAATACTGTTTGCAGTGTTATTACCCTATATACACATATATAAGTATCTACATGTTGTATGCACTGTAACTGTACACCTAAGCTTGTAGAGTGCCCAAAGTTTATAGTGGCAATCCTCTACAGAGCTAGACAAATCGTGCAGACGACGTCTCCTCTGTCACCCAAATGGCTCCTCCCAACATAATACTTTTGCTGTTATTACACTATTTCACACATTATATATAAGTATCTACATTTGTGTTCACCATAGAGAACCACTGAGCTGGTATGGTGAATGCAGACAATAACAGCCAATGATTTTTTTTTTATTTTTCCCGTGCTCAGGGGGACACAAATTAACATGTTTAGAAGACGAAAAATTTTTTATTTTTTTTTTCTTGCGCACAGGGGTGTAAATGTCCTCAGGACCCCTGAGCAGTGGAAGGGTTAAGGGTTAAGACAGGACATACAAATACAAATACAAATATTTATTCAGGTAAAGTACATACATACAAGGTGAAATAAAAAAGTTAGATTTATAGATAGAGCTAGTACATACAATGCCTAAAGCCACTATTACGCAAAGAGTTTCAGGCAGGAAAATCACTAAGACTAAAACTTGATACAAACTTAGATTAAAGTATAAATTGTGTTAAGAAAAAATCAGAAAAAAAAGGGGGGGGGGGGAAACATAGCAGAAAAAAAAGCAAAAATACAATTTGGTCAACAAACAGCATTGTTTAAAATCATAGACATGGGTTGACATTTAAGGGTGAGGTAGGTTACAAAGAGTTAATTAGGTGGTACTTAGTTTTTATCTTAAACTGGTTGGGAGAGGTACAGTCTTTAACATAATTGAGAAGGTCATTCCACATTCGAGGTCCCTTGATTTGTAAAGCATTTCTAGTTTGACCAAGTTGTACTCTTGGAATATCAAATAGGTATTTGTTTCTGGTGTGGTGCTCATGGGATCTGTTAGAACCTTCTAGGAAGCTTTTAAGGTCAGGATTGACATTACAGTTCAGCGTTTTATATATATAAAATACACATGAGAGGATGTGCAGTGACTTAATACCTAACATATTCAGAGATTTGAGTAAGGGTACTGAGTTATGTCTGGGGCCAGAGTTATTGTCCTAATAGCAGCTTTGTGTTGAGTAATTAGAGGATGTAAATGATATTGGGTAGTAGAACACTAAGCACAAATACCATAGTTGAGATAAGGATAGATGTCAACCAACAAACTAACACTTAACATAGAAAAGACTTACTACATCTTATTTGGAAGCAAATCTACAAATGCAATTCAGCTTCAGATAGACAATGTAAACATTAGCAATAAAAATGATGGAAAGTTTCTTGGCCTATTCCTAGACAAGAGACTCAACTTCAGTACCCACATACAACACATAACTAAGAAAGTCTCACAGTTGGTATACTCTCCAAAATCAGATATTATGTACCTAACTCTGCTCTCATCTCTCTATATTATGCACTAATCTATCCCTATCTTAATTATGGTATCTGTGCATGGGGTTCAACCACTGCAAACCACCTCAAGTCCATTACCCAGCAAAAATCTATCAGAATAATAACATTCTGCTTTCAGACAACACTCAGCCCCCCTTGTTTAACTCCCTAAACATGCTAAACATAATCTCACTCCACAAATCTCTTGTCAACTACATTTACAAAACCCTTTTCTTAAATGCAAATCCTGCTCTGAAACTCTCCCTGGACAGATGTAATAGGACCCATTATCACCACACCAGAAATAAATATCTCTTTGATATCCTCAGTCAAACTTAATTTGTGTAAACACTCTATGCAAATAAAAGGACCCAGTCTATGGAACTCACTCCCTATTGAATTGAAAAGCTGTCCAACTTTTGCATCATTCAAAAACAATACTAAAAAGTACCTAATTTCATCTTAGTTTTGTTACCTTTTGCTTTAAAACTGCACTGTATCTATTGCTACCCAATCTCCCAATCTTTATGTATCCAATCTGAACATCTTTATCATTGCGATCATTGCTCTCTTCTTGTATGGACTGTCAATGTGCTATATGGTGTCTATTAATCTTGTTTAAATTACCAATCAAGCTGTCAGTGTAATCAATCAGAGTTTTAATATACCAATGTTCTTTAATATACTTACTAATCTCTCTCAATTTTTTTTTCTTGCAATGTATTTATCATTTTATTAATTCTGATAGAAATTACCTACTTAAAATTATTTGTTAGATTAAGGACCTGCCTGAAACGCTGCGCATACTAGTGGCTTTACAAGAGTGCAATTACTGTACTATGCTATGTATTCTCACAAACCCAATGTACCTTCTTGTATATAAATAAATAAAATAAATAAACAAACAAATAAATAAAGATGAGAGAGTAATAGTGTCACCAGGGCAGGGCGAGGTACATAATATCTGATCTTAGAAAGAATGCCAAAAGTTTTTTAAAAACTTTTTTTGATATATTTAGAATGTGTCCCTGGAAATTCAGCTCATGGTCAATGAGAACACCAAAGAATTTGCCATCTATTTTGTTACAAATTTGGGTATTGTTAATTCAGAGATTTATTTGATTTGAGGATTTATTGCCAAACAAAATATAGAAAGTTTTGTCAATATTGAGGGTTAGTTTGTTGGCAGTTAGCCAGTGATGGACTTTATTTAGCTCAGTATTCACTGTCACATTTAGAGCAAGGGGGGTCAGGACTGGAGTAAATGAAGGTTGTGTCGTCAGCAAATAAGAACATAAGAAGAACATAAGAACAAAGGTAACTGCAGAAGGCCTATTGGCCCATACGAGGCAGCTCCTATTCTATAACCACCCAATCCCACTCATATACTTGTCCAACCCGTGTTTGAAACAATCGAGGGACCCCACCTCCACAATGTTACGCGGCAATTGGTTCCACAAATCAACAACCCTGTTACTGAACCCGTATTTACCCAAGTCTTTCCTAAATCTAAACTTATCCAATTTATACCCATTGTTTCGTGTTCTGTCCTGTGTTGATACTTTTAATACCCTATTAATATCTCCCCGGTTATGTCCATTCATCCACTTGTAAACCTCTATCATGTCACCCCTAACTCTTCGCCTTTCCAGTGAATGCAACTTAAGCTTTGTTAATCTTTCTTCATATGAAAGATTTCTAATTTGGGGAATTAACTTAGTCATCCTACGCTGGACACGTTCAAGTGAATTTATATCCATTCTATAATATGGCGACCAAAACTGAACTGCATAATCTAAATGGGGCCTAACTAGAGCAAGATATAGCTTGAGAACCACACCAGGTGTCTTGTTACTAACGCTGCGATTAATAAATCCAAGTGTCCGATTTGCCTTATTACGAACATTTATGCATTGATCCTTTTGTTTTAAATTCTTACTAATCATAACTCCCAGATCCCTTTCGCAATCCGACTTCGCAATCACAACACCATCTAGCTCGTATCTTGTAACTCTATCATCATTACCTAACCTCAGAACTTTACATTTATCAGCATTAAACTGCATCTGCCAATCCTTCGACCATTTCAAAACCCTATCTAGATCAACTTGAAGTGATAGTGAGTCCTCCTCCGAATTAATTTCCCTACCGATTTTCGTATCATCGGCAAATTTGCAAATGTTGCTACTCAAACCTGAATCTAAATCATTTATATATATTATAAACAACAGAGGTCCCAGGACAGAGCCTTGAGGCACTCCACTTACAACATTTTCCCACTCTGACTTGATTCCATTTATACTAACTCTGTTTCCTTTGGTATAGCCATGCCCTAATCCAGCTTAATATAGCACCCCCAATACCATGAGACTCTATTTTTTTAATCAGTCTTTCATGTGGCACTGTATCAAAAGCTTTGCTAAAGTCAAGGTATACAACATCGCAATCCTTACCACTATCAACTGCCTCAACAATGCTAGAATAAAAAGATAACAAATTTGTTAAACATGAACGGCCATTTATAAAACCATGTTGCGACTCAATTATTAATTTATGTTTTTCAAGATGAAGACGAATTTTATTTGCTATTATAGATTCGAGTAACTTTCCCACAATAGACGTTAGGCTAATTGGTCGATAGTTAGACGCAAGTGATCTATCTCCTTTCTTAAAAACTGGTATCACATTAGCAACTTTCCAAAACTCTGGCACTGTGCCTGACTCTATTGATTTATTAAATATGGTTGACAGTGGGTCACAAAGCTCCTCTTTGCATTCTTTAAGCACCCTAGCAAACACTTCATCCGGCCCTGGGGATTTGTTTGGTTTGAGTTTTACTATTTGTTTAAGAACATCCTCCCTGGTAACTGCTAAACTCGTCAACCTGTCCTCGTCCCCACCCACATAGACTTGTTCGGCTGAAGGCATATTGTTAAGTTCCTCTTTAGTAAATACAGATACAAAATATTTATTAAAAATACTACTCATCTCTTCATCACTATCTGTTATTTGACCTGTCTCAGTTTTTAATGGACCTATCCTTTCCCTAGTCTTAGTACGATATAACTGAAAAAACCCTTTAGGATTTGTCTTTGTTTGCCCTGCTATGCGAACTTCATAGTTTCTTTTTGCTTTCCTTATCTCTTTTTTAACATTTCTAACCAGTTGTACGAATTCCTGTTCTAAAGTGACCTCCCCATTTTTAATCCTTTTGTACCAAGCTCTCTTTTTACCTATAAGGTTCTTCAAATTCTTTGTTATCCACTTTGGGTCATTAGTATTCGATCTATTCAATTTGTATGGTATACTACGTTCCTGTGCTTTGTTTAGAATATTCTTAAATAAGTTATATATTGAATCCACATCGAAATCCCCATTTAAGTCACCTATCGCTGGGTTCATGTCTCGCTCCACGACCGGCCCACACCCCATACCCAAGACTTTCCAATCAATTTGACCCAAAAAATTTCTTAGGCTATTAAAATCAGCTTTTCGAAAATCTGGCACTTTAACAGAATTTTCTCCTACTGGTCTATTCCATTCTATGCTAAATCTGATTTCTTTGTGATCACTGCTCCCTAGCTCACTCCCTATTTCGATGTCATTAATTTGCGTTTCCCTGTTAGTTAACACTAAATCTAAAATATTATTTTCCCGTGTTGGTTCCTTAATGTGTTGCGTAAGAAAGCAATCGTCAATTAATTCTAGAAAATCTTCTGCTTCACTATTCCCTGTTTTGTTCAACCAGTTTATTCCGCTAAAATTAAAGTCACCCATGACATAAATACTGTTAGATCTAGATGCTCTAGATATTTCATCCCATAGATGCTTTGCTTCCATTCTGTCTAAATTTGGTGGCCTATATATTACTCCTATTATAATATTATTAGCTTTTTCGTTTAATTCAATCCAAATAGTTTCTGTGTGTGGCTCTGTTTTGATTCCCTCTTTGAGACTACATTTCAAATTGTCCCTAACATATATGGCTACTCCACCTCCTCGTCTAATATATCTATCTGTGTGAAATAGTTTAAATCCATATATTTGATATTCAGCTAATAGTTCTCTATTTTCTACATTCATCCACGTTTTGGTAAGTGCAATAATATCTATTTTTTCTGTGCAGACAAGAGCATTTAATTCGTTAATTTTATTTCTTAGACTTCTACTGTTAGTGTAATATACCCTAAGTGAATTGTTATTTTGCGGACCTTCTCTTTCCCTGATCGTTTTGCCAATTCCTTTCTCCCACAAACACATACTTTTATTACCTCCTTCCTCCAAATCAATTCCCATACCTCTATCTACTAACAGTTTAAACCCAAACAAACACCTCTAACCACTTCTTCTAACGAGTTCGCAACAGCAACAACCCCAGCTCTCGATAGATGCACCCCATCACGAGCATACATTTCATTTCTTCCATAGAAGTGTTCCCAGTTGTCTATGAAAGATATTGCATTTGATTTGCAACATCTTTCCAGCCGGCAATTGACACCAAGTGCCCTCGATATCCATTCATTTCCCACTCCCTTTCTTGGAAGAATGCCACATATGATCGGGATTCCTCCCTTGCTCCTAACTAACTCTATGGCTGTTTTATACCTCTGAATCAGTTCCTCACTCCTAACTCGACCAACATCATTTCCTCCCACGCTAATGCAAATAATGGGATTGTTCCCATTACCAGCCATAATATCATTCATGTTGTTTATAATATCACCAATGCCAGCTCCGGGATAGCAAACCCTTAACCTGTTCCCCCTATCTCTAGCACAAAACGTTCTATCCAAATACCTTATCTGGGAATCTCCCACAACTAATGTTTGCTTAGGTACTTCCTTTACTTTCTGAGGGGCCTGCGCTTCCTTTCTCTTCGTTGCTTTCCCTTTTGCGCGATCCACAGTCTCTCCACAGCACTCGTCCTCCAAAACGTCAAATGAATTAGAAGTTGCTATGGCGTTTGAAGGCGGCTTTATCAAAGTCTTCTTAAGGCCCCTGTCTTTCACAACTCTCCAAGACGAGGTCCCTTTACTGCTGGTCTCCTCCTTCGTTACTTCTCGTTGTTCTTTCAGCTGACGCACCTCCTCCCGCAGAAAGTCCAACTCTGTCCTCAGGGCTCCCACTAGAGTCACCAGGTCCTTAACTACAACTTCCATATTGCAATGATAATATAACAACACTCAGGAGCTCCGGTTAACACAACCTCTCACTGTGAATTCACCTGACCGACCGACTGAAATAGAATTGGTTTGAGATGTTGGGAGGCATTTGGAAGGTCATTAATGTAGATGAGAAAGAAGAGAGGGCCAAGTATGCTGCCCTGATGAACACCAATGTTGATGGGTAGGGTGGGAGAAATTTAATTATTCACAAACATACTGGATCCTGTCAGTAAGGTAAGACTTAACCCCTTAACTGCGTTGCCTCCAAATATGACACCCCCGCAGTGCGCAGGAAATAAATTCTCTGGAAAAAATTCTTTTTTCTTTTTAAAGTGTCAAAAACCCTTCCCTCAGTATGGGTATGTAAAAAAAAAAAGTCAAAATTGTACTTACTTTGGCAGCTATGGGGTCCGGAAGTTATATAAATAAATAAATAAATGTTTATTTAGGTAAGGTACATACATAAAGAGATTTTACAAAGTTTGTTGGGTTAATAGATAGAGCTAGTACATTCAATGCCTAAAGCCACTGTTACGCAAAGCGTTTCGGGCAGGAAAAACATTAATGACTAAAGCTTAAAACTAATGGGTAAAAAGAATAAAATGAGGGGGGAACATGGCTGAAAAAGCAGCACAAATACAATTACAAATTATTACAGAAAATTACATTCAAACAGCGTTGTTTTGAAAAAAAAAAAAAAAAAACATGGGTTGACAACAGAGGGGTAAGGTAGGTTACAGGGAATTTATTAGGTAGTGCTTAGTTTTTATCTTAAACTGGTACAGTTTTTAACATGGTTGGGAAGGTCATTCCACATTCTGGGTCCCTTGATTTGAAGAGCATTTCTAGTATGATTAAGTCGTACTCTAGGAATATCAAAACTGTGTTTATTTCTGGTGTGGTGCTCATGGGTTCTGTTACAACCTTCAATGAAGCTTTTGAGGTCAGGATTGTTATTACAGTTCAGCGTTTTATATATGTATAATACACACGAGAGAATGTGCAATGACTTGATATCTAACATATTCAGAGATTTTATACATATACAATAGATTATACATATACAAAACGCTAAATTGTAATGCCAATCCTGATCTCAAAAGCTTCATAGAAGGTTGTAACAGAACCCATGAGCACCACACCAGAAATAAATACAGTTTTGATATTCCTAGATTACGACTTAATCATACTAGAAATGCTCTACAAATCAAGGGGCCCAGGATGTGGAATGACCTTCCCAACCATGTTAAAGACAGTACCTCTCTCAACCAGTTTAAGTTAAAAACGAAGCTATACCTAATAAATTCCATGTAACCTACCTTACCCTTCTATTGTCAACCCATGTATGTTTTTTGTTTTTTTTTTTTGTTTTACAAATCAACGCTGTTTTAATGTAATTTTCTGTAATAATTTATAATTGTATTTGTGCTGTTTTTTCAACAATGTTCCCCCCCTCTTTTACCTCTATTTTTATTTGTACTCAACACATTTTTTTCTTTTTACCCATTAGTTTTAAGCTTTAGTCAGTAGTGTTTTTTCCTGCCCGAAACGCTTTGCGTAATAGTGGCTTTAGGCATTGTATGTACTAGCTCTATCTATAAAGCCAACAAACTTTGTAAAATCTCTTTATGTATGTACCTTTGCCTAAATAAAAATTATTATTATTATTATTATTATTATTTGAGTAGGGGTACCGAGTGATGTCTGGGGCCAGAGTTGGATATTGTCCTAGTTTTGGGGCGTGACGTCATCATTCCCCGTGCGCCCTTGCCGTAAGCTCTCGGGGGCGGTGGGGCGCTCGGGGCGGGGCGGGGCGCGCGAGTTGCCGCAAATATATTTTCGTTCATTTTTTGTGCACCTTTCCAAATACATTTTCATTGTTTTTATGTGCCAATCCAATGTATAATGAACACGTACACTATAATATCGCAGTACAACATCCGTACTGTCCGTAGACACTGTTAAGTGCATGAAACTTGTGTACACATATGCAGCACATATTTACTATGTATCATGCTAATTTGTGTATATATACAATCTATTTACACACTGTACACTGTCGCACACTATATACATTCACCATCAACACATTCAGAACACCGCGTAGCAGCTGCTTCGTATGGGCCAATAGCAGCTGCTTCGTATGGACCAATAGCAGCTGCTTCGTATGGGCCAATAGCAGCTGCTTCGTATGGGCCAATAGCAGCTGCCCCGTATGGGCCAATAGCAGCTGCCCCGTATGGGCCAATAGCAGCTGCCCCGTATGGGCCAATAGCAGCTGCCCCGTATGGGCCAATAGCAGCTGCCCCGTATGGGCCAATAGCAGAGCTGCCCCGTATGGGCCAATAGCAGCTGCCCCGTATGGGCCAATAGCAGCTGCCCCGTATGGGCCAATAGCAGCTGCCCCGTATGGGCCAATAGCAGCTGCCCCGTATGGGCCAATAGCAGCTGCCCCGTATGGGCCAATAGCAGCTGCCCCGTATGGGCCAATAGCAGCTGCCCCGTATGGGCCAATAGCAGCTGCCCCGTATGGGCCAATAGCAGCTGCCCCGTATGGGCCAATAGCAGCTGCCCCGTATGGGCCAATAGCAGCTGCCCCGTATGGGCCAATAGCAGCTGCCCCGTATGGGCCAATAGCAGCTGCCCCGTATGGGCCAATAGCAGCTGCCCCGTATGGGCCAATAGCAGCTGCCCCGTATGGGCCAATAGCAGCTGCCCCGTATGGGCCAATAGCAGCTGCCCCGTATGGGCCAATAGCAGCTGCCCCGTATGGGCCAATAGCAGCTGCCCCGTATGGGCCAATAGCAGCTGCCCCGTATGGGCCAATAGCAGCTGCCCCGTATGGGCCAATAGCAGCTGCCCCGTATGGGCCAATAGCAGCTGCCCCGTATGGGCCAATAGCAGCTGCCCCGTATGGGCCAATAGCAGCTGCCCCGTATGGGCCAATAGCAGCTGCCCCGTATGGGCCAATAGCAGCTGCCCCGTATGGGCCAATAGCAGCTGCCCCGTATGGGCCAATAAGTTAATTAACTAAGTTAATTCCCCAAATTAGAAATCTTTCATATGAAGAATGATTAACAAAGCTTAAGTTGCATTCACTGGAAAGGCGAAGAGTTAGGGGTGACATGATAGAGGTTTACAAGTGGGTGAATGGACATAACAAAGGGGATATTAATAGGGTATTAAAAGTATCAACACAAGACAGAACACGAAACAATGGGTATAAATTGGATAAGTTTAGATTTAGGAAAGACTTGGGTAAATACTGGTTCAGTAACAGGGTTGTTGATTTGTGGAACCAATTGCCGCGTAACATTGTGGAGGTGGGGTCCCTCGATTGTTTCAAGCATGGGTTGGACATGTATATGAGTGGGATTGGGTGGTTGGCTCGTATGGGCCAATATCAGCTGCCTCGTATGGGCCAATAGGAGCTGCCTCGTATGGGCCAATAGGAGCTGCCTCGTATGGGCCAATATCAGCTGCCTCGTATGGGCCAATATCAGCTGCCCCGTATGGGCCAATATCAGCTGCCCCGTATGGGCCAATATCAGCTGCCCCGTATGGGCCAATATCAGCTGCCCCGTATGGGCCAATATCAGCTGCCCCGTATGGGCCAATATCAGCTGCCCCGTATGGGCCAATATCAGCTGGCCCGTATGGGCCAATAGCAGCTGCCCCGTATGGGCCAATAGCAGCTGCCCCGTATGGGCCAATAGCAGCTGCCCCGTATGGGCCAATAGCAGCTGCCCCGTATGGGCCAATAGCAGCTGCCCCGTATGGGCCAATAGCAGCTGCCCCGTATGGGCCAATAGCAGCTGCCCCGCATGGGCCAATAGGCTCGTTGCCTCAACTGCGGTGAGATCCTACCTTCTCCCGTGTGTGTGTCCATTGCAACCTTGAGGCAGCCGTCCTCAACTTGAAGCACCGGGAGCATTTATCTTTTCCTGAAGTGAGGTGCCAGGTTCACCGGCTCCCGCCTTATGCTAATATCTCGTATGCTCGCGTGTTGCGCTCTTCCTCTCCTCGTCCTTCCCACCTTCCTCATACTCACAACCGTTTCCGGGCCTTGGACCCTGATACGCCCACTGCCCCCTCCTCTGTTCCTTTGGGTTCTCTCCCGAAGGATCCACCTCCTGGTCCTCTGTCTGGGGTTCCCCTTCTTTCTACCCGGTCTGTCTTGTCTCCTGTGTCTTCTTCGTCTCCCTCCGTTCCTCTTTCCCGTCCTTCCCCTCCGTCTCTTGACTCTCCCCGCCGCCTGTCGGTGCGGGCTGATGTCCATCGCTCTCCAAACGGCCGTCATGTGTGCTCTCGTTCAGCTTCTCCTGTTGAGACGCTAGAATCCGTTGCCCAGTACGTGGTTGCTGGGACACCTGTCTCTTTAAGTCAGAAGCGTAAGCCTGGCTCCTCTCCTTCCTCCTCCCCGGTGGGTAAGGTGGTTTCGCGTTTTTCCTCGGCCCCTACTTCTGCCTCTCTCGCTCCTTCCCCTCCCATTTCGGTGGTTGCGCCCCCTGTTCCTGCTATGGAGGTTTCTTTAGCCCCCGCTTCCCTCTCGGTTGCTGCCCTTGCAGACGTGCGCTCCCCTCTTTCTACCCCCCTCTTCCTGCTGCTGTTCTTGACTGCTCCCCTCCGTTGTCTCCTCCTCCTCTTCCTCCTCCGGACCCCGCCCGCCCACCTCTGGTCTGTTCTCCTGCCTCCTTCCCTCAGTCTTTGCTCAGTTTATCCATGCCCCCTAACCCTGACTTTGCTGACCCTGATCCCGACCCTGATATTCTTTAACGTGCTCTGTTGCTCTTTCGCCTTTGTTTCTTCCTTGTTCTCTGTTTTTGTCCTTTCTCTTCTCGTCGTTGTCTATTCTTCAATGGAACGTTCGAGGTTATTATGCCAATTTCCTCGAACTTCAGCTTCTGATTTCGCGGTTTTCGCCCCTTTGTGTCTGTCTCCAGGAGCCGATGCTTGGTGCTCGTCCTGGTCGTTTTCGTGGCTATTCCTCCCCCCCCCCCCCAATTGCTGGGGCTTCTAATTCTTCTTCTCTCTTGATCCGTGCTGATGTTCCCTTTGTTCCTTTACTTTTTCCTTTGCCTCTCCATTGTTCTGCTGCTCGTATCTTTGTGGGGAAATGGTACACAGTTTGTTCCATTTATCTCCCCCCAAGTGTCCCGCTTTCTCTTCCTGATTTGAAACACCACCTAGACTCCTTGCTGGAGCCTGTGCTCCTGCTGGGTGACTTCAATTGTCAGTCTCTTTGGGGTGGAGTTCTGACGAATACCCGGGGTCGCCTTCTTGAGCCGTTTCTCCTCTCTTCTTCCCTGTCTCTTCTGAATTCTGGTGAGCCCACTCATTTGGACTCTCGGACTCGCACCCTTTCTTGTCTTGATCTTTCTCTCTGCTCTTCTTCTCTTTACTTAGATTTCACGAGGCAGGGTGTTGATGACCTCCATGGAAGTGATCATTTCCCCATCCTTGTTTCCTTTTTCTCTTTTCACCCTTCCCCCTCTTTCCCTAGGTGGCTGTTTGCTAAGGTGGACTGGACCCTATTTACCCTCGGTGCTGCTCTCTGACCTTTCCCTTCTGCCTCTCTCTCGCGCTCTCCTCCTTTTTCATGACACTGTCTTCAACGCTGCCCTCCGCTCTATTCCTCGCTCTTTCTCTCGGGGTCCACGGAAGTGCGTTCCCTGGTGGAATGCGGACTGTGCTCGGGCTGTCCGCTGTAAGCGTGCAGCCTGGAAGAGGCACCGCCGTAGGCAGACGACCGATTCTTTTCTTTTCTTTCGGAAAGCGAGTGCAGTGGCCCGTAGGGCCATCCGTACGGCTAAACGTGAATGTTGGGCATCTTATGTTTCAACAGTTACGTCCGAAACTCCTCTGCCCCAGATCTGAAAGCGTATCCGCAAGATAGCGGGTAAGTTCGTTCCCGATGTTTCACCGGTCCTTCACCTCCATGATACTCTTGTGGCGGACCCGTTGCAGGTCGCTTCCGTACTGGGTTCCCACTTTTCTTCTGTTAGCTCTGGTCTTCATCTTCCCTAATCTTTCCTTCTTCGTAAACCTGTCCTTGAGTCTTGTCCTTTAGATTTCTGCACTCGTCTTCAGCTTCCCTATAATGATCCCTTCTCTCTCTCTGAACTTCGTTCTGCCCTGGCCCTCTGCGGTTCTACGGCGGCGGGCCCTGATGGTATTCATTATGAGATGCTTCGCCATCTCCCTCCGTGCACGTCTCAGTATTTACTGAGTCTGTATAATCGGATCTGGGAGTCGTCGTCAGTCCCTGAGGACTGGCTCGATGCCGTTGTCCTCCCTGTTCGCAAACCAGGGTCTCTGGGAACTTCCCCTAAGGACTTTCGCCCTATTGCCCTCACAAGTTGTCTGCAAACTCTTTGAACGTATGGTTAATGTTCGTCTGATGTGGTTCCTGGAACACCATCACTTCCTCTCCCCTTCTCAATTTGGTTTCCGCAAGTGCCGCAGCACGACAGATGTCCTGGTAAACTTGGAGGTCTATATTCATACTGCTTTTGCTGCGAAGACCTCCATTGTTGCCGTTCTTTTTGACCTGGAAAAGGCTTACGACACCACTTGGCGGTATCATATTCTATCTCAACTTCATTCTTTTGGCCTTCGTGGTCATCTCCCTCTTTCCGCAGCTTCCTCTCTCGTCGTTCCTTTCGGGTGCGCCTTGGTACTGCTTTCTCTGCCTCTTTTCAGCAATGCGAAGGTGTGCCCCAGGGTAATGTTCTGAGCACTACTCTTTTTCTGGTTGCCCTCAATGGTCTTCTTTCCTCTCTTCCTTCAGGTGTCTTCTCCGCCCTCTGTCGATGATCTTACCCTTTGCTGTCAGGGTGATGATTCGCCTCTCCTTCAGCGCCGGCTTCAACTTGCAATTGATGCAGTGTCGTCTTGGGCCACAGATCATGGCTTCAAGTTCTCTACTTCCAAAACTTGTGCCATGACTTTTACGCGGAAACGGGTCGTTCTTCGTCCCTCTTTGTCACTTTATGGTCATCCCCTTGAGTACAAAGATTCCGCAAAGCTTTTGGGGTTATTCCTTGACACTCGTTTGTCTTGGTCTCCCCATATCTCTTACCTCCGTGTTGAGTGCTCTAAGGCCCTTACCTTCCTTCGGGTATTGTCCCATACTTCTTGGGAGGCAGATAGGCGCACTCTCCTTGCTTTACATTCCTCTCTCGTCCTGTCTAAGCTCGATTATGGTTGCTCTGCTTACTCGTCTGCTTCTCCTTCTACTCTTCGCCGTCTTAATGCTTTGCACCATACTGGGTTGCGCCTCGGTTCTGGTGCCTTTCGTTCGACTCCCGTCCTTAGCTTGTATGTTGACACTGGCTTCCTGTCTCTCCAAGACCGCCGTGATCGCTACTGTCTTCGCTATCTTGCGCGGTCCTTACAACATCCTTCCTCTCGCCTCTGTCGTGCTTTAACTTTTTTCCCCCCCTCCTGTGGTTCCTGTTCCTCTTCACCACCTCCCTCTTTCTGTCCGGCTATCTCGCCTACAGGAGTCTCTTTCCGTTCGTATTTCTAATGTTTCTCCTCGTGTTGTTCCTTCTTTGCCCCCGTGGAGAGTCCCTCTTCCGCGGTTTTGTACATCCTTGACCCGTATCACTAAAGCTTTTACCCCTCCTACGGTTCTAAAACGCCTTTTCCTTGAGCACTTTTCTTCTCACTCCCGCTCCGTTTCTGTCTTCACCGATGGGTCTAAGTCTGCGGATGGTGTTGGCTACTCTGTTGTTTTCCTGATCGCACTTATATGTGTCGCTTACCTCCGGAGACTAGCATCTTTACAGCGGAGCTTTATACTATTCTCTATGCTCTTCGTCTCCTGCTTTCTCGTTGTCAGTCTTCCTTTGTAGTTGTTGTTGACTCTCGTAGTGCCCTTATGGCTCTTGGGGTCCTTTAATCCGGTTCATCCAGTAGTTGTCGAGATCCAGCATTGGCTGTTTCTTGTTCACAGTAAATTTAAGTCGGTTGAGTTTTGTTGGGTTCCCAGCCATATTGGTGTGTCTTTAAACGAGCGTGTGGATGCTGCCGCCAAGGAAGCTGTCTGCTCTTGTTCCGTCTCTCGTAAAGGTATTATATATTCCGACTTTTTCCCGGTTATCCATTCCTCCGTCCTTACCCGTTGGCAGGCTTCTTGGTCGTCTGTTACTGGTAACAAACTACGTACTCTTAAATGTTGTGTTTCCTCGTGGCCGTTGTCCTACCACTGTAACCGGCGATGGGAAACAGCTCTGGCGAGGTTGCGTATTGGCCATACTCGCTTAACCCATGGTCACTTTATGGAGCGCCGCCCAGCTCCTTATTGTCCTAGTTGCATTGTCCCTCTTACGGTCGTGCATGTCCTTCTTGAATGTCCTGACTTCCAGGACGAGCGTATGTCTTACTTTCCGGCCGCCCCTCGCGGTCACCTGTCCCTCAATAGCATTCTTGGTGACTCGGATACTTTTGATATCGTTCGCCTTATGAGTTTTTGTTCTCGTATTGGCATCCTTGGTGATATTTATTGCCCTCTGATTATTCCGCACATTTGATGGTGCTACATAACTTTCCCGGTTTGGTGCCTTTTTTTGATAATTACTTACTTACTTATCCACCTAGTATGTCCTTTTACGATGGTACAAGCAGGAGCATGGTGCAGCACACATTGCCAAACCACACGACTTGGACTTACATTTGGTGTCCTTCCTTTTACCATTTTTGTAGTAAACACAACACTTCAGCCCTTTCTGGATGCGAAATAGGGAATGGTTAAAGTTCCTGTTCAGACATTCTTGTTTATCAACACTACGAGGGTTTCTCCTAGCAGTAGCACCAGAAGGAATAATCTGACTCGTCTTCTGAGTCAGATGATGATTTGTCATGTGGAGGTGAAGATGGGAATAGTGGCCGCCTCACATCTGATGGTCCGGGTGTTGCAACATTGTCAACGGTAGATGTGCTCCCATTGTCATGTATATCACCAGCATGTCTGATGTTGTCATTTTGGAAAGGCCACTTCTTATTCAAAATTCAGTACAGTAGTGACCAAAGGATGTCTTCATGGAACTGTTGCAATGCGAGTTTCTTTGTATTAGTTGTGTAGTACTGGTATAACACAAAAGTATTATGGATAGCCATTTGCATAAAGTAGAACGTGATTTTCCTTGTCCACTTGTGACGTGACATTTCTGTGCGAAATGATATTTGACTATTTGATCGAAGTGATCAAAACACTCCATGCTGTCATTGTAGTCAGATTGTTTGGTTTGTTCAGATTTATCTGTTGCAATGAAGATGTTCCGTCAGGTTTGCATACACGTTTCCTTCATTCCACTTGTATACCTGCATTGTGGCAAGTTGTGATGAGTGAAACAACTCGCTTATCTTTCCACAGAATTATAAAAGTGCAGTATTGTTCTTATGTCGGAATAATAATAATAATAAAAATTTATTTAGGAACAGTACATACATAGTTGCAGTGTTACAGTACAAATATTGTTAGATTTAAAGATAGAGGTAGTACATACAATACCATAAGCCATTAGTACACATAGCGTTTCGGGCAAGGAGAGGTGGAGAAAAAAACACTTAGACTAAAACTTAATAGTAATTGAGCTTAAAGTTTAAATTGTGTTGAATGGAAAAAAAGGGGGGGGGGGGGGAACATGATAGAAAATAGCCAATATACAAGTTGGTCAACAGACAGCTTTTTTTTTTTTTTTTATATATAAATAGTAAGACATGGGTTGACATTTAGAAGGTAGGTAGGTTACATGGAGTTAATTAGGTAGTACTTAGTTTTCATCTTAAACTGGTTGGGAGAGGTACAGTCTTTGACATAATTGGGAAGGTCATTCCACATTCTGGGTCCCTTGATTTGTAGAGCATTCCTAGTTTGATTAAGTCGTACTCTTGGAATATCAAACAGGTATTTTTTTCTGGTGTGGTGCACATGGGTTCTGTTACAACCTTCAATGAAGCTTTTGAGGTCAGGATTGGCATTACAGTTCAGCGTTTTATATATGTATAATACACACGAGAGAATGTGCAATGACTTAATATCTAACATATGTTACAACCGTCTAGGAAGCGTTAAAGGTCAAGATTGACATTACAATTCAGAGTTTTAAATATATAGAGTACACATGAGAGGATGTGCAGTGACTTAATATCTAACATATTCAGAGATTTCAGTAAGGGTACCGAGTGCTGTCTGGGGCCAGAGTTGTATATTGTTCTAATAGCAGCTTTGTGTTGGGTAATTAGAGGACGTAAATGATTTTGGGTAGTAGAACCCCAAGCACAAATACCATAGTTGAGATAAGGATAGATGAGAGAGTAATAGAGCGTCACCAGGGCAGGGCGAGGAACATATCTGATCTTAGAAAGAACGCCAACAGTTTTAGAAACACTTTTTGCTATATTTAGAATGTGTCCCTAGAAATTCAGCTTGTTATCGATGAGGACACCAAGGAATTTGCCATCAACTTTACTACTGATTTGTATATTGTTTATTCTTAAATTAATTTCATTTGAGGATTTATTACAAAACAAAATATAGAAAGTTTTGTCAATGTTAAGGGTGAGTTTGTTAGCAGTTAGCCAAAGATGGACTTTATTTAGTTCAGTATTCACAGTGACATTTAGAGCAAGGGGGTCAGGACTGGAGTAAATGAAAGTTGTCATCAGAAAATAAGATTGGTTTGTGGTGTTGAGACATTTGAAAGGTCATTAATGTAGATGATAAAGAGGAGAGGGCCAAGTAAGCTGCCCTGTGGAACACCGATGTTTATAAGTAGTGTCGGAGAAATGGAATTATTCACAGAAATATACTGGAGCCTGTCAATAAGGTAGGACTGAAGGTATTGCAGGGTGTGACCTCTGATTCCATAATGATGTAATTTAAGAAGGTTTTGGTGGTTGACAGAATTAGAATACAGTTTTATCTAATGGCAGTTTACCCTTTGCTTGAAGCTGAAGATCTGAAGGTGCACTATGCTGCAATCTGAGAGTACCACAGGTGTGTACACCTTCTTCAAGCAGCTTTTCACTCAAGTTGAACAGAATTATAGTAGTTATCCATAAATAAATGGTAACCTTTGTTCAGTGGTTCCATCAAACCCATTAACTGTTTCAATCGTTGTCTTCCCAATTCCCGCATACACCTCGAAATCATAGATGTAAACACTTATGGGATTCAGCTACCATGTATAGCTTCACTCTATACTCATCAGGTTTATTTGGATTATAAACCTTGAAAGCTAGCCAGCCCCTCCATGACATTGTACCTTCATCCAAACACAGATTTTTCGTTGGAATATGTAATATTTTTTATTTATTTCTGGGGGGAGCCCCGTCGGCTCCCCGGAGCTATACAGGCTGATATGCTAATGCCAAACTTTGGCATCAGTCATGTGTATGGAGTTCTGTGGGCCTACCGGGGACCACGAGCCAGAACCTGGCCCCCTCAGAGTGGCAAGGGGAGCAATGGCCTATAGAAACTCCTGTGTGGTTGGAAGTATTCTATGTCTGCCATCGACTGGGTCGGGCACCCAGAAAGGTAAGCATCCCAAAACAAACCTATTCTGGTTAAAATTGCTACCTAGCGCCGAACTCGTTGATAGAACCCCCCAAAAAGAAACGAGCAAACTAGCAGGACATCACACGTCACGGTGCCGCTGTCATGCGCAGCTCCCCCCTACCCGGGAGGGGGAAGGGGAAGCCCAGACCCCCACGCCGGCGATCCACACCCCAGTTCTTCGGCTGGTGCTAATGACACCGGTTGCGTGCTCCGGCTCCAGTGGTTGTTTTCAGCACTGTATCTAGAGTGTGGTGTCTGTCTTCTAGGTGGTGCGCGAGTCTCCAGTACTCGGGCTGCATGCGCCTAGGGTTACCTTCCCTAGGTGCCCTGTAAGTACTTCCCTTGGGGCTTGGGGTTACCTTCCACAAGTTCCTTGGGTCCTGCTTCTGCTAGGCCATTTACTGCTTGGTTTTCGGACCGCCAGTTGTGTGATAGGGGGTTCTGTTTCCCTTGTTTGCCTTAAGGGTAAGGGGCAGTTTGCACTGGTAGGGGTGCTAGGTACTGCACAGCTTGTTTTCACCAATCATAGCAGCCAGTTCTGTTCCGCCTGGGCATGCTGTACTCCTGCGTTTTTTTTCTTTTTGTTTGTCTACCTGTTGGGGGGGGGGGGGAAGGGGGTCTGCCTTTGGTTCTTTCCCACTTTGTACTGAGTTCTCTTCCTTCTTCCTGTGGTTCTCCTTGCTAGGTCCCCGTGAGTGTACATGTCCCGGGGGTTCAGTTCTTAGAAAGTTGTTTGGTAGACATGGGGGCCGCTTAGCAGTACCCTGCCTGGGAATACCTGAGCACGAGTCCTTTTATAGTAAACGCTCAGGACCCTGGGAAACCCGTAGGGGGAGCGTGTGCCCGGAGTCCCCTCCTTGCTTTGTGCGAGTTCGAGGGTTGCTCTGTCCCCTTGTCTCAGGGTGACTCACTGTTTTGCCTCTGTCTGCTGTCTGTGGGGTTGGTGACACCTTCGGCCTGGAGTCCTGCGAGTTTTGTTGCTTTTTTGTGACTCGGTTACCTAGTCTTATGCTGGCTATGTGGGTGCAGGCAGCACGGGCGTTGCATATTGAGTTTCGGTGGCAACTCGCTAGGTTGTTTGCTTCCCGGAAGCCCTGAGGCTGCCCCCGTTTTGGTTGGTGGTCTTGGCGGGCCCCCCCCCTTTCCTCCCTGCATCCGGGTCCTTATTGTCTATGGGTTTGGGGTCGGGGCAGGGCTTCCATGGTTTTGAGAACCCTGAGACTCGGTTGGTCCTGAAATTCCCCTTCCAGGGTATCGACTGGGGCATTCGAGCCTGTTCCTCCGGCCGTGTTGTACGAGTCTGCCAGTGGGCTCCCTTCCTTTGTGCTTTTCACAGCTGCCCCGGTTTTTTCTTGAGGCTGGGGCTTTGGGGGGATGGTTTGGCCCCGGGGCCTGCTGTGTGGTTCCCTTGGGCTGGGGTGTGGGGCTGACTTCGGGAACCTCAGGCCCCGATGGACCCCGCCAGGGTTTTTTCTACCCTCTGGGCGGAGCTTGCAGTTGCGCGGAGTGGGGTTTTCCTTTCCTACTCTCCGCAAGAGTTGTTGGGCGTCGGCCCCTCCCTGGGCTAGGTTCCTTGTCCCTTACACCCAATTGTTCTGTCCTGTCGGTGGGTGCTCTTCTCCGTTATTCACCCCCTTTATCTTGGGATGGGACTTCTCCGTCATGTTCCCCTCTTCTTGGGGTTCTGCATGTCTTTTGGTCTCTGGTGCGACTGGGCCTTTCTATGTCTGTCATTTGTGCTTGCTTCTGTGTTTTCAACGGTTCAGGATGGTTTTTGCTCCTTCTCGTATTGAAACGTATGTCGTCTTTCGGTGAGGCTTCCCTCCGGTCCTTTCTAGGGCTTGTTGGTCCTCTTCTGTGCTTCCTCTTGGTTTTCAGCCCTGTCTCGTTCTTTTGTTCATGTATCTTTTCTCCGTTCTGTGTCTCGGCACTGCTTGTTTTCCTTCCATACTCCTGGTCCAGGTTGCCAGGTTGGGCTGCTTGTGGCCCAATTGGGATACTGGTAGCCCAATTAGGCTACCAGAGTAGCGCAATTGGGTACCAGTTCAGTTCATTTTCATTATCCCTTAAATTGCGCATCGCATCATATGATGCTTTGGAGTACTACGCAAGATTTAAACAGCCCGCGGATACAAGGGGTTCACCACACCTTCATCAGGGCTCTTGTAAACACACCATTTTTTTTTTTAAATCGTGGGCCAAATTCCCGGGTGTTGGGGCCTCGGTATTGAGTGAACTACCAAGCCTGACGCACGCAGCATGAGCTCACAGCACTGCTGTTCAGCTTGTGACCACAGTATTGGCTTAAAATGCCATAATATACTTGTTCATGCTCTTATGTAGCGATGATAGCGATGATATTACAGAAGACCCCTGACTGTGATAAAACTGACCAGGGTTCTGATAATAGCAGGATTATGGTGATATTTAGCGCTGTGCTCCATGGAGGGAGGAGTAATGCTGTGGGAGGGAGGGTAGTGGCGTTGTCTTCTGACTGTGTGTGGCCAGCTTTTATTGACTGCACTCACCATACCAGCTTAGTGGTTTGCTGTGGTGAATACAAATGTAGATACTTATATATAACGTGTGTATAGTGGGTATAAACAGCAAGAGGTGTAGGTTGGGAGCCACCATTTTGGTGAGGGAGGTGGCGACGTCTGCACGACTTATGTTTACTGGTGGCCACTATGGTCTTTGGGCACCATACCAGTTTACTTGTACAGGTATGGCGAATAAAACAGGTAGGTACTTGTGTATAATGTGTGTATATAGCATAATAACACCACAAACAGTATTGTTGGAGGAGAAATATTAGTGCGTCTGGCCCTGAGGGCGGCCGCCACCAGCTGACTGTGTGAGTAGCTATGTCTTTGTGCCTTTACTCACCATACAAGCTTAGATGTACAGTTATGGTGAACAAAACATGTAAATACTTATATATAACGTCTGTGTATAAAAGCAAAAACAGTATGGTGGGAGAAGAATGGTGGCAAGTCAGGTGAGGGAGGGAGTGGCAGCCAGTGGCGGGCGTGGCAGCCTGCCACTGGCACTGCCACTCAGCATACCAACTTAGTGGTTCGTTATGGTGAACACAAAGGTAGATACTTATATATAACGTCTGTATATAGTGAATAAAAGCAAAAACAGCATTGTGGGAGGAGAATGTGGGCGAGTGAGGTGTTGAGGGAGTGAGTGGCAGCAAGTGGCTGGTTGGTGTGTGGCGGTCACTCCTCGTTACTTTTTGACTCATAATAGCAACTTAGTGGTTCGTTATGGTGAACAAAACGTGCAGATACTTACATATAACCTGTGTATATAGTGTAATAACTGGCTGGTGTTCTCCATTCATTTCTCTAGAGTGCTTTGCCTCTCACTCTTCTTATTCTCCAGTCCGTGCCCCATTGCTCCTGGGGGTGTTCTGGAGTGCCGCTATGGGGAGGACGCCGGGTTTTCCCTGCGTTTTGGGTGGGAGGGGGGGGGGGCCTCCTTCGCCTCTCCCCTCCTCTTTTGCATGAGCGTCTCTGGCCTGCTTCAGCGGGTGGTGCTCCCGGTTTTCTCGGCTGCAGGGAGCATGATACCCTAGCCGCCTCTGTCAGCATCAATCCTTGTAAAGTTGTCATGACCTGTGCCTATGTTCTGTAGGCGAGTTTATGCGGTTTGGCGTCTCCTTCGTCCAGGCACTGGTTCGTTTTCTGGGGGGAGCCCCGTCGGCTCCCCGGAGCTATCCCAGGTTGATATGCTAATGTCAGACTTTGGTATCAGTCATGTGTATGGAGTTCTTAGGCCTACCGGGGACCACGGCCAGAACCGGGCCCCCTCAGAGAGGCAAGGGGAGCAATGGCCTATAGAAGCCCCCGTGTAGTTGGAAGCATTCTATGTCTGCCATCGACCGGAACAAGGCACCCAGAAAGGTAAGCGCCCCAAAACAAACCCCTATTCTGGTTAAAATTGCTACCAAAAACCGAACTAGTGGATAGAACTCCCCAACCGAAAACAAGCAAACTAGTGTGACGTCACACACTGCCGTGCCGCTGTCTGCGCAGCTCCCCCCTCCCCGGGAGAGGGAAGGGGGAGCCCCAGACCCCCCTGCGCCGGCTACCCACACCTCAGTTCTTGAGGCTAATGCTATAGGCGATGGTCGTGTGCTCTGGCTCCGGTGTCGCTACTGCACTGTGCTTTGCGTGTGGTGTTAGTTTTGTGGGTGCGAGAGCCAGGAGTTATCTTCAGTACTCGGGCTGCATGCGCCTAAGGCTGCCTTCCCTATGTGCCCTGTAAGTACTGCCCTTGGGGCTTGGGGCCACCTTCCACAGGCTCCTCGGGGTCTGCCTCTGCTGGTCCGTTTTACCTTTCGGTTTTTCGGCCGCCTGTTGGGCTCTTGGGTGTTCTGTTCTCCCTTGTTACCGGCAGGTAAGAGGCAGTTTGCACTGGTAGGGGCGCAGGGTGCTGCTCAGCTTGTATTTCCCGACATCGCGGCCGGCTCTGTTCCTTGGGGTTCGCTGTCCTCTTGCGGGGTTTTGTTTTTGTTTTTGTTTTTGCCTGGTGTGGGGTTCTGTCATTTTATTCAGTTTGTTTTTGCCCTTCCACTGTTCTCCTCGGTGGCGCCCCCTACTAGGTCCCCGTGAGTGTACACGTCCCTGGGGTTCAGCTTTAGAAGTTTGCTTGGTAGTTTTGGGCGCCGGTTTGCAGCACCCTGCCTGGGACTACCTGAGCGCGAGTCCTCTTCAAGTAAACGCTCAGGACCGTGGGAATCCCCTAGGGGGCGCGTGGGTCCGATGGATGTGACCCCGGAGTCCCCACTCGCTGTGTGCGAGTTTGAGGGTTGCTCGGTCCCCTTGTCTCTGGGTGACCCTCATTGTTTTTGCCTCTGCCACGCTGCCTGTTGGGTCAGTGATACTTTCGACCCTGAGTCCTGTGAGTGTTGCTGCTTGCTTGTGACTCAATTTACCCAATCCTCTGATTCTATTCGGGTACAGGCGGCATGTGCGTTGCAGTCTAGGTTTCGTCTGTTGCAACGCGCTCGGTTGGTTGCTTCCCCGGATGCCCCGGGGCTGCCCCGCTTTGCTTTTCGAGACCCGGACTTGGGGGTGGGGGTCGCTTCGATCCTGGTTCAGTCCGCACCTCCTCGTCCTTCCCCTTCTGTTCGTTCTGGTCCCCCGCCTCTGCTTCCGGCCCCGAAGCGTCTGAGGGTTTTGGGGTCGGAGCAGGGGTTACTTGATCTCGAGACTCGGGCAGCTTCGGGGGTTGCCCCTTCCGGGGGGGCGGCAGAGGCATTCGAGTCTTGTCTCCCGGCCGAAGCTTCAGGGTCTGACCAGTGGGCCCCCCTTCCTCCAGCTTTTCCGGCTGCTCCGTCCTTGTCTTGTGGGGTCGGGGCTTGGGGAGAGGACTCGGCCTCGGGTCCTGTGGTGACGGACCTCGAGGCTGGGGAGGGGCTGACTTGGGGGCCTTGGGCCCCGCTGGACCCCGCCTGGGTTTTTCTTCCCACTGAGCGGGGCTTATTGTTACAAGGAGTGGGGTTTTCTTTTCCCCCCTCTGCGTACGAGTTGGATTTGGTGTCAGCCCTCTCCCCGGGTTCGGTTCCGTGTTCACCCGGGTACGTCGGTTCCGTCCTTCCAGAGGTTTTCAGCTTATCGCATCCAACCTGGTGTGGTGCGGGCAGCCTTTGCAGCTTACCTCCTGCGTGACCCGGATTATGCCTCGGAAATGGATCCGTCCACGTTCAGGTTTGGGACTTCGTTCCCTTTCTGGCTCCATTACGAGGTTCCGGAGTCGTCCTGGCTAGCAGACTGCCCCTTGTTTGGTCTGGATTCCTGGCATTCCTTCTGTCGTTCCCGCACGCTGAAGTGGCGGGAAGCTTCCACGGTGTTTCAGGTTTTCCTGGGGGGTGACCTTGAGTACCTGAATGAGTGCTTGTTTGCCCCTGCCCTTCCCCGCGATGTGGGCGTTATTCAGCTCCATGTGCAGGTTCCCTCCCTGTCGGCGGCGCTCGTTGCGGAGGACTTGCGCGCCCGGGGCCTTTTGTGTTCGGCCTTGCGGTTCTTTTCCCTCCTGGAGCTGTCTTCGGATTGGCTCATGGAGGATGTGGGGACGCTTGGGTCCGTCCCGGGGTCCGGCACCTTGTCCTCGGCTGTGCGTTCGTCGGCTGCCTTGTTGAAGCTGTTCACGCCGATTTTGCGGGATGCGGTTTCCCTGTTCTATGCTTCCCGTCTCGCGTGTCGGCAGGCGGTGCTGGGTTCCTCCGTGGAATCTGCTTGGGCTCTGGCTCTTAGGCGTTCTTCACCTTTTTGTCCTCTCCTGTTTGGGGAGTCGACCGTGGCGCAGTTTATTCAGGCTGCGTCGGTGGCTTGTCGTCCGATGTCGAACTTGTTGGTTTTCCGGGGGTCCCGGGGTGGGTCTTCCCGGAAAGGTCGTGCCAGGGCTCAGGGTTCCTCTCGTCGTGGTAGGCCTCTGGTGTCAGGTTTGGGGTTGGTTCCTCCTGCGGACCCTCCCTCGTCTGGTCAGCGCGGTGTTCGCGCTGTGCGGGGTTCTGGGTCTCGTAAGGGTCGCCGACCCTTTCGCGGTTTGCCCCCTTGACGGGGCGATGGGGGGGGCAGCTTGCGCTGTTCGCCCGCGCCTGGTCGCACGATTCGTGGGCCTTTCGGGTCGTGTCTCGCGGCCTGCGGTGGTGTTGGGTGGCCCCTCGCCCCTTTGGGGGGTCAGGGCTGGCAGGGCAGGTTTCTTCCCCTGTGCTCTGTCGAGTCGTCTTGGAGTGGGTACGCTTGGGCGTACCCACTCCAAGATGATTTACCCACTCTGTCGAGTGGGTACGCTTGGGCGTCGTCAAAACGACGTCGTCCCTCAGATGGGTTTCCCGTCTGTTTCCGGTTCCGAAACGGGACTGCGCGGACCTGCGGTTCATTCTGGACTTGTCCCGTCTGAACCTCTGGGTTCATTGCCCCTCCTTTCGGATGACTACGCTGTCTCAGGTTCGGCTCCTCTTGGAGCCGGGAGCTTGGATGGTGTCCCTGGACCTCCGGGACGCTTATTGGCATGTCCCGATTCATCTGCGGTTCAGGGACTGGCTCGGTTTTGTTGTAGGGGCGTCTGAGTTACCGCTTTCGTTGTCTCCCGTTCGGGTTGAACCTGGCACCTCGCGTGTTCACGCGCCTTACACGGGTTGTGGTGGCTCGTTTGCGTCTCCTAGGTGTTCTGGTGTTGGCCTACCTCGACGACTGGCTGGTTTGGGCTCCCAGCCAGTCAGCTTGCTTGCTAGCCAGGGATTTGGTTCTTTCCCAGCTCGCCGAGTTCGGGTTCTTGGTGAACTGGAGGAAGTCCCATCTGGTTCCCTCTCAGGTTCGGACTTGGCTGGGTCTCGTGTGGGACTCTCGAACCACCTCCTTGTCTCTCCCTCCGGAGTCTCTCCTGCGGCTGCGGTCCCGCCTTCGTCTGTTTCTGGAGGGCCCTCGGGTCACCCGGCGGTTGCTCGAGGGGCTGTGCGGGAGCTTGAACTTCGCGATGGTGGTCTACCCGCCGGGTCGGGTTTGGCTTCGACGGCTGTTCTGGTTTCTTCGGGGTTCCCCCTTCCGCCTCTCTCGCGATCGCAGAGTTCGACCCCCGGGGGCCTTGCGTCGGTTGCTGCGTCACCAGCTTCCTCTTCGGGTTTTTCGGGGTTCAGTGCCTTGGCGCCTACCCGAGCCCTCGATCGATGTGTACACGGATGTGTCGTCTCTCGGCTGGGGTTTTGTGACCAGTGCTCACCAGGCCGGCCAGGGGCGTTGGGATCCGTCCTTCCGTCGAGCTCAGAGCACGGTGTGGGAGTTCGCGGCAGTGTGGTTTGCTCTGGGGAGGATTCGGGTGGCCCGCGGATCGACGATTCGGCTCCATTCGGACTGCTCTCCGGTGGTTCATTGCCTGAACCGCGGGGGTTCGATGCGGTCCTTGTCTCTTTGGGGTTGGTCGCTTCGGGTGACTCGTCTGCTGAGTTCTCGGGGTTTGGCTCTCCTGGCGGTTCACATACGGGGCGTGTCCAACGTCTTGGCCGACGCCCTGTCTCGCTTCGTTCCCCTCTCCACGGAGTGGACGGTCGACGACGAGTCCTTCCGTTGGCTTTGCCAGACGTTCGGGCGCCCCGAAGTGGACCTCTTCGCGTCGGCGTGGTCGCGGCGTCTTCCCGTTAATGCGGCGCCCTTCCCCGATTGCGAGGCCGTCGGGGTCGATGCCTTTCGGCTAGACTGGTCGAGGTGGGGGTTCCTGTACCTCTTTCTCCCCGGTTCGGCTGTTGCTCCAGGTCCTGACTCGCTTAGAGACTTACCGGGGGAGAGTTGTCCTTCTGGCCCCTTGGTGGCCGGCCCAGCCTTGGTTTCAGGCGCTGGTTGCTCGGTGTCCGAACCCGAGGGTTTTCCCACGGCTCCGCCTCTTTCAGCAGATCGGGCCGGTACGTCACGTAGCTGGTTCGATCTTCTCCTCGAGTCTTCGCATATGGTTTTTTTGACTCGAGTCTATCATCATCTCTATGGTGATCAGGTGGCCTCCTTGTTGGTGTCCCACCTGAGGGCTTCTTCTCGGCGGCAGTATGAAGTTTCCTGGCAGTCCTTCCGTTTTTTTTTGCGTCTTCGTCGTGTTAGCTCCTTGTCTGTTCGGGTGGTCTTGTCCCTCCTCTCGTGGTTGTTTCAGGACCGTCATCTTATGCCTGACACTGTCGCTTCGTATCGTGCGGCGCTGGCGGAGCCGCTTCAGCTTGCTTTCGGTATCGATGTTACGTCTGCGCTGTTTCGCAAGCTGTCTCGTGCATTGTTTCACCTCCGGCCTGCTCATGCGTCGCCTGAGCCGTCCTGGTCTTTGGACAGAGTGCTCGCTTTCCTTTCATCTCCTCGTTTCGTTGTGGCCCCTTCGGTCCAGGATTGTTTTTCCAAGGCACTTTTCTTGTTGGCTTTGGCCTCTGGGGGTCGGGTAGGGGAGCTTCATGCTCTCCTCCGGCGCAGGGGTTTCTGCTCTTTTGGTCGTGGTGATTGTTTTGTTCGTTTGCAGCCGTCTCCTTCTTTTCTGGCGAAGAATGAGACTGCTGCGTTCCGGAGGGGTCCATGGGTGGTTGATGCTTGGTTGGTCAGGCCGGGGGTGCATCATGTTTTGTGTCCGTTTTGTGTCCGGTTGCGGCGCTTTGCCATTATTTGCGCGCCACAGCTTCTGTGTCCGGGGACGCGCTGTGGGTTGATCCGGTTTCCCTTCTTCCCTGTTCGCGGGTTTCGGGTCTCTCAGGTCGTCCTGCAGGGTTATTAGGTCCAGCCAGCCTGCGGTCTATCCCCGTGCCCATGACGTTCGTAAGTTCGCGGCTCTTGCTGCCGTCTTTGGAATATGTCCTTGGTCTGATATTCGGGCGCGGGGATTTTGGCTGGTCGAACAGGGTCCTGGCTGCTCGTTACCTTGTGAATGTACCTGGGCCTCGTCGGGCCTGTGTTGCTTTGGGTCGGCGGTTGCAGCCAGTTGTCTCGGCTTCGAGTTGAGGGGTGAGCGACGACCGCCTCCCGGGTAAGTCCCTCTTTTTCTGTCTGTGGGTAGTTAGCTCCGGGGAGCCGACGGGGCTCCCCCCAGAAAACCAGCGTTGAATGTAATGAAACGCCATTTTCTGGGTGAGTCCCGGAGGCTCTCCCGGCATCCCTCCCTCCCTCCGGTCGGCGTTTTTTCGCGTTTTTGACATCCAGCCTCAAGAACTGAGGTGTGGGTAGCCGGCGCGGGGGGTCTGGGGCTCCCCCTTCCCCCTCCCGGGGACAGGGGAGCTGCGCAGACAGCGGCGCGGCGGTGTGCGACGTCACACTAGTTTGCTTGTTTTCGGTTGGGGAGTTCTATCCACTAGTTCGGTTTTTGGTAGCAATTTTAACCAGAATAGGGGTTTGTTTTGGGGCGCTTACCTTTCTGGGTGCCTGTTCCGGTCGATGGCAGACATAGAATGCTTCCAACTACACGGGGGCTTCTATAGGCCATTGCTCCCCTTGCCTCTCTGAGGGGGCCCGGTTCTGGCCGTGGTCCCCGGTAGGCCTAAGAACTCCATACACATGACTGATGCCAAAGTCTGACATTAGCATATCAGCCTGGGATAGCTCCGGGGAGCCTCCGGGACTCACCCAGAAAATGGCGTTTCATTACATTCAACGCTGGTTTTTTGGGGGTACGAATGGGAGTACATCATACATGAAAACATAGAACATACTAACAGGGGTGCTTGCAGCAGGCCCATCGGCCCATACGTAGCAGCTCTTGTTCCTAACCTCTCGATTCAAACATCAGAACACAAGTGACTGCAGGCCTCCTCTTGGCCCATACGAGGTGGCTCCTGACTATGCCCATCCAGTCCCTCTCCTATGCATGTCCACCCATGCTTGAGTTTCGGGGCCCCACCTCCACCGTGTTCCAAGGTGCAAAGGTGGAGGTGCCTGATACATGGTACATGGAGGTACATGTTCCTGTGTTGAGGGTGTTATGTGGTGACGTTTTGCTGCGGTTGCGTGTTGGGGGTATGATTGTGGCGTTTTGTTCGGCCCTTCCGTGCTTCTTCCTGGGGCCTACCTTGTTTGTGTTTTTTGTTCCCATGATTTTCTGGGTCTCATTCCTTGCCGGTCTTGCTGTACCAGGCTTAGCTTTTCCATGTACATTGAATTCTCTGTACTTCCCTAGTGGTCCTCATTTAGTTGTGCTTACTGGGGATTAGCTTTGGCTCTTAGTTCTAGCCTCTCGCCTGTCATTCGACTTCTTAACAGGTTCTTGAGCCTTCTAGGCTCTCTTATCTGCACTTGGACACTGGGTGTGGGGTTGGCACTGGGTGTGGGGTTGGCCTCTGCCACATCCCTTCCTCATGCATTCCTATTGTCTCCTACTGAATCTGGTATGCTTCTTCTCTCTCTTCTACCGCTCATTTGGGCGTTCTGTTCCACATGTTTTCCCCGTTACGTGTGCCCCATGTGTTCCTTGGCTTGTATTTCTCTACCTTGTCGCTTCCTCTGAGGATTTTGCTTGTGGTGGTGATGTCTCCTCTGGATTCTAAAGTCTCCTGATGACGCGTTGGGACATGTCCAGCGGCTTTTGGTGTTGGTCCTGTCCCTTCATTCCCGTTTGCTGCCTACCTTCCTTGTTCCTCGGCTTCCTTTGTGTGTTGCACGTTGTGTGTTTTGTTTGTGCCTTTTGGCTCTCCTATTGCCTGGTTTCGATTCTGGTTCGTGGCTTTCCCGGCCTGTTTGCATTTTTGGAGTCTCGCGGTTTCCCTTCTCTGGAATCTGTCGGGGTCTTGGTCTCCAACCACTTGGCGGCTCGCTGGCATTGTGATGTTTTTCAGTTCGGCAGACGTTCCATCTCCTTCTTTGCCGTCTCGGGTTTCCGGTTCTGCCTGCTCGGTGGTCTCACCCGAGGTCTTCCTGCGGCTCCGCCTCTTCCTCAGCTCG
Organism: Procambarus clarkii; assembly: GCF_040958095.1. Lineage (NCBI taxonomy): Eukaryota > Metazoa > Arthropoda > Malacostraca > Decapoda > Cambaridae > Procambarus > Procambarus clarkii. Next base: position 20,661,532 of record NC_091194.1, read on the forward strand.
TTCAGCTCTGCCTCGAGTCTCGCCTTCTGTTGGTGTTCAGGTGGCTTCGTTGCTGGTGTCCCACCTGCATGCTACTTCTTGGCGGTCCTTTTCCTTCTGTCCCTTCTTAGGTGGCTGTGTTTTGTTGGCGTTGTCTTGTTCCTCTCTTGTAGGGGTTCAAGGCCGTCGTTTTGCCGCATACTGTCTCCTCGTATCGCGCGGAGCCGCTTCCATTCGGTATTGTTACTTCTAAGCTGTTCCACAAGCTGTCTTGTGCTTTTTTTCACCTCTGGCCTGCTCATGCACCACCTGTGCCATCCTGGTCATTGGACAGTGTTCTTTTCTTTCTTCTCCTCGGTTTATGGTGGCCCCTCCGGTTCTGGTTTTCTGCTCCTTTGGTCAGGGCGGTAGGTTTATTCGTCTGCAGCCATCTCCTTATCTGGCAAAGATTGAGACTGCTGCTTTCCGGAGGGGTCCTTGGGTTTTTGATGCATGGTTGGTTAGGCCATGGGTACATCGTGCTTTGTGGCCCGTGGCGGTTCTTCGCTGTTATTTGTGCGCCTTGGCTTCTGTGTCCGTGGACGAGTTTTGGGTTGCTCCAGTTTCCCTTCTTCCCTGCTCACGGGTGCGGGTTTCCCAGGTCGTCCGCAGGATTCTTACAGCTAGCCAGTCTGCGGTCTATCCCCGTGTTCGTGATGTTTGTAAGTTCGCGGCTCTTGCCGCCATCTTTGGCAACTTGATCTGGTTTGACATTCAGGCGCAGGGATTTTTGGTGGTCAAACAGGGTCCTGGCTGCTCATTATCTCGTACACTGTTCCTGGGCCTAGCTGGGCCTGTTTCGCCTTGGGTTGGTGGTTGCAGCCAGTTGTCTGTTTTGAGTTGCTGAGTGAGCAGTGACCACCTCCTGAATGAGTCCCTCTATTTTCCTCTGTGAGTAGTTAGCTCCAGGGGAGCCGATGGGTCTCCCCCCAGAAAACCAGCGTTGAATGTAATGAAACGCCATTTTCTGGGTGTGACCTGGAGGCTCCCTGGCATCCCTCCCCTCCCCTCCCTCCCTCCCCTCCCCTCCCTCCCTCCCTCCCCTCCCTCCCTCCCCTCCCTCCCTCCGGTTGGCGGTTTTCGCGTTTTAGACATCCAGTCGATCCACACCCCATGAACTGGGGTGTGGATCACCGGCATGGGGGTCTGGGGCTCCCCATTTCCCCTCCCGGGGAGGGGAGAACTGCGCAGATAGTGGCGCGGTGACATGTGACGTCATGCTAGTTTGCTCGTTTCTTTTTGGGGAGTTCTATCCACTAGCAGGCGATGAGTCACAATAACGTGGCGGAAGTAGTTTGACCAGACCACACACTAGAACGTGAAGGGACGACGACGTTTCGGTCCGTCCTGGACCATTCTCAAGTCGATTGTGAGAATCGACTTGAGACTGGTCCAGGACGAACCAAAACGTCTTCATTCCATCACTTTCTAGTGTGTGGTCTGGTCAGACTTTCTATCCACTAGTTCGGCGTTAGGTAGCAATTTTAACCAGAATAAGGGTTTGTTTTGGGACCGTTTGCCATTCTCGGTGCCCGACTCGGTCGATGGCAGACATAGAATGCTTCCAACTACACGGGGAATTCTATAGGCCATTGCTCCCCTTGCCTCTCTGAGGGGGCCAGGTTCTAGCTCGTGGTCCCCGGTAGGCCCACAACTCCATACACATGACTGATGCCAAAGTCTGACATTAGCATATCAGCCTGTATAGCTCCGGGGAGCCTCCGGGTCACACCCAGAAAATAGCATTTCATTACATTCAACGCTGGTTTTTTGAGATATTCCATGAATGTTCTAACTTTGATTAGTCTGTCTTTATTGTCTTTGGGAATGGCATTATTGTTATAGGTATGAAAATACATTGCAATCAATTTGTATTGTTTCAACATCATAAAAGTATTGCAACAAGGTACGTGCCACATTTTACCTGGTTTGCCAATACATTCTCACCGCTGGCAACTTCATAATGCCCATCAACATTGTCAGTCCCAAATATCTGGCCAGCTCTTTTACACTCAATTCATCCCACTTATTGCTTGGGGTGCTAGAAGCATGTAGTTACTTTCTGATGCATAAAAGTTTGTTTCATATACAAAATATTGCAACAAATCTACAACACATCAACAAATCATATAATAAATAACTAAAAGTCCAAGAAGAGTGATTGGTAATGGTACAGTCAAGCCTGGTGTTCTAGTAAAACTTTCTACAAATGGAGTGTTGTCAGTTGACCAGGCTTGACCAGAACGTTGCTGTTTCCTAGGTGCGGTACGGCCACATGAACCTCTGGCGGCATGAGCATCAAAATCATCACTCCCCTCACTTTCAATCTCATCCTCACCTCTGTTTGTGTCAATAAACTCACTGCCACATGACTCATAACAGATAATGGCAAGACATTGGCGCAAAGTTTAAAACACGTCCCAAAATGATTGGATAAAAAAAATTTAATTTTAGCAAATTATTAATTTTGGACGTCTGTTATGTCCCTGCCAAACATCCGCAGAGTTAATTTTGGACGCCATATTTGTCTTTCCCGAATGAAAGTGTTAAGTTGTCTTTTGCAAACAGAGTGGTAGAGAGTTGGAACAATTTAAGAAAGTAAGTGTTGGAGTCAAAAACCATCAATAATTTCAAAGTGTTATACGACAAAGAGTACTGGAAAGACGGGACACCATGAGCGTAACTCTCATCCTGTAACTACACTTGTGTAATTACCTCGGTGTAATTACCTAATTTCTTTTTAGAGGTGGGGAAGGATCACATTGTCAGAGGTTTATAATCTTTTCATATAATTTGTAGGATGACTTGTTCTATTTTCACTGTTGGTCTTGACTTGCATTCTAAAGTGAATATTGTGCATAATATAGCATTTTTCTGTAGTGTTTAATTCCAGTATTATTTTTAGGAGCTGAAGCACATAGACTGTTAATTGCAAAACAGCGGGAGGATAAGTCAAGATGCGAAGTTTTGGTGCCTCAGTGTTCCTCAACAAATGAGACTTGGGAGAGTGACATGACAGAATCATACAGTCCTTCAGAATCTTTACTATACAAGGAGATTCCCAGGTATGACACCAATTACATATATACAGCTGCTTACTCTTGCTGACTTGGTGTATTTTTTATAATTACTTGCATATATATTTGTTTATAAGAATTAATCATTCCACTGAGCATCCAGGCTGGAGCCATGGTGGCTAATTAAACCATAACTATGGTTTAATTAGCCATAACTATAACTGGGAGTTCTACTCCCCAAGCCCAGCCCGATGCCAGACTTGGCTTGCGAACGCTTGGTCCAACAGGCTGTTGCTTGGAGCAGCCCACAGGCCCACATCTCCACCACAGCCCGGATGGTCTGGCACTCGTGAAGGAAACTATCTAGTTTTCTCTTGAAGATGTCCAAATTTGTTCCAGCAACATTTCTTAAGCTCGTTGGAAGTACTGTCTCCACTCGATCATCCGGACTATATGGGAAGGACCCCCAGCCGGATTAGCACGTTTTTCGGATAATGGTACTTTTTCACCTACGAGTCCAAAACTAACCATTTCCAACTATTTTTATACTACAAATAACATAATTTGAATAGACATGCCACATATAATTATTAAATATTCAACTAGAAACCTCAACTTACCTTTTTGTTGTTCGTCTTCTTGATTGATGACTCATCGTGAAGTTAAAAATTCCTTGACAATTTACGTAACTTATAGTAACACAACACTAAAATTAACACTTAAAATTACTGTACAGTTCATTAGGCAAAGTTAGTTCTCACTGTCTGCTGAGGATGCCTCACTGGTTGAAGGCACTTGGGTTGCGCGTGCCGCCTCACTTGTTGAAGGCGCTTGGTTTGATTTTCGTACCATATATGAATCAAGTGTTGCTTGCCTTCTGTGTTCACTGATCAGTTGTATGATCAGCTCTTTTGTTCGCCTAAGGTACGGATACATGTTTCCAACCTCTGGATGAGCACAATTTGATGAAAAATTTATTAATCCGTCAACATACGTCATGAGTGTACTGTATTTCGTGGTCATTGGTGTTGGTTCTTCACTGCCTTCTTCATCCTCTTCGTCCACCTCACCAGTAACAGACTGTAGAATCTCGTCTTCACTCATCACACCATATCCTGGATCATTGGCATCATGTTCAAGCCAATCAACCACATCCTGTCTTTCTAAGTTTTCGCTGGCATTTCTAAACATTCCATGGATTTCATCTGTAAATCCTTCAAAATCCATTTCTTCATCATTTCTGACCGTAGACGTGAGGAGTTTTTTCCAGGAATTTTTCAAAGTCGATTCCTTTACTTCACTCCATACCTTGGCCCAGTTATAGATGGCTTCCTTGATTGTATAGTTCTTCAAATTCTGAAGTTTTTTTTTAGCCCTGTTATCCACACCGAGTTCAATATCTTCCGGAAGAGGCAAAACCACCAAAACTTCGTTTAGCATTTTTTTGGTGTACAACCTCTTCGTAGCACAGATAACTCCCTGATCCATAGGCTGAATGAGAGAGGTTGTGTTAGGAGGAAGTGCCATACACGTTATCTTGCCATCATGTGAGGTTAACGTGTCAATTCTGGGGTGGGCAGGACGCATTATCAAGCAACAGTAAAGCCCGAACTTCGCTTGGCCTTATTTTGAGTTTCTTAATTTGATAGGCACGAACTTCCCTGCAGAACACGTCATGAAACCAGGAAAGAAAGATCTCCTGTGTAATCCATGCATTTTTTGAGTCATAATATTTCACTGGCAGTCTGTCCATGCAATGTTGCAAGGCTCTTGGTTTCTTAGATTTGCCAACAATTGTACACGTGATTCTGTCTGTGCCGTCGGCATTCGCACACATCATGGCTGAGAGCCTGTCCTTGCAAACCTTACGTCCTGGCACACAACCCTCACTCCTCATTGCTAGAGTTTTTTCTGGTAAACTCCTCCAATACAACCCAGTTTCATCTGCATTATAAATTTGATACGAATAAATATTATTTGCCACAATATATTCTCGTAATTTACGTTTAAATGGTTCTACACTGCTTTCATCTGCACTCAGTTTTTCACCAACAATTTTCCTCTTCACAATATTGTGCCTACCCTTGAACCTTGCACCCCACCCTTCACTCGCTTCGAAATTCTTTATTCCAAGGTTTGCAGCAAACCTGCTTGCAGCATTTTGTATTTCTGGGCCGCGAATTGTCACGCCAGCTGTGCGGTGCTGAGCAAACCACTTATACACAGCCTCATCCAACTGCACATGCGTCGAAGTTTTCATAGTTTTTCTAACAAAACCTCTGCTAGTGCTTGCACCTTCACTTTCACACGGTTGAAATGAATTGCATAAGTTTCTCTTTTGTTTCCTTATATCAGAAACAGTACTAGTGCCTATATTGTATTCCTTGGCAACACTTGAGGTCGACCGGCCATGTTCACAAAGTTGTATAACACGTAGCTTGTCCTTAAGTGTTAGGACAACCTTCTTCCTCTTACCACCTCCAGAACGATTCATGCTGCTACCAGACATAGTCTTGGCCAAAAATGTTCAAAGTTACTATGAAAATAAAAAAGTTATTTAAAAAAATATTTCACTAATGGCGCGGCACTGTGGTGTAACACGAGGCTAGAGAGCACATGGCTTGACCAGGCCTGGACGGGTCCAGTCGGGGCAGGGAGGAGGCACGTTACAGTAGGCCGCCAGGAGGAAAAAAAATATATATTTTTGAAGGAAACTTCAGCCTGTGCAAATTGTTTTTAGGAAACTTGTATGGAATTTTTTATTACATAATTACTAGTATTTCTTTTGATTTTGGCTATGATGAATTGTTCTAAAATTGATAGTAATTACTGTACTGTAGTGTATAGGCCACTCCCCATTCCCCCCTAATCCCCCCAGGTGGTCCCTCCCAATGCTCCCCTCTCTCCCGACACCACCCACCCACCCCACCACCATGCGCCTCGAGTCTCTGGCAGACGGGTTTAATACCGTATGGCCTGCCTCATGCCCGCCTCATGTTTTCATATACGGACAAAGGCACGCTTATCCGGGGGACTGACCGGATAGTGTAATTTCTGCAGAAAACCTGCTTTAATCCGGTCCCTGTGGCTATTTTGGCCGGATATTGTGATAACTTTATCCGTTCACGATTTTGGCCGTATAAGGGCGTTTTTCGGATGTTCGAATCCCGGATAATCACGGGGTTACAGTATGTTGAACGACAGTGGATCTCTGATGTTTATAGTGTTCTCTGACTGTGCCAATGGCACCCTTGCTCTTCACTGGTTCTGTTCTGCAGTTTCTTCCATATTGTTCACTCCAGTATGTTATTTTACTGTGTAGATTTGGGACCTGGCCCTCCAGTATTTTCCTTGTGTTTATTATTTGATAACTCTCTCGTCTCCTTTCTAGGGAGTATATTTGGAGAGTTTTGAGATGATTCCAATAATTCAGTTGCTTTATCATGTCTATGTATGCCGTATATGTTCTCTGTATTCTCTCTTATTTCAGCAATCTCTCCCACCCTGAATGGGGGAAGTGAGTATCGAGCAGTACTCAAGATAGAACAGCGCAAGTGATTTGAATTGTACAGTACAACCATTGTGATGGGATCCGTGGATCTGAAGGTTCTTGTAATCCATCCCATCATTTTTCTGGCTGACGCAATATTTACTTGGCTATGCTCCCTAAACGTTAGGTCATCAGACATCATTATTCCCAGATCCTTTACCTGCTGCCTTCCTACTATGGGCAGATTTGATTGTGTTTTGTACCCTATGTTTTGTTTGTCCTCATTTTTACTGTATCTGAGTACTGGTATTTATCACTATTAACACTTTCGCCCGGGCATGACGCAGCATTGCGTCATCGGTTTACTGTCGGTAATACCGGGGATGACGCAGCATTGGGTCATCCACTTTAAATAATCGCCAAAAATCAGGTTTTTATCCGATTTTTTTGGGACCGGTTTTAAAATGTGCGCCGATGTCTTCCCATTTTCTTTGTTGAGCCTCGTGGCCCTCAGGTGGCTTGGCACATGCCGTGGGCCCATTGTTTTCGCTCCACTGTTGTGACCAATGTCGCCTCCCCTCGCATCTCAAACGTGTGAACATTTCGGCTATTTTCCATGGCAATATTTCTTACTGTGACTTTAGAAACTATCTACCCTTACTCCACGATGGATAGTGATCATGAACAAGGCCCTTCCAGGAAGAAAATTGCGAAAGAAAGGCTTGAAAAGGAAGGGAATTGGGAGTGAGCTGGAAGGCGTCTGAGCGCTCACTCCCGGCTAACGCATGGCCCGTCTTCAACTCGTCGGCGGTTGGAGCATGACCAGGTTTTATATTTTATATGCTAATGTTCCTCTAGAGAATTCTATTGCGAACCCATTAACGACCAAAATGAAAGACCTAGGACAAACATTAAGGTGACCAGAGTGAAAATAGTGAAAACATTTTATCGCGTTTGCGCGCTCCTGGGAAACTCGTTCGCACTTTCTCTGTTTGCTGCGGGTAATAAGCCGGGCTTTTGGAGTTTATATGCATTTAGTGCTGTAGAGAAATCTATTGCGAACACAATGATGCCAAATTTAATCTCGTAGGACGAGAATTAAGGTGACAAAGTTGAAGAGAGTATACACTTTTCAGAATTTACGCGCGCTCCTGTGACACCCTGGGTCCCATATCGCACTATTGAGGGGTGGCGTGCGGGGTGAGCGAAAGTGTTAAACATGTTATTTTCTGCTGCTCAGTCAAAAATGTTATTAATATCTGCATGTAGTTTTTCAATGTCTTCAGTAGAGGTAATTTTCATGATAATTTTTGTCATAGGGAAAAGAAAAGTCGTCTGCAAAAGATGATACGAAGCTGTGACTTGTATTTCTGTGGGGAGCCCCTACGGCTCCCTGGAGCTTATCGGGCTAATGTATGTTATATTAGACCGGGACATTAGCTAAGGAGTTCAGACCTACCAGGGACCAGCGCCAGAACCTGGCCCCTTCAGAGAGGTTTCAGGGAGCAATGGCCCTGGAAAACCCCTTGTGGTTGGGGTTTTCCTTATCTGCCATCGACCGGGGTTAGGCACCCAGAAAGGTAGGCATAACAAAACAAACCCCACATGGTAAAAACTAAAACAAAAACCGAACATAGAGGTAGAAAACTCCCTACAATCACAAGGAAACAAGCAAACATCACACTTTACTGCCGCGCCGATCGTCCGCACAGCCCTCCCCGCCCCGGGAGGGGGAGGGGGGAGCCCCGGACCTACCGCGCCGGCTGCCAAGCTCCAGTTCGTTCGCTAATGTCAACCGGGATTGACGCTTCTCTGGCCTCAGTTTCCTAGGCTGTGTTTGCCTTGTGTGGCGTTCACTGCCGTGTGTTGTGGTGTGCGGTGGCCAGGAGTACTTCATCAGTGCCGGGGCTGCATGTGCTTAGTGGCTGACTTCCCTAAGCTGCCCTGTGAGTACTGCCCTTGCGTAACAGGGTTATCTTCCCTGGGGCGTTCGGGAACCATTCCCGTAGAGGTTCTTGCTGCTCGACATTTGCCTCGCCCTTGGGGCCAGCTGGGGCTTGTGGCCCTTGTTTGGCCTTGGGTAGGGATTGGTATTGTGCTGGTTAGGGCGTCAAGGTGTTGCGCAGCCTGCCACCTAAGCGGCGGCTGGTTTCTGTTGCCTCTGAAGACTGGTGTACTTTTGCGGGGTTTTTCTTTTGTTTTTAATTTTTCATGCCTGGTGGGGGTCTGCCTAAGGTGGTTATAGTTCCACTGGTAGTGTTTGGCGGCCCTCTGCTAGGCCCCCGTGGTTGTACACGTCTCAGGGGTTTTCAGTGCTATAATCTATCCTCTTGTTATGTTTGGGTTTCTTAACCGGTTAGCAACACCTTGCCCGGGCTTCCCGTAGTTGTTACCCTACGGGCCCTGGAAACCCCTGTCTGGGCTCGGGGGACCATTGAATGTGTCTTCCGGGTTCCAACCCGTCTTGTACGGGATCGTTGGTTGCTGTTCCCTTGTCTCCGGGTGACAGTCGCCATTTTTACCTCCGTCATGCTGCCTGTTGGGTCACTGACACCTTGACCCGGAGTCTTGCGAGTGATTCTCTGCTTGTTCTCCAGTACTCTCCTGATGTTATTACTGTTCAGAGTACAGGCGGCATCCCTGTTGCAAGCTTGGTTAGGTTGCTGCAACATGCTAGGTTGGTTTCCCACTCGAATGCCCCGTGGCCGCCCCGTTTGGTTAGGTGCAGTTCGCCCCTTTCCCTCCATGTTCCCGGCTCCGGACCATCTGCGGGTTTCGGGGTCGGGGCGGGGTTTAGTTGCGGCAGAGACTCTGGCGGTTTTCGGGGGCTGCCCCGTTCGGGTTGGGGACGGAGGTTTGAGCCTGTGCCTCCTGCCAAGGCTTCTGGGTCTTACCAGCGGCCCTTTCTTGTTGCCTTTCCCATGGGCTCTTGCTTTTCTTTAAGGGCGGAGGGCTTGGAGGACGGCTCTGCCCCGGGGCCTCTGTTGTTGGTTCCCGGGGCTGTGGGGGATGCCTGCTAGCAGTTCTGGTGCGGTTTTGCCCCTGCCGGGGTTTTTCTGCTGTTGGGCGACGTTTTTTGCCCATCCAGTCTGCTAGCTTCCCACATTTGCTGGTGTGTTTTTGTGTATTTAGCGTCGGTCACAGCCCCTGCTGGCGGCCATTTTCGTCTGCCGGTTTCACGGCGTGGCCACCAGGGCGGCGTTGCGGTTTGTTTACATGCGTCTGGGTGTGCGAGCGAGCGTCTCGGGTGAGTTTTCAATTTTTTTTCAGGGTTTTTGTTCTGTTGTCGTTTCTTTGTGTTTCTGGTGTTTTCTTGCCGTTGCCTGTTCCTCTGGGAATGTTTGGCTGTTGGTTTTACAACGGGTTTTTCCATTTTTTCTGTTTTTGGTCTGAGCCTTTGGGTTTAGGCTCAGTGCCCCTGGCTGGTATGCTTGCTCCCACACCTTGTCCCTCGGTTTTCGGTCTGTTGGGACCGTTTTCCCAGGGGGTTCTGCTGGGGGCTGTGCTTTGCCTTTCAGTGGTGTTCTCCGCCGGCGAATGTGGTGGTTTGGGCTCCCCCTGGTTCGATTCTGGGTTCCTTTGGGTCCTTGGTTTTGTTCTGGAGGTTTCTTCCTCTTGGGCCCCCTTTTGTGGGTTCAGGGGACTTTGTTTCCTCGTGTGTCCCGGTGCTGCCTTCTGGGGTTCCGGGGTCTTCTTGGCTTGCAGACTGAGCTTTTTGGGTCTTGGCACATGTTGTGGTTGTGCTGGGACTTTGCGGTTTTGCTGTCGAGGTGGGCCTTTTGATGCAGTTTTGTGCCTCCTTTGCCTGACCGGCGTGGTGCTCTCTGCCCACTAGTCGGCGACTTGTACTTTTACAATATATGTCCTCACCTAAGTTGTGCTTGCGGGGGTTGAGCTCTGGCTCTTTGGTCCCGCCTCTCAACCGTCTGTCAACAGATGTATAGGGTCCTGTGCCTATTGGGCTCTTATCATGTTTACATGTGAAATTGTATGGGGGTCAGCCTCGTTACTTGTGTGTGGAGTCACCACATTACTTCCTAGTGCTTTCCCGTTACCATTCTGACACTAAAAAAAAAAAAAAAATCCATCTCTGTGGCTCTTTTGGGTACTTAGTTTCCACCTGTGTCCCCTAGTGCGTGTGCCCCTTGTGTTACATAGCCTGTCCTTATCAACCCTGTCGATTCCCTTGGGTATCTTGAATGTGGTGATCAGGTCTCCCCTCACTCTTAGTCTTCCAGCGAAGTGTGGTTTAATTCCCGTAGTCTCTCCTCATGACTTCGGTAGTGTACTTTTTCTTTCGAAAGGGGTTCTGTTCCCTTCTCTGTTGACTGGGCGCTGGGGGAGCAGCTTGTTCTGTTGCCTCTCGCATGGTCCCGCTGTTGGTGGGCGCTTTGGGTTGTCTTCCGGCCTCTGCTGGCGTCGGAGGACGGCTTCTTCCCCTTGGGGGGGGGGGGGGGTTCAGAGCTGGCGGGGTGGGCTTCTTCCCCTGCGCTTCGTCATTTCCTCTTCGTGGGTGTGTGGGGCGTGGTCGATCCGCCCCATCCTTCTGGGCTTCCCGTCTGCTCTTTGCAGTTATGAGCTTTTCCCGTCTGCAGTTCTTCTGGACTTCTTCAGTCTGCGCCCTGGATCCTATGCTCTCCTTGGAGGACTGTTGTCTCCTGTTCGGATTCAATTGGGGCCGGGTGCATGGATGGTGGCCCTGGACCTCCAGGTCACTTCTTGGCACGTTCCTCTCCAGTTTTTCTGGGACTAGCACAGGTTGGTGGTGGGGCTTCAGGTTTGCTGTTTTTATTGCCTTCCCTATTTTGTAATGGGCACTTCGTATACTTTTTGCATCTTTACCGGATCTTCGTGCCCTGTCTGAGTCTGAGATTCGGTGTGTGGCCTACCTCGATGACTGGCTGGTGTGGGCTCCCAGTCAGTCCGCTTGTCTGCTCGCCAGGGGATGGTTCTTTCCAGATCGCCGGGTTTGGTTTCCTGGTGATCTGGAGGTTTTTCCATCTGTTTCCGTCCTGGGTTCGAACCTGGGCCTTGCTTAAGGCTCTTGGGCCCCTCATTGTCTTCCCTCCAGAAGTGTTACTGCGGCTGTGGTCCCGCCTTCGGCTGTTCAGGAGGGGGTCCCGGGTTGCTCAGCGGTTGCTTGAGTGGTTGTGCGGGAGTCTGCACTTCGGCGTGCTTGTCTGCCCGCGGAGTCGGGTTTGGCTACGGCGTCGGTTGGTTCCTGCAGAGACTCCCCTTCCGCCTCTTGCATTCATTGGGTTCCTCCGGGGATCTTGTGTTGGTGCTGCGTCACCAGCTTCCTCTTTGGGGTTTTCGGGGTTCCATGCCTTGGCACCTCCCCGAGCCTTCGCTCGATGTGTTCACGGACGGGTCGTCTCTCGGCTGGGGCTTTGTGACCAGTGCTCACCAGGTCGGCCGAGGTTGGTGGAGTCTGTCTGTCCGTCGGGCTCACAGCACGGTTCGGGTGTTCATGGCTGTCTGGTTTGCGCTTCGGAGGGTTTGGGTCACTAGGTACTCTACCATTCAGCTCTGTTCGGACTGTTCTCTGGTGGTTCTTGCCGGAACCACAGGGGTTTGGCTAACCGTGAGGTTCGTGTCCGGGGTGTGTCCTGCGTCCTGGTGGACGGCTGTCTAGGTTCATTCCTCTTCGTGGGTTGGCAAGTCGTCGCCGATTCATTTTGTTGGCTCTGTCGGGCGTATGGACTCCTGGCCATGGACGTCTTTGGGTGAAGCGTGGTCTAGGCGTCGCCCATTTTGTGGCGCCCTTTCCCACCTGCGAGGACTTCACGGTGGATGCTTTCGGCAGGACTGGTCGAGGTGGGGGGTACCCGTTCCTCTTCTCCCGGTCCAGCTGTTGCTTCGGATTCTGGCTCGGTTGCAGCCCATTCCCATGAGAACAGTCCTTATGATTTCATGGTGGCCGGCCCGGCCTTCTTTTCAGACGCTGCTTGATAGGTGTCCGTACCCGGGGCGTTTTTCCCGAGGCTCTGCCTCTTTCAGCAGGCCGAATCGGTCCTGTCCGTGACTGGTTCAGGCCTTCTCCTTGGCTCTTCGCGTCTGGTATTTTGACGCGGGTATCACCATCTCTATGGTGTTTAGGTGGATTTGTTGACGGTGTCCCACCTGCAAGCTTCGTCTTGGCGACAGTATGACGTTTCATACGTTTTCTCGTGTTTTGTTTCCCCTCCGGCCTGCTCATGCATCGCCTGAGCCATCCTGGTCCTTGTTCAGGGTGCCTTATCTTATCTTCCCCTCAGTTTGTGGTAGCCCCTTCGGTTCAGTTTCCTGCTCTTTGGTACTGGTGGTAGCTTTATAGGTGTGCAGCCTTTCTCTGTCCTGGCGACGGTCGTGACGGCTGCTTTCCGGAGGGGTTCTTGGGGTATTGGTACTTGATTGGTTTGGCCGGAGGGTGCGTCCTGTGTTGTCTGGTTGTGCTTTTTGCTGTTGCCGGCGTACCGTGTCTGGGGATGCACTGTGGTTGATCCGGTTCCTTCGTTCCCTGTTTTCAGGGCTCGGGTCTCCCAGGTCGTCCGCAGTGTTTTCATTCTTCCAGCCTGCGGTCTGTCTTTGCGCCCGTGCTGTTCAGACGTTTGCAGCTTTTGCTGCTGTGTTGGTGACGTCTTGGGCTCATTTCGGGCGCAGGAATTTGTGGGTCGCACAGGGTCTTGACCGCCCATCCTTATGCGCGTCTGCTCTTGGGCGTTCTTGTTGCCTTGGGTCGCAGGTTTGCGACCGGTTGTCTTGGCTTTGCGTTACAGAGTTTGTGGCGGCCACCTCCCGGGTTAGCCCTTTCTTTTCCTTCTCTTTGGGTATGAAGCTCCAGGGAGCCGTAGGGGCTCCCCACAGAAAACCAGCGTTGAATGTAATGAAACGCCATTTTCTGGGTGAGCCCCGGAGGCTCCCTGGCAACCCTCCCTCCCACCGGTCGGCGTTTTTTTTGGCGTTGGTTGAAGCTTAGCTTCTGAACTGGAGCTTGGCAGCCGACGCGGTAGGTCTGGGGCTTCCCCGTTCCCCTCCCAGGGCGGGGAGGGCTGTGCGGACGATCGGCGCGGCAGTAAAGTGTGATGTTTGCTTGTTTCCTTGTGATTGTAGGGAGTTTTCTACCTCTATGTTCGGTTTTTGTTTTAGTTTTTACCATGTGGGGTTTGTTTTGTTATGCCTACCTTTCTGGGTGCCTGAACCCAGTGGATGGCAGATAAGGAAAACCCCAACCACAAGGGGTTTTCCAGGGCCATTGCTCCCTGAAACCTCTCTGAAGGGGCCAGGTTCTGGCGCTGGTCCCTGGTAGGTCTGAACTCCTTAGCTAATGTCCCGGTCTAATATAACATACATTAGCCCGATAAGCTCCAGGGAGCCTCCGGGGCTCACCCAGAAAATGGCTTTTCAGTTACATTCAACGCTGGTTTTTTGTCAGTATCCACTGGATTTAACGGCCTATATGGAGCTGTACCCAGGTCATTAAATGCAGGGCTCCGGTATTTCTGAAGTTGTTAAGTGTCGGTAATATTTCAAGTAACATTCAGATAAGATATATTTTGTACATACAGCCACTTGGTCCACCACTCTAGTGTGGTGTGGTTCTCCCTGCCCCTCATGCCCCTGCTTTTGGCTCCCTAACATCTGAGGGTTTTGGGGCCGGGGCAGAGTTTAGCTTGGGATGAGGCTAGGGTGGCTTCGGGCACTGCCCCTTCAGATTTGGGGACAGGTTGAGCCCGATTTTCCCGTCGAGGCTTCAGTCGGCTCGGCTTTTACCCAGGACTCCGCCTTTTATTTCAAGGATGAGGTAGGGCATTGATGAGGATTCTGCCCCGGGGCATGTCAGGGAATCCCGGGGAGTCCTCTTGGAGTGCCTGGACTCCCTTTGATCCTACCTGGGCCCATATGCCTTCTGGGCAGGGTTTATTATTGCAGGGCCAGGGTTTTGTATCCTCTGTCCCTGTATGAATTTGAGTTGGGTGCGGTTTGCCCCCCAGGTTCGTTTCCAGGGCCTTTGGGCTCCTCGGATACATCTTTTCAGAGGGTTCCTTCCTCTCTGGTTTTCCCTGTGGAGGTTCTGGAGGTCCTTGGTGCTTACTGCTTGAGATTCGATTTATGCCTCTATAATGGATCTGTCATCGTTTGAGTTTGGTTCTTCTTCCTCGTATTAGGTGCGGTATGAGGTTCAAGAGTCTTCCTGGTTGGCAGACTATCCTTTCTTCTCTTTGGGAGCTTGGTGCGGGGTTTGTTGGATCTGCAAGCTTCAGTGGTGGGAGGTTTCTTCGGTGTTGCAGGTGTTCTTGGGGGGGGGGGGGGATCTTTGGAGTTCCTCAGTGAGGCCCTCTTTGCCCCCTGCACTTTCTCCTGATGTGGGTCTGGTGCAGTTGCATCCCCAGGTTCCCACTCTTTCAGCTGCCTAAGTGGCAGATAACTATTGAACTTGCGGTCATTTGTCTTCTGTCTTGCGCTTTTTCGGTCTGCTGGAGCTGTCCTCTGACTGTCTTTCGGCTGCCGTGCTGATGCTGTTTGTACTGATCCTCCTAGAGGTGGTGTCTGCCTTTTACCTCTTGTCTCGCATGTAGGCAGGATGTCCTTGCTCTTTAGATTCCACTTGGGCCCTGGCTTTGCAGTCTTCATCTCCATTCTGTCTCCTGTTATTTCCAGAGGACTGTGTTGCTCAGTTTCTGTCGGCGGCTTCTGCTAGTTGCCACCATCATTTCCTGATTTGTTGGTGCTCTTGGGGGAAGGGGGGGGGGTGTTCTTGCTCCTCCTGGGGTGGTCGTGCATGGGCTTTAGTTTTGGTAGGTCTCGGTGCTAGTTTTTCGGAGTGTGTCCTCTGGGCATTCATTTCGTCAGCGCGATGGTCGTTCTGTGCTGAAGTTGGCTTCTTGGAAGTCGTGTCGGCCCTTTTGCGGGGGCACTTTGTTGACGGGGCGGAGGCTGGCTTTGTTTGCCCAAGCCTGGTCCAGCAATTCGTGGGCCTACAAGGTTGTTTCTTCCGGCCTTTGGTGGCATTGAACGGCTCCTCTCCATATCAGGGGTTCAGGGGCAGGTAGGGCAGGCTTCTTCCCAGTCTGTCGGGTCATCTTGGAGAGGGTTCGCTTGGGTGTGGTCGAAACGACTTCGTCCCTCAAGTGGGTTTCCCACCTATTTCCTGTTCCGAAACAGGACTGTACGGATCTTCATTCAAGTTCAGACTTGTCCAGTTTAACCACTTAACTGTGCCAACCGAGTATTCTCGGTCGGCGGGAAACTGCGCCAACCGAGAAAACTCGTTTTGATTTTTTGTAACCAATTCTAAATATGTACGAGGCTGGTTGTGTACGAAATGGACTCTTAGGACCTCCAGTGAGAGGCAGCCATCGTGGAAAAAATTCCCAGAATGCCCTAGGGCTGCTGGCCGAGTTAGTACTGAATGAGCAACCATGGGTGGCACACGCGAATCTGGCTCCCAAACACCCGTCCGACGCGGTGTTGAAAGATAATGCTCTGTCGGTGAAATTCAAACTTTGTTTGAAGAACATAAGGGTCATAATTTTGGGGAAGCTAGGAGTAATAAGGACCTAACACAAAGGTTGGATGCAAGTGATACAGCACCTATGAGGACGATACAGCGAGTGTATCCAGTTGTAGCTCTGAGTGTCATCCTTGCAATCTTATGCTATTTATTTAGATGATACATAGATAAATAGTTTTGTGTTCAGTGATAATGCATCTGACACAAATAGCATAGATGAACAGTGTTAGCGGTTTTCCATAGATATTTTCAAGAATACCTGAAACTCTTCCTAACTGACGGACACTAAATGATATGTAATATATCTAAACATATACGTAAATCATCTCCCAGAGGGTATAAACTCATTCCTCTCAATGTTTGCTGACGATGCCAAAATTATGAGAAGGATTAAGACAGAGGAGGACAGCTTGAGGCTTAAAGACGACCTGGACAAGCTGCAGGAATGGTCGAACAAGTGGTTGTTAGAGTTTAACCCAAGCTAATGTAATGTATTGAAGATAGGGGTAGGAAGCAGGAGACCAGATAGAAGGTATCACTTGGGAGATGAAATACTTTAGGAGTCAAAGTCCTGGGGGTTGATATCATGCCAGACCTGTTCCCTGAAGCTCATATCAAGAGGATAACATCAGCGGCATATGCCAGGTTGGCTAACATAAGAACAGCTTTTAGAAACTTGTGTAAGGAATCTTTCAGAACATTAGGTACCACATCAAACACCTTCAAAGGTGAAGATGGTTGTTTATCGTGAAGAAGGAACTCAAAAGGAAGAGGACCTCTATGACACCATCACCGTCCAGCTCGCCAAAAAATCTGGGAAGGGTCTTGGACTTTCAATAGTTGGATGCAAGAATGGACCAGGAGTTTTTATATCTGATGTGGTCCCAGGTGGTGTAGCAGAGCGCGATGGGCGTCTAATGCAAGGAGATCAAATTTTAGAGGTGAATGATAAGGATCTCCGGCAAGCAACCCAAGAGCAAGCTGCAGCCATCCTGAAATGTGCGCCAGGTTCAGTCTCCATGAAGCTGGGGCGGCTCAAGGCTGGCAAGAAAGCCAATTCTAATAACAATGCGAACAGTACTTGGCCAGTGACAATAAGTGACAGTTCCCCTATAGCTCCAACAGTCCATCCACGGAGCCCCCCGTTCCCATTCCCCGCATACACATCCCTCTCCACCAGCCACACCATCTTCCACCACCACAACCACACCAACATCCACAACAGGAGACTCGGGAACCATTGGGCATAAGGACAATTTTGCTCGAAAGACGTGACGATGGTCTAGGTTTCTCAATTGTTGGAGGCTTTGGCTCCAACTTGGGAGATCTGCCCATATATGTGAAAAGTGTGTTTGAACGCGGTGCAGCAGCTCGCGAAGGATCCCTAAAACGGGGCGATCAGATTCTGGAAGTGAATGGACAATCTCTTGCCGGTTTGACCCATGCTGATGCAGTGGCTATTTTGAAAGAAGCACGAGGTTCAGTTGCACTTACTATTTTGCCGTCTAAGTGAACTATAGCAATGTTCGCACTTTTGTTTTCAATTTTGGTGTTTTTTTAATTGTTGCAAATGAAGGATAGTTCTGTAAGATACAGTTTAACATAATCCTTGCTAATAAGTCTTTGATGCTTTTTCTGTATTAAGTTCTCTTTATCGTTAATGATTGAGCTAATCCAAGGCTCATTTGCAATGTTATGTTAATAATAATGCTTATTATGGTCAGTTATCACATATGTCAGACCAGCCCTGGAGTATGCGGCTCCAGCATGGAGTCCATATCTAGTCAAGCATAAGACTAAACTGGAAAAGGTTCAAAGGTTTGCCACCAGACTAGTGCCCGAGCTGAGAGGTATGAGCTACGAGGAGAGACTACGGGAATTAAACCTCACTTCGTTGGAAGACAGAAGAGTTAGGGGGGACATGATCACCACATTCAAGATTCTCGAGGGAATCGACAGGGTAGATAAAGACAGGTAATTTAACACAGGGGCACACGCACTAGGGGACAGAGGTGGAAACTGAGTGCCCAAATGAGCCACAGAGATATTAGAAAGAACTTTTTTAGTGTCAGAGTGGTTGACAAATGGAATGCATTAGGAAGTGATGTGGTGGAGGCTGACTCCATACACAGTTTCAAGTTTAGATATAATAGAGCCCAATAAGCTCAGGAACCTGTACACCTTTGAGGTTGGCAAATCTTGGTCAATAAGACAAGACCTCTCCAAGGAAGACAGAGAAAAGCTGAAAATGAACCTAATTGAGGCAAAACGTTTAAATGGGGATAGAAATGAAGAAGACAGAAATTCTTTTTTTTACAAAGTGACAGGGACTGGAAAGCTTGTGAAATGGTACATAAAAACAAAGCAACAAGATCAGTAGTGGAAGGGGGAGTAAAGAGCAAAGGAAAAGGGAACATGTTCCTGAAAATTGTATATACCAACATAGATGGAGTGAGGTCAAAAACTTTGGAGTTGCAAGATATAATCCAGCTTAGGGTCCCAGATATTGTTGCATTATCAGAAACGAAACTTGAAGGAAATATTATACATGAAGTCATATTCCCAAGAGGCTACTCAGTTTGGAGACGTGACAGGAAAACTAGGAAGGGAGGAGGAGTGGCTGTACTGGTGAAAAAACACCTGAAGGTAAAAGAGTTAATATATGAAAACCCTCGAGATATTGACATAATGGCATTGCAGGTCTGGAATCAGGATGATAAGCTGATAATTGTAAATACCTACAGCCCACCAGCAAGCAACACGTGGACAAAGGAAGAACTGGATGACAAACGAGAGGGCCTCATAATGGTCATGAGAGATATTATTGTACAAGCAGATAAAGATAAATCACGACTGTTGATACTGGGGGACTTCAACTTTAGAGCAATAGACTGGGAGGCCTATGAAGCAAGAACGGAGGACTTTTGGACATGCAGATTTGTGAACCTCATTCTGGAGACATTCTTGTATCAACACATAAAGCAGGCCACAAGAATGAGGGAAGGAGATGTACCGTCAGTACTGGATCTAGTATTCACCAGGAAAGAAGAGGAGATTTTTGACATCCAGTACCTTCGTCCCTTGGGAAAGAGTGATCACGTCCTGTTAGACATTAAATATGCTTTAAGATATCATCTAGAAGAAAATGGGGACATTGAAACAGTTGATAAACTCGATTTAAGGAGAGGCAACTATGGGGAACTTCGAAATTTTTTTAATGAGTGTAATTGGACAGAATTGTTGCTAGGCAGGGAAGTAAATGAAATGTATGCCAAATTTTTTAAACTATACGAGGAAGGCACACAAACATTCATACCAAAACAGAGATGCAGGGCCAGAAAACAGGATTGGTTCGACAGAAATTGTGAGAGGGCAAGAGACCAAAAGACACAAAAATGGAATCAGTATAGGAAGAGGCCAAACCCCCAAACATACCAGCGATACAAAGATGCGAGAAACAACTATACAGCAGTAAGGAGAGAGGCAGAAAGAAATTTTGAAAAAGGGATAGCAGATAAATGTAAAACAGAACCGGGCCTATTCTACAAATTCATAAACAACAAATTGCAGGTAAAGGATAATATCCAGAGGTTGAAAATGGGAAACAGATTCACGGAAAATGAAAAGGAAATGTGTGAAACATTAAATGAAAAGTTCCAAAGTGTGTTTGTACAAAATGAAATCGTCAGAGAACCAGACACAATAAGAATTCCAGAGAACAACATAGAGCGGATAGAGGTGTCTAGAGATGAAGTGGAAAATATGCTAAAGGAGCTCGGGAAGAACAAAGCAGCTGGCCCAGATGGCGTTTCACCATGGGTTCTGAGAGAATGTGCATCTGAGCTCAGCATTCCACTTCACCTGATCTTTCAGGCATCCCTGTGTACAGGAATCGTAGCAGACGTGTGGAAACAGGCTAACATAGTTCCAATCTACAAAAGTGGCAGCAGGGAAGACCCCCTCAATTATAGACCTGTATCATTGACAAGTGTAATAGTGAAAGTATTGGAAAAGCTAATCAAAACTAAATGGGTAGAACACCTAGAGAGAAATGATATAATATCAGACAGACAGTATGGTTTTCGATCTGGAAGATCCTGTGTATCGAATTTACTCAGTTTCTATGATCGAGCCACAGAGATATTACAGGAAAGAGATGGTTGGGTTGACTGCATCTATCTGGACCTAAAAAAGGCTTTTGACAGAGTTCCACATAAGAGGTTGTTCTGGAAACTGGAAAATATTGGAGGGGTGACAGGTAAGCTTCTATCATGGATGAAAAATTTTCTGACTGATAGAAAAATGAGGGCAGTAATCAGAGGCAATGTATCGGAATGGAGAAATGTCACAAGTGGAGTACCACAGGGTTCAGTTCTTGCACCAGTGATGTTTATTGTGTACATAAATGATCTACCAGTTGGTATACAGAATTATATGAACATGTTTGCTGATGATGCTAAGATAATAGGAAGGATAAGAAATTTAGACTGATTGTCATGCCCTTCAAGAAGACCTGGACAAAATAAGTATATGGAGCACCACCTGGCAAATGGAATTTAATGTTAATAAATGTCATGTTATGGAATGTGGAATAGGAGAACATAGACCCCATACAACCTATATATTATGTGAGAAATCTTTAAAGAATTCTGATAAAGAAAGAGATCTAGGGGTGGTTCTAGATAGAAAACTATCACCTGAGGACCACATAAAGAATATTGTGCAAGGAGCCTATGCGATGCTTTCTAACTTCAGAATTGCATTTAAATACATGGATGGCGATATACTAAAGAAATTGTTCATGACTTTTGTTAGGCCAAAGCTAGAATATGCAGTTGTTGTGTGGTGCCCATATCTTAAGAAGCACATCAACAAACTGGAAAAGGTGCAAAGACATGCTACGAAGTGGCTCCCAGAACTGAAGGGCAAGAGCTACGAGGAGAGGTTGGAAGCATTGAACATGCCAAAACTAGAAGACTGAAGAAAGAGGTGATATGATCACTACATACAAAATAGTAACAGGAATTGATAAAATCGACAGGGAAGATTTCCTGAGACCTGGCACTTCAAGAACAAGAGGTCATAGATTTAAACTAGCTAAACACAGATGCCGAAGAAATATAAGAAAATTCACCTTCGCAAATAGTGGTAGACGGTTGGAACAAGTTAAGTGAGAAGGTGGTGGAGGCCAAGACCGTCAGTAGTTTCAAAGCGTTATATGACAAAGAGTGCTGGGAAGACGGGACACCACGAGCGTAGCTCTCATCCTGTAACTACACTTAGGTAATTACCTGTTGATTGATGGTTGAGAGGCAGGACCAAAGAGCCAGAGCTCAACCCCCACAAGCACAATTAGGTGAGTACACTCTTTGAGGCTACCTGAATTTCTTTCTGACTGAAGGACACTCTTGAGGTATGCTGAATCTCTTCCTGCGTGGGACCATACAAAGCGATCTTTTCAAGACTACTTTACAAATTGATCTTTTCCTATAATCTTTTCAGTACCACCTTATGCTTTACAAGCTTGGCTACATACAACCTACAAGTACTGAAGCCAAGGGTGTACGTGAGTGCATTATTTGCAAGCACACAGAATGAAGAAACGGGAAGCGAAAATTTATCTGTACCTGGTGCAACGAGAGCGAAGTCGCACTGTGCACCATGGGCTACTTCGTTGATTATTTCTCACTTCCGAAGTACTGTGTGTAATACAGTGTGATACTGTGTAAATAGTGTGTGAAACTGTACATATTGTAATTTTAGTGAATTTTTAACACTTTCCTGGATTTTCGACTTGGAATTACGGGCGTTTTCCTTAACCGCTTGTCGGATCACAATGTAATTTTACGGTGCGGTTTAAAATATTTGTAAAAAATCCAGTTTAAATCCGATTTACTTGGTTTGTTTCAAACTCCGCGCCATGAAATTCCCGTTCTCTCGGGTAGGCCACAAGTCACGTCGGCCTACTGGGTCACGTGACAGGCCCATTGTTTTGTTTTCACGTGGAGCGATCAGATCTCTCTCCCCTCGGCCGCCAAACTCGCACGTTTTCAAGGATTATTACCGGTTTGTGTGTGTTTATAACACACTAAATTCATCAATAATGGATCCAGCACCAGGCCCAAGCGGTGTTTTGGCTACAGGAGCCTCAGAATCAAGTGGAAAAGACAGGATTACCGCCATCTATAGGTGGTTTGCTGGTGTGAGGCTCACTCCCACCAAGATTCCCAATGTCTTGGATGCCTTTGATCAAGCTGAAAATGAACGAAGTGATGCAGAAGGTGAGGATGTAGAAGAAGAATTTGAAATTGGGGGCCGTAGACCCCTTGGGGATGACTCAACAGAGGATGAGATTGAAAGCCAAACTGAGGAGGAGGAGGAGGGGGCACCAGCACCACCGACTAAGACTACAGCAGGTTGTGGTGAACAAACCACAGGCAATTGTTGACTACAATAAGTTCATGAAGGGTGTTGACCACTTTGATCAAATGGTAAAGTATTACCATTTCGCCAGGAAATGTCACAAGTGGACCAAGAAAATAACATTTTATTTCTTGCAAATGGCATTGCAAAATGCTTATGCATTGTACAAGGCCAACACAGATGATCGAAGGAAACTAACTCTGCTCCAGTTCCATGAAGTTGCTATTTGGTCTTTATTGAAATTTGACAAGGCAGAGTGGCCTGCAACAACTACACCATCTCCACATCTAGTTCATGCTCCAGACATGTATGATGACACTGGTCCTGTGTATCCTGCTGCTGACCCGTCAACACCTGGCCCGTCGGGTGTGAGGCGCCCTCTCTTCACGTCTACACCTAGTGCTGAAGCTGAATCTGATGAAGATAATTCATATTCCACATTAGTGTTTGAAAACAATAGTGAGAGCGACGATTCAGACAGTAGTTTATTGCCAACCCAGAGACAACAGCGACGTGTTGTTATAGCAGAGACTCGCCTGAACTATAAATTGAACATGAGCTGGTAAAAATCCCCAAACGTCGCAGGTGTGAAGTGTGTGCAAAGTCGGGTATCAGGAAGGAAACTGGTATAGCGTGCAAGACATGCGATGTTCCACTTTGCGTCATACCTTGTTACACCACTTATCACAGGAAAAGGGTGTATTGGGTGGACAAGAAATAATCACCCGCACCAGCTTCACTCCACCTAGGAACATCTGTTGAGCAACTTCAGGAATCAGTACCTGAAGGAGGTGGCGTGGAGATAAAATGCTCAACTTATTTTACTACAATCGTCTTTGCTTTGGTAAGTACACATAATTGTCTTAGATTGTTTTAGTGTTGTAGTCTATTTTCTTAGGAATATTTTGATACCTAAATGAGAACTGTAGCACGAAAACTAAAGTAAGTATACACGAAACAAGGGAAACTTTTTTTTGTGGGTGTTGCGGGTGTGAGTTGGAGTGTCAAGAGCGGGTTCCGGTTGTGTGTTTTCCGTCATCTCTACAGCTGTGAATTCCAAGGAATTGTATTTGATATGCATATGTCTGTGTAGGGAATTTTATTCCGAACACTATACAAAAAAAAAAACGGTGTGAAACAAGTATAAACTTGAAAAACATGAGCAAAGTAAAAACTTTTGACGCTCACAGGTACAAACACGCGTAAGATTTTATTCGCCGCAAATTTATTTGACGCTGTGTTGGCCAACTCTACCCATGTTCTTATAGAACTTTCTATTGCGAACACATTGCTATATAAATGAAATACGTAGCTCCAGAAATAATGTCAGGACAGTGAAATAAGTATAAACTTTCAAAGCGCTGCATCACACCAGTGTCGTCGCTGCTGAAATCACGGCTAACACTTTGCCCAGTTCCCACACTCGTGCGGGTCACCCGATACCATAATTAGACATTGATAGGCATATGTCTGGGTGGGGAATTTTATTGCGAGTTCAGTGATATCAAAATGAGCGCTGTAGGATGACTGTGAGGCTGGCAACAAACGAAAGAGTATGAACATTTACTTCCTGTTTGGGTGTCACGGCGAGTCATCTTCGTGTTTATTTACTTCGTGGTGGGATACCAAATGCTTGGGTGACATTTTATGCATATGATCTTGTAGAGAATTTTATTGCCAACGCATTGATACCAAAATGAAAAACGTAGCTCGAGAATTGATGTTAGGAGCGTGAAAAGATTATAAACTTTTTTGTGTTTACGCTTGAGCGCCCAGAACGCCGCGCGCACAACCCGCTTTTTTTTTTCAGCTAGTGCCGCGCGCACTAAAGTGTTAACAGGTAATATTGTGACAATAAACATTTATTGTAGACACATTACTGGCACATGTATCACAGTTCCATGGAACATTATGATCGTTCTACTGTATACATATTGTAAAGGACACAAATATGCATCATATACGATAAAAAAACAAATAAAACCGCATTGGAAATACATAAAACAAATAATTGAAAATATGTTTGTGGCAACACCCGGTGCTTCAATGGCCCGCGCGACCGTGTCTGGGTGATTCACCCACGGGCAACCAGGCTCTGATGACGTCACGGCGCACCTTGTTCACGTCCTCACAGCCAAAGTAAGTTGAATTTGGTATTTATTTTTACATAGATATGTTCAGGGAAGGGAATTTATCATTTTACGAAGAAAAAATAATTTTTTGGGAACACTTTATTTCATGCGCATCGTGGAAATTTCACAGAACTGAAGGACAAGAGCTACGAGGAGAGGTTAGAGGCATTAAATATGCCAAAACTAGAAGACAGAAGAAGGTGATATGATCACTACATACAAAATAGTAACAGGAATTGATAAAATCGATAGGGGAGATTTCCCGAGACCTGGAACTTTAAGGACAAGAAGTCATAGATTTAAAGTGGCTAAACACAGATGCCGAAGAAATATAAGAAAATTCACTTTCGCAAACAGAGTGGTAGACGGTTGGAACAAGTTTGGTGAGAAAGTGGTGGTGGCCAAGACTGTCAGTAGTTTCAAAGCGTTATATGACAGTGCTGGGAAGATGGGACACCACGAGCGTAGCTCTCATCCTGTAACTACACTTAGGTAATTACAATAAACTCCGCAGCACAGTGGTTAAACCATTTTATTCCTTGCCCATCCTTTTCAATGACTACGTTGTCCCAGGTCCAGCTTCTTCTCAAGCTGGGCGTTTGTACGATTTCTCTGGACCTCAATGACGCTTATTGGCACGTTCCTATTCATCCGGGGTTCAGGGATTGGTTAGGTATCATGGTCGGGTGTCAGGCTTGTCGCTTTCATTGCCCTACATTCGGTCCGAATCTGGTATCTCATGTATGCACGTGTTTAACCAAGATCATAGTGACCCGTGTTCATTTGCTAGATATTAGGGTTCTGGCCTACCTCGACAACTGGTTGGCTTCAGCAGACTGAAGACCCAGTGGTCTTCATGTTTGCTCGCCGGGGATGTGGCTCTTTCCCGGCTTGCCGAGTTCGGGTTCCTGGTGAATTGGCAGAAGTCCCATCTGGTTCTGCACCGGGTTCGAACTTTGCTGGGCGTTGTGGGGGATTCTCGGACCACATCCGTTTCTCTCCCTCCTGCAGCTTTGCTTTGGCTGCAGTCCCGTCATCTGCTGTTTTTGAGGGGGACCTGTTGGTTTTCCCTGGGAGCTGAGATCGGCTTCAGAAGCTGTTCTGGTATATTCAGGGCAGCCTCTTTCACCACTCTCACGGTTGCTGGGATCCTTGTGTCGGTTGCTGCACCTCTAGCTTCCTCTTCGGGTTTTTCAGTGTTCAGTGCCATGGCGCCTTTCCCGTTCCCTCGCATTTCACATTCAGGGGTGTCCAATGTCCTGTCTTGCTTCATTCCTCTTTCCGCAAAGTGGACGGTCAACACCGCTTCCTTCTTTTGGCTTTGTTGGATGTTCGGGCACCTGGAGGTGGACCTCTTCACGTTGGCCTGGTCCCGGCACCTTCCGTTATAAGTGGCGCCATTTTCCGACTGCGAGGCTTTTGCGGTAGACGCTTTCCGGCAGGACTGGTTGAGGTGGGGGGGGAGGTTCCTTTACCTTTATCCCCCGGTCCATCTGTTGCTTTGGGTTCTGGCTTTGCTCAAATCCTATTGGGGAGTGGTTTTCCTGGCCCTCATGGTGGCCTTGGTTTTAGGATTCTGCTCCTTTGGTCCTGTGGGTCATTTTGTTCGTTTGCAGTCGTCTCCTTTTCTGGCAAAGAATGAGATGGCTGGTTTCTGAAGGGGTCCATGTGTTGTTGATGTTTGGTTGGTTCAGCTGGGAACGCATCATATTTTTCCGGTGGCGGCTTTACATTGCTTCCTGCACGCCACTCGTATGAAGACAGTGGACGCGCTCTGGGTTGATCAGGTTTTCCCTGGTTCTCTGTTCCAGGGCTCATGTGTCTCGGGTTGTCTGCAGGGTTATAAAGTCTACCCAGCTTGCGGTCTACCCTTGTGCCTGTGATGTGGAGAAGTATGCTGCTCTTGCTGCTGTCTTTGGGAATATGTCTTGGGTTGACATTTGGGCATAGGGGTTTTGGAAATCAAGCGGGTTGCATTTTGTTGCTTTGGGATGTGTGTCGTGGCCAGTTGTCTCATCTTCGTCATGAGACCTGCAATGCTGCTGCCTCCCAGGTAAGTCCTCCTCTTACTTATCTGTGGGTAGTTAGCTTCAGGAAGCCAACCGGGCTCCCAACAGAAAACCAGCGTTGAATGTAATAAAATGACATTTTCTGGGTGATCCTTGGTGGCTCTCTGATACCCTCCCCTCCTCTCCTCTCCCTCCCTCCCTCCCTTCGATAGACGGTTATTCATCATTCTACAAACTGGGGGTGAGTGACCGGCTCGCATGACCGGGCTCCCCCTCCCCCATCTCATGGGAGGGGGGCACGCTAGTTGGATGTCGATTTGCTTTTTTTTTCTTCTTTTGAGGGGATGGGGTGAGTTCTTTGGCTCTGTTTGGAGTTAGGTTGCAATTTTCACCAGTAGAGGGCTTGTATTGTTTTGCCTATCTTTCTGGGTGCTTTTCCTGGTCGATGGCAGAAGTGACTAAATGTAGAATGTTCATATGGCCATTACTCCCTGTGCCTCTCTGAGTTGACCAGGATCTGGCTCTGGTCGGCACAGAACTCCAGGGACTGATGACACCAAGCTACAGTAATATGGCACATATCAGTCTGGATAGCTTCAAGAAGCCTCCGAGGCTCACCCAGAAAATGGCGTTTCATTACATTCAACGCTGGTTTTTTGAACCTGCAGGTGTTGGAGGCAGCCAGCTGTGGTTTGTTTTGACTTGCTGACTTACTGGCAGTTTTCTCAATGGTAGCATAAATGAATAACTTCATATATAAATGCCAAGACTCTCTGCGTGGTGCTGGATCTCCCAGCGAACTGTGACTGATGGCACCTTCATCAGAGATGGTAAGCCCTGGTGGCACCCTGAAGTTACCAAGAAATTGCAATTTAAATACATTCAACGAATGTTTTTCTTTTTCCCCATGATTAGGGAACGTATTTTAATGATAGAAGGATTTTATTATTATAATTATTATTATTATTATTTTTATTTAGTACCTAGGGGCTGTCAGCTATTAACATATGTGCAGACTGTATAGCTTTAATTTATCAGTTAATGTAACTTTGTTCAATCCTCAAAAAGTGATTTGTGTGCAAAGGTAATAAATTATACTGTACTGTTCATCCACCCAGGGTGGTTGGATATACATGGCTACTATATTACAGTACTGGATAACTTTGGTTATCCATCCAGCCTGGTAGTACTGAATAGTTGGTGTTATCCATCCAGCCTGGGGACTATTGGAGAACTGAGGTTATCCTTCTATCGTATTTTATTATAAATGCAGAAACTAGGTTAAGTAAAAAATGTATAAAGTAAGTATTAAACTAATGTGTGTTATTATTTCAGACATCCACCCTCTGGTATGAGTAAAACGGAACGGCGTAAATTTAGAGAACGAGACCTTGAAAGGGTACAGCGATTAAAGAGTGGACTGTAAGTGGTCACAGTAATTAGTCATTTTGTAATGTACATTTGTTAAGTAGGGGTACCATTTGGGAACACACAATGTGGACAAAAGAAGCCTATTTACATTAAAAGAATGTAGGTCAAGATGGCATCATTTCCTGTACAGGTTCTTTCCAAGTGTAATGTGTTGAAGGAAGAGAAGAGAAGCAGCCTATACCATCTACAGTTTAAAAAAAAATTATAAATTTATGTTTAGAGAGATAAGTAATGCGGGAGGTATAAACTGCTATTGAAATAAGCGCTGAATTATGCAAACAACCATTCATTCATTCTATTATTATTATTATTATTGTCTAATCATTTAATGTTTTATTATCTCTGATTTTGTTATTAACCACTGCACTGTGCAACTGCGCACCGCGCCTGCAGGCGGTCGACGGGTGGTGTGCAACGCGCCTCAGGGATCTTGTAGGTATAGTGTACCATTCAAAACTGGCACACGGTGATACGAATACAAAATGGATGCCTAAGGGCCCCAGTGATCGTCTGCCATTTTGAACACAAAATCCCAGCATGACCCAGGGCCGTGGGGAGCCTCAAGTTTCAAGGAAGCGACCATGTCTAACGCATCGTCCATGAGCTCCCGCTCCACGGTCAGCCACGATCATGCAAAACGTCTCTGAGGAAATACGCGACTTTTGGTATGATGGTGGTGCCATGGATGATAACTTAGTCTACGATCCAGAGAAAGGCCTTACACAGAGGTGTGGTAAGAGTGAGGGAGAGACTGAGGTGGATGATGTCGGGAGTGTGTACAGTACACACGCCTCGCCCCGGCCTACCTTGCCGCCCTGGGTCAACACTGTTAGTCACCACCACCACTATGTGAATCATTCTCTGGCTTCAGTGACATAGGCTCCGATACAAGTAGTGTTGATGACCCAAGTACAAGTAGCGAGGGTGTTACTAGACGGGGTTTTGCTGCCTCGGCAAGCCGAGGCAAGCGGCAGCGTGTCACGCGCCCAGAGGACAATGATGACAGTGTTCCCTCGACATCAGGTGTTCATGGTAGGCCTACGATATGCAGAACAGCCTCATCTCCTGCCATACCTATACACGGCTCTAGCACAAAACAAGACATGATACTGTATTCGGGTACAGACGTCGACATACCAGCTCAAGATCCACACAGGTTCTCCGGCAGTGTCATCAAACCCCTCGTGGACCATTGCTGAACAAGACACGTACTGTTCACCGGCATCTACTATACCAGTCCCATGTTGACCAGATACCTCCTGGACCACAACGCAGGCGTATGTGGCACTGTGAAGCCCCACAGGAGGGAAATGCCAGTGTTTGGCATAGGTATTGCAGTGGGTGATTGCCAGCTGCGCAAGTGTGACAAGATGTTATCAATGTCGTGGAGGAACAGACGCGAGGTGAATGTTGACAATTGACACCGGTGCCATGTTGGACAGTGGCAAAGTGCACTTTCAAACACGCTTCCCATTATATAAACCCGGTTGTGTCATAGACTACGTCAACATGCTCCTAGTAGACAAATGTGACATAATGCTTAGTACTGTCGAATGTGTGAGTAAATTTGTGAAGTGGATGAAAAAATCCTTTTTCCACCTCATTGATGTTGCAGTGCTGAACTGCTTCAACATGTATCTAGTAAAATCAAGCGAGGGACCCCCAACACGAACATTCAGTGTTGCTCTAGTGTCCCGACTGCTCGTCAAGTATGGGAAGCCGGGCTCTGTTGCAACGAACGGGGTGCCAGCAACAATGCCACGCAGAGGTCCAGACAGACCGAGGGGTAACTAATAATTTTTGTGTACACATGCTCGAGTATATGCCAGGCACAGCATTACGGGACAAGTGTAAACGTGCCTGTGTTGTTTGCAAGAACACTCAACATCGAGAACACAAGCGAAGATACATTTTCACCTGGTGCGTTGAGTGCAAAGTGCCACTGTGCCCTGTCGGCTCTTTCGCAGCACATTGCTCACTCGCGGAGTTCTGACTGTGTTGGTGAATGTATATAATGTGTGGTACTGTAGTGTGTAAATATTTTGTAAATATACATGATTCAACATGAAACATTGGAAATATGAGCAGTATATGTGGAGACATTTGTGATGCATGTAACAGTGACTTTGGACAGTACGGATGTTCTACTGCTATAATATTGTGTACGTGTTCATTATACATAGGATTGGTAAGAAAAAACAAAACAAAAAAATGCATTTGGAAGTGTATGAAAAAAAACAAAATTATTTGTGGCAACTCGCGCATCTTGAACTGTCCCTGGGTGTCTATGCCACGGGCGACCACCGAATCATGACATCACAGCACATTTTCTGGACCCCATTGCGGCCAATGTAAGTCCAATTTCAAGTTTCTCTTTACACACTCGTCATCACGGAGGGGTATTTATCACTAAATAAAAATTCCTGAGAATTTATTTCCTGCACACGTGGGGGGGGGGGGGGTGCCATATTTAGAGGCTGAGCAGCACAGTGGTTACCTGGAAAGAAGGTTTTTATTGTCACCAGACTAGGCTAGTTTATTGTGCACCTCATACTCATCTTGTGAGTGGAAGTGCAAAAATAATTAAAGAGGGGCACAAAGTCTTAATCAGACATCAGTGGAACTTTTCTCTCAATATCTTATCTCCAACACATTTAAGACAGTAGTTTAGCTGTGTTCCCAGCCATATTGGTGTTAACTTAAATGAGCATGCAGATGCTGCTGCTAAGAAGGCTATCCACACTTGTCCCATTGTCCAGTGACTTCCAACACCACCACACAGCCATATGCCAGGTCTTGGGAACCTAGAATGGGAGATTAACCCTTAAGCTGCTAGGGGGTCCTGAGGAGATTTACACCCCCTGTGCGCAAGAAAAAAAAATTCTAAAAAATTATTTAGTCTTCTAAAAATGATAATTTGTGTTCCCTGAGCACAGGGAAAAAAAAAATTCACAGGCAACATATTTTGGGCGCAATTGACCGAGGAAGTCTGGCAAAAAGTGGGCATTAACAGAGCTGTCGTCAGAGCCTATCAGCGTCACCCGCGCTGACAGCTGGGAGTTGCCACAAAGATATTATCACTTAATTATTTCAATGTGTCTGATTTTTTCTTATTTTTTTTTTTTTTTTGAAGTTATATTATTCAATAGTGTGTGATATATTTATATAAGAAGGGGTGAATAATCGCTATACTCAAAAGTATGGTGTGCATATTAGTGATTCAATTATGTTCATAAAACAATAAACAAATAGTTTTGCTGTTATTACACTCTATACATACGTTATATATAAGTATCTGCATGTTTTGTTCACCATAACGAACCACTAAGTTGGTATCGCGAGTCAAAAAGTAACGAGGATCGACCGCCACACACCAGCCAGCCACTCATTGCCACTCCCTCAACAACGCCTCACTCGCCCACTTTCACCTCCCACCATCCTGTTTTATATTTTATTCACAATATACAGACTTTATATACAAGTATCTACATGTTTTGTTCACCACAACTGTACAACTAAGCTGATATAGTTAGTTCAGGCACTAAGAGTCATCGCTACACACACAGCTGGCAGCTCCCTCACTCATTCAAGGTCACACGCACTAAACTTTTTCTCCCAACAATACTGTTTGCAGTGTTGTTACACTATATACACATACTATATATAAGTAGTATGTGTTTGGCAATAAATCCTCTAATCAAATAAATCTCAAAATAAACAATACCCAAATTTGTAACAAATTAGATGGCAAATTCCTTGGCATTCTCATTGACCACAAGCTGAATTTCCAGGGACACATTCTAAACATACCTAAAAAAGTTTCAAAAACTGTGGGCATTCTTTCTAAGATCAGATATTATGTACCACGCCCTGCCCTGGTGACTCTCTATTACTCCCTTATCTATCCATATCTCAACTATGGTATTTGTGCTTGGGGCTCTACTACCCAAAATCATTTACGTCCTCTAATTACTCAACACAAAGCTGCTATTAGGACAATATCCAATTCTGGCCCCAGACATCACTCGGTACCCCTATTCAAATCCCTGAATATGTTAGACATTAAGTCACTGCACATTCTCTCATGTGTACTATACATATACAAAACGCTAAATTGTAATGCCAATCCTGATCTCAAAAGCTTCATAGAAGGTTGTAACAGAACCCATGAGCACCACACCAGAAATACAGTTTTGATATTCCTAGAGTACGACTTAATCAAACCAGAAATGCTCTACAAATCAAGGGACCCAGAATGTGGAATGACCTTCCCAACCATGTTAAAGACAGTACCTCTCTCAACCAGTTTAAGATAAAAACTAAACACTACCTAATAAATTCCCTGTAACCTACCTCACTCCTCTATTGTCAACCCATGTCCGTTATTTTCTTTTTTTTTTTAATCAACACTGTTTGTCAACCTATTGTATTTGTGCTGCTTTTTCAGTCATGTTCCCCCTTTTTTTTTATCTTTATTTGTATTTGTTCTCAACACTTTTTATTCTTTATGCTCAATTAGTATTAAGTTCTAGATATTAATGTTTTTCTTGCCCGAAACGCATTGCGTAATAGTGGCTTTAGGCATTGTATGTACTAGCTCTATCTATATATCAATCCATTAATGTAACATCACTTGTATGTATATACCTTACCTGAATAAACATCTGAATCATCTGAATCTAAGTATCTACATGTTGTATGCACTGTAACTGAACACCTAAGCTTGTAGAGTGCCCAAAGTTCATAGTGGCCACCCTCTACACAGCCAGACAAATCATGCAGACGACGTCTCCTCTGTCACCCAAATGGCTCCTCCCAACATAATCCTTTTGCTGTTATTACACTAATACACACATTATATATAAGTATCTACATTTGTGTTCACCACAGAGAACCACTGAGCTGGTATGGTGAATGCAGACAATAACAGCTAGCCACACAGTCAGTAAACGATGCTATCTCCCTCCGTCCCTCAGCATCACTCCTCCCTAAACGCTAATTACGTCAACAATGCTGCTATTACCACAATCCTGGTCATTTTTATCACATTCAGGGATCATCTGTAATATTGTCAGCGCTAAATAATAGCAGTTATATATTTATTGACATTTTTCGGCGATGCTGTGGTCACAATCTGAACAGCAATGCTGTTCGCTCATGCTGCGTGTGCCAGCCTTGGTTGCTCCAACAGTACTGTGGCTCTCACACCTGAGAATATTGCCCACGATTTAAAAAAAAAATGGCGTCTGTTTACAAGAGCCCTGAGGAAGCTAATGTGAACCCCGTGTAGCCGCAGGTCATTTGAATCGTGCCTGGCACACTATGGCGTATATATACGCCATGCGCACCGTGGGATATGTTACTCATGGCGTATATATACGCCATGCGCAGTTTAAGGGTTAAGTGTAGTGCCTAACCCAGTCACCCCTCACACCCCAGGTTTTCTTCCCTGGAGTGTTTGGGACACTCCCTTCAGGGGGTGGTTCTTGTCCTTTGGGTAAACCGGTGGTCTTTGACTGTTTCCTTGAGTTGGGAGTGTTGAGTGTTTGTCTGGGGGGGATATGCACTGTGGTTTGTGTATCCAGTTACAGATAGACAGTTCAGCTACAGATAGACAACATTAACATAAGTAATAAAAATGATGGAAAGTTTGAAGACCAGACCACACACTAGAATGTGAAGGGACGACGACATTTCGGTCCGTCCTGGACCATTCTCAAGTTGATTGTGATGAGTAAGTAGGCAATAAATAGGCACAAGAGATGAGGAGCGAAGCAAGGTGTAGTAGAGGGGCTAGTAGTAGGAACTGCAGAGGGCCTATTGGCCCATATGAGGCAGTTCCTATTATAACCACCGAAAGAGAAGGAGAAAATAATGAGAAGAGGGAACGTAGGAGAAGACAATGAACAGAAAAGAGAAAGGAAAGAGAAAGAAAGGTAAATGGAAAGGGTAAGCTTATGTAAGGTCACATTTGTTAGAAAGATTAGAGCATTTGATTATATACTGTGAAAGGGAAGAGTCCACAGCAACAAAGCCAGGACTCGAGTTCATGTTGGGTACATTGTGTATTAGAGCCGATTCAACAAGATGGCGTCTGTGTAGAGTAGAGGCAGGAAAGATTATTTTGGAGGAAGACCAATCAATGGGATGATTAGAATCCCTCACATGGCAGAAGAGAGCATTGTTAGTGTCTGCAGACTTAACACTTCTCTTGTGTTCAAGTCTGTCATTCAGTGTGCGGCCAGTTTCGCCAAAGTATTGGAGAGGACAAGATGAACAGGAAATAGAGTAGACACCAGCAGCATTAGAAGCAGGAGGAGCAGTGTGAACTAGATTGCTACGAAGTGTGTTAGTTTGACGAAAGGCGAGCTTAATGTCAAGAGGACGAAAGGTATTGGTAAAAGTTTTGAGTTCAGATATGAAGGGAAGGCATAGTACAGTGCTACTAGTGCTGGAAGCAGGTTTAGGATGAAACCTGAATAAAAACCTAAATAAAACCGAAAATATACTGTAATATGATAGACATCTGCTATTTGAGAAATTATTTGTTATTGGAACAACTCCAGCGTGAGCGAGTGCATGGACGGGTCTAATCCCTGTACATACAGCACCATGCGTTTCTTGTTTCATTTCGTCACCACAGTTCAGTGACTATGACTTCGAAATAATAAAATTAATAAATCGGTTCTAAAATAAGTTTTTTTATCTCTAATTATCCTAATAATGTTACTAATCTAAATATATAACCTAAAAATATATAATATGATGTAAATCCAATATTTGAGATAAATTTGTTACTGGATCTGGCTTAAACACCAGCCTACTGGAGGGTGTATAGACCTAGTCTGCATTCATACAGTAGGCACCCAGTGCCATTAGCTTTGTCTGTGTGCGAGTGACGTGTTTGTCCGCCGGTGAAAGAATAATCGTGGAATTTACCATTTTTTTGACTACAGCTTTATTAATATACAAGATGTCTCAAGGGCTTGCTAATCGTGCTGTATCTACAAAGAGGAAGAGAAGTTTTTTATCCATTGAGCAGAAATTAGACATGATAGAAAAACATGAACGTGGCTACTCTGTTACTTGGCTGGCAGCAGAATTTAATGTCGGGAAAAGTACGGTGTGAGATATCAAGAGACAGAAAGATGATATTAGGAAGTTTCTTGCTTCGAGTGATAGTGGTGCATTAAATAAAAGGAAAACAATAAAAGGTTCTGCAAATACAAATTTGGACGAAGCTGTGTATAAATGGTTTAACCAGGAACGCTCTGTGGGGATGCCACTTGGCGGCGACGCCATTAAGACAGCAGCCGATAAATTTGCACAAAAGATGAACATTCCAGATTTTCGAGCAAGTGAAGGATGGTTGCAAAGATTTAAGAATAGACATAATATTAAGAACAGGAAAGTTTGTGGAGAATCATTAAGTGCAGATACAGATTCAGTCGAGCCATTTAAGCGTAAATTAAATGATTACATAATAACAAATGATCTAGGCGTTTTCAGGTATACAATGCCGATGAAACAGGCTTTAATTGGAAATGCTTGCAGAGCAACACTTTGGCATCTAGGCTAGATGAGTGTGTTCCTGGCCGTAAGGTAAACAAAGAAAAAGTTTCTGCCATGCTGTGTGCAAATGCAGACGAAAGTCACAGAACAAAGTCCGCCATTGTGGGGAAGTCAAAAAACCCACGTGCTTTGAAAAATTTAATGAACAAGCTACCTGTGGTCTACTACAGCTCTAAAACAGCTTGGTTTACTGGAGATATTTTTGTAGACTGGTTCAAAAATCATTTTTGCAAAGAAGTAAGAGATTTTCAGATAAAGAAGTGTGGAGTGAGACGGAATGATGTCAAGGCATTACTCTTGGTTGACAATGCACCAGCTCATGTAGGGCTCGACACATTAACGTCACATGATGGACGCATCAAATGTATGGCCTTGCCTCCCAATACCACCTCTCTGATCCAGCCAATGGATATGGGTGTTATATATGCAATGAAAAGGCTCTACAAACGAGCAATGAATAAAGAAATCATGGTGATGTTTGAGTCAGATGAAGACAAAAGACAAGGAACCGATTCGCGAGGTCAAGCAACACTGGAACGTTACAAAAAATACTCGATTAAGGAAGCCATTTACAACTGGGCTAAAGTTTGGGATGAAGTTCAAGAGTCAACATTAAGAAATTGTTGGAAAAAACTCCTGTTGCTTGATTATGCTGAAGAAGTGACTGAGGGAGAAAGGGATTTTGAAGGATTTTCAAATGATATTTATCAAGAACTGCGTGCCGCTGGTGAGGTGGAGTTGACGCTGAATGGAGTGGTTAGATATTGATGCAGTCGATCCACCCATTGGTCATTTAACAGATGATGAGATTATACAAAATGTTACTGGCACTGTTGATGACGACAGAGAGAAAGATGAGGATGAGAATGATAGCAGTTTACAATCTGCTGTGTGTGCCGACGCATTGTTCTATGTTGAAAAACTCCTTGATATTGTTTCACAAACTGACAATCCAGAGCTACCAGGCTTTTATCAACACCTAGGACGATTAAAGATGTTTGTCTCAAGGACATGACAAAAAGAAGGAAACAAATGAAAATGAGTCAATATTTTTCACAAACTAGCAGAAAATCCACCAGCACAGCCGTACCCAGCACCAGCACAGCCGTACCCAGCACCAGCACAGCCGTTCCCAGCACCAGCACAGCCGTTCCCAGCACCAGCACAGCCGTACCCAGCACCAGCACAGCCGTACCCAGCACCAGCACAGCCGTACCCAGCACCAGCACAGCCGTACCCAGCACCAGCACAGCCGTACCCAGCACCAGCACAGCCGTACCCAGCACCAGCACAGCCGTACCCAGCACCAGCACAGCCGTACCCAGCACCAGCACAGCCGTACCCAGCACCAGCACAGCCGTACCCAGCACCAGCACAGCCGTACCCAGCACCAGCACAGCCGTACCCAGCACCAGCACAGCCGTACCCAGCACCAGCACAGCCGTACCCAGCACCAGCACAGCCGTACCCAGCACCAGCACAGCCGTACCCAGCACCAGCACAGCCGTACCCAGCACCAGCACAGCCGTACCCAGCACCAGCACAGCCGTACCCAGCACCAGCACAGCCGTACCCAGCACCAGCACAGCCGTACCCAGCACCAGCACAGCCGTACCCAGCACCAGCACAGCCGTACCCAGCACCAGCACAGCCGTACCCAGCACCAGCACAGCCGTACCCAGCACCAGCACAAAAGCAGCTGAAGCCAACACAGCAGCAGCGAGCACCAGCAAAGCTGATGCAAACATCTAAAAACATAGTGTGTGAAGTGAACAATTAGAATAAGTGTTAAATTTAAGTGTGTACATAGTGTTAAAATTAAAGTTGCAGTAATTCTAGTGTACAATAGTTTTCATGAACTGTGGACCACGATTTTTTTTAAAGATGGTGTCTGTTTGCGAAAGACCTGAGGAAGCTGATGTGAACCCCATGTAGCTGCGGGAGTTTTGAATGGAACGTGAAAAATAAAAATATCTGGGGAGCATAGTGCACCCCAGACGTTGGCATGCAGGTGCATTGCGCAGTTAAAGGGTTAATCAAACTAGACATGCTTTACAAATCAAGGGACCCAGAATGTGGAATGACCTTCCCAATCATGTTAAAGACTGTACCCCTCTCAACCAGTTTAAGATAAAAATTAAGTACTACCTTATTAACTCCATGTAACCTACCTCACCCCCAAAATGTCAACCCATGTCTACTATTTTAAACATTGCTGTTTGTTGACCAAATTGTATTTTTGCTATTTTTTCTGCCATGTTCCCCCCCCCCCCTTTTTTTTTTCTCAACACAATTTATACTTAAATCTCAATTAGTACTGTATTAAGTTTTAGTCTCAGTGTTTTTCCTGCCCAAAACGCTTTGCGTAATAGTGGCTTTAGGCATTGTATGTACTAGCTCTATCTATAAATCCATCAATGTTTTGTATCTCACCTTGTACTGTATGTAGTTTACCTGAATAAATATTTGATTTGATTTGACACTCAACACTTCTCCCTCCCTCCCTTCCTGACCGACTCCCTCCCTCCCTCCCTTCCTGACCGACTCCCTCCCTCCCTCCCTCCCTTCCTGACCGACTCCCTCCCTCCCTCCCTCCCTTCCTGACCGACTCCCTCCCTCCCCTCCCTCCCTTCCTGACCGACTCCCTCCCTCCCCTCCCTCCCTTCCTGACCGACTCCCTCCCTGACCGACTCCCTCCCTCCCTCCCTTCCTGACCGACTCCCTCCCTGACCGACTCCCTCCCTCCCCTCCCTCCCTTCCTGACCGACTCCCTCCCTCCCTCCCCTCCCTCCCTTCCTGACCGACTCCCTCCCTCCCTTCCTGACCGACTCCCTCCCTACCCTCCCTCCCTTCCTGACCGACTCCCTCCCTCCCCTCCCTCCCTCCCTCCCTTCCTGACCGACTCCCTCCCTCCCCTCCCTCCCTTCCTGACCGACTCCCTCCCTGACCGACTCCCTCCCTCCCCTCCCTCCCTTCCTGACCGACTCCCTCCCTGACCGACTCCCTCCCTCCCCTCCCTCCCTTCCTGACCGACTCCCTCCCTCCCTACCCTCCCTCCCTTCCTGACCGACTCCCTCCCTCCCTTCCTGACCGACTCCCTCCCTCCCTTCCTGACCGACTCCCTCCCTCCCTTCCTGACCGACTCCCTCCCTCCCTTCCTGACCGACTCCCTCCCTCCCTTCCTGACCGACTCCCTCCCTCCCTTCCTGACCGACTCCCTCCCTCCCCCTCCCTCAATTCCTGACCGACTCCCTCCCTCCCCTCCCTCAATTCCTGACCGACTCCCTCCCTCCCCTCCCTCAATTCCTGACCGACTCCCTCCCTCCCCTCCCTCAATTCCTGACCGACTCCCTCCCTCCCCTCCCTCCCCTCCCTCAATTCCTGACCGACTCCCTCCCTCCCCTCCCTTCCTGACCGACTCCCTCCCTCCCCTCCCTCAATTCCTGACCGACTCCCTCCCTCCCCTCCCTCAATTCCTGACCGACTCCCTTCCTCCCCTCCCTCAATTCCTGACCGACTCCCTCCCTCCCCTCCCCTCCCTCAATTCCTGACCGACTCCCTCCCTCCCCTCCCTCAATTCCTGACCGACTCCCTCCCTCCCCTCCCCTCCCTCCCCTCCCTTCCTGACCGACTCCCTCCCTCCCCTCCCTTCCTGACCGACTCCCTCCCTCCCCTCCCTTCCTGACCGACTCCCTCCCTCCCTTCCTGACCGACTCCCTCCCCTCCCTTCCTGACCGACTCCCTCCCTCCCCTCCCTTCCTGACCGACTCCCTCCCTCCCTTCCTGACCGACTCCCTCCCCTCCCTCAATTCCTGACCGACTCCCTCCCCTCCCCTTCCTCCCTGACCGACTCCCTCCCCTCCCCTCCCCTCCCTCCCTTCCTGACCGACTCCCTCCCTCCCCTCCCTCAATTCCTGACCGACTCCCTCCCTCCCCTCCCTCAATTCCTGACCGACTCCCTCCCTCCCCTCCCTCAATTCCTGACCGACTCCCTCCCTCCCTCCCCTCCCTCAATTCCTGACCGACTCCCTTCCTGACCGACTCCCTCCCCTCCCCTCCCTCCCCTCCCTTCCTGACCGACTCCCTCCCCTCCCCTCCCTCCCCTCCCTCCCCTCCCTTCCTGACCTACTCCCTCCCTTCCTGACCGACTCCCTCTCTCCCCTCCCCTCCCTTCCTGACCGACTCACTCCCCTCCCTTCCTGACCGATTCCCTCCCCTCTCCTCCCTCCCCTCCCTTCCTGACCGACTCACTCCCCTCCCTTCCTGACCGATTCCCTCCCCTCCCCTCTCCTCCCTCCCCTCCCTTCCTGACCGACTCACTCCCCTCCCTTCCTGACCGATTCCCTCCCCTCTCCTCCTTCCCCTCCCTTCCTGACCGACTCCCTCCCTCCCCTCCCCGACCGACTCCCTCCCTCCCCGACCGACTCCCTCCCCTCCCCTTCCCTTCCTGACCGACTCCCTCCCCTTCCCTCCCTTCCTGACCGACTCCCTCCCCTCCCCTCCCCTCTCCTCCCTGACCGACTCCCATACCTCCCCTCCCTTCCTGACCGACTCCCTCCCCTCCCTTCCTGACCGACTCCCTCCCCTCCCCTCCCTTCCCGACCGACTCCCTCCCCTCCCTCCCCGACCGACTCCCTCCCTGACCGACTCCCTCCCCGACTCCCTTCCCTCCCTTCCTGACCGACTCCCTCCCCTCCCTTCCTGACCGACTCCCTCCCCTCCCTTCCTGACCGACTCCCTCCCCTCCCTTCCTGACCGACTCCCTCCCCTCCCTTCCTGACCGACTCCCTCCCCTCCCTTCCTGACCGACTCCCTCCCCTCCCTTCCTGACCGACTCCCTCCCCTCCCTTCCTGACCGACTCCCTCCCCTCCCTTCCTGACCGACTCCCTCCCCTCCCTTCCTGACCGACTCCCTCCCCTCCCTTCCTGACCGACTCCCTCCCCTCCCTTCCTGACCGACTCCCTCCCCTCCCTTCCTGACAGACTCCCTCCCCTCCCTTCCTGACCGACTCCCTCCCCTCCCTTCCTGACCGACTCCCTCCCTTCCTGACCGACTCCCTCCCCTCTCCTCCCTTCCTGACCGACTCCCTCCCCTCCCCTCCCCTCCCCTCCCCTCCCCTCCCTTCCTGACCGACTCCCTCCCCTCCCCTCCCTTCCTGACCGACCCCCTCCCCTCCCCTCCATTCCTGACCGACTCCCTCCCTCCCCGACCGACTCCCTCCCCGACCGACTCCCTCCCCTCCCTTCCTGACCGACTCCCTCCCTCCCCTCCCTTCCTGACCGACTCCCTCCCTCCCCTCCCTTCCTGACCGACTCCCTCCCTCCCCGACCGACTCCCTCCCCGACCGACTCCCTCCCCTCCCTTCCTGACCGACTCCCTCCCTCCCCTCCCTTCCTGACCGACTCCCTCCCTCCCCTCCCTTCCTGACCGACTCCCTCCCTCCCCGACCGACTCCCTCCCCGACCGACCCCCTCCCCTCCCCTCCCTTCCCTCCCCGACCGACTCCCTCCCTCCCCTCCCCTCCCTCCCCGACCGACTCCCTCCCTCCCCGACCGACTCCCCTCCCCTCCCCTCCCCTCCCTCCCCGACCGACTCCCTCCCCGACCGACTCCCTCCCCGACCGACTCCCTCCCTCCCCGACCGACTCCCTCCCTCCCCGACCGACTCCCTCCCTCCCCGACCGACTCCCTCCCTCCCCGACCGACTCCCTCCCCTCCCCGACCGACTCCCTCCCCTCCCTCCCCGACCGACTCCCTCCCCTCCCTCCCCGACCGACTCCCTCCCCTCCCTCCCCGACCGACTCCCTCCCCTCCCTCCCCGACCGACTCCCTCCCCTCCCTCCCCGACCGACTCCCTCCCCTCCCTCCCCGACCGACTCCCTCCCCTCCCTCCCCGACCGACTCCCTCCCCTCCCTCCCCGACCGACTCCCTCCCCTCCCTCCCCGACCGACTCCCTCCCCGACCGACTCCCTCCCCTCCCTCCCCGACCGACTCCCTCCCCTCCCTCCCCGACCGACTCACCCACTCCCTCACCGACTCCCTCCTTTCCTTAGGGAGGGAATTATGGACAGTTGAACTGTGACGTTTAAGGAGTGTGTGTATAGGATGTGGGGGCCGGTGAGGGAGGTGTGTCGGTGGTGGGGGGAGGGACGGGCTCACTCGGAGAACTCTGAGTGTTTGTTGTTTTATTGTTGTTGTTTCGCTGATGTTTAATAGCCATAAATTCCAGGTACTCGGATACAGTAAAAATGAGAACCTTAAACATAATGCAGGGTACAAAAGGCAATCAAATTTGTCCATAGTTGGAAAGCAACATGTAAAGGATTTGGGAATAATGATGTCTGACGACCTAAATTTTAGGGAGCATAACCAAGCAAATATTGTGGCAGCCAGGAAAATATTATGGATTACAAGAACCTTCAAGTCCAGAGATCCCATCACAATGGTTGTACTCTTCAAATCATTTGTGCTGTCCTATCTTGAGTACTGCTCAGTACTCGCTTCCCCATTCAGAGCAGGAGAGATTGCTGAAATAGAGGGAGTACAGAGAATATATACGGGATACATAAACGAGATAAAGCGTCTAAATTATTGGGATCATCTCAAAGCTCTCCGTATGTACTCGCTAGAAAGACGACGGGCTATATATCACATGATATACGCTTGGAAAATACTGGAGGGCCAGGTCCCAAATCTGCACAGTAAAATAACATATTGGACTGAACGATATGGAAGAAAATGCAGAATAGAACCAGTAAAGAGCAGGGGTGCCATAGGCACAATTAGAGGGAACTGAATAAACATCAGAGGTCCACATCTGTTCAACATACTCCCAGCGAGCATAAAAAATATTGCCAGAACAACAGTGGACATCTTCCGACCCTCGACTATCTCCCGACTAGATAGTTTCCTCCAAGGAGTGTCGGATCAACCGGGTTCTGGTGGGTATGTGGGCCTGCAGGCTGCTGCAATCAACAGCCTAGTGGACTAAACTCAAGTGAAGCCTGGCCTCGGGCCGGGCTTGGGGAGTAGAAGAACTCCCTGAATCTCATCAACCAGGTACACTCACCACCGGTAGCCAGAATTGTTTCTTAAATTCTAGATGTACAGTACAATATCATATACTTTTGGTTACAGATTTTGTTTAGCAATATTATTAGGATAATAAAAAGTTATAAAAATACTTTTCATGAATGCTTTATTGTATTAGATGGAAATTCTCCAGGCTGGCAATCTACTGCCACCTACAGTTTGCAACTGGTACTCTGAGAGAGAACTCTATCAACATCAGAGGTCCGAGACTGTTCAACACGCTTCCACTACACATAAGGGGCATAACTGGCCGACCCCTCACAGTGTTCAAGAGAGAACTGGATAAGCACCTCCAAAGGATACCTGATCAACCAGGCTCTGACTCGTACGTCAGGCTGCGAGCAGCCGCGTCCAACAGCCTGGTTGATCAGTCCGGCAACCAGGAGGCCTGGTCGACGACCGGGCCGCGGGGACGCTAAGCCCCGGAAGCACCTCAAGGTAACCTCAAGGTACAGAAGGATCTCTTGGGGAGGGAAGGAGGGAAAGTGAATGTGGGCAGGACAGAGGAAGTGAGCAGCAGTGAGGGGTGATTACCTTCCTGATGGTGGTGTACAATTAGTGTTAGGCCACTGTTCCGGCCAAATACTCACTTTTCCAGCTCTCGTGGACATTTTGGCCGGATAGAGATAAATTTATCCGGCCATGATTTTAGTCGGATAAGGTCGTTTTCCAGATGGTCGGATTCTGGATAATCGCGTGTCTGCCGTATGTAGCCAAGCTTGTGAAGTGTAAGGTAGTCTTGAAAAGATTATATGAAAAGATCAATTTGTAAGGTAGTCTTGAAAAGATTGCTATGTAAGGTATCCTGGAAGAGATTCTGGTATTCTGGAAGAGATTCAGCTATTCATGAGAAGATCTATGGAAAACACTACCATGGCAGCCACTAACACTGTTCCTCTATTCTACTTGTATCAGATGCATCATCACTGAACCCAAAAAACTATTCATCTACTGTATGGCTTTTGACATAATTAATCTATATAATCTATAAAAATATAAAAATGGGAGATAACATGGATGAGCATGGGGTGGTGCTCGGCTACTACTGGATACACTTGCTGTATCATCCTCATCGGTGCTGTATTACTTGCATCCGACCTTTGTGTTGGGTCCTTGTTGTGCCTAGCTTCATCAATATCAATACTTTTATGAACATCTGTATTGATGGTAATTTGGGTAAACTTGACACCCAAAAGACTGGCAAGAAAATTGCAGGCCCATGGAATAAATGGCAAGATATTAGAATGGATAAAACAATGGTTGAAAGAAGGAAAATAAACGGTTGTGCTAAGTGGAAACTAATTTGAATGGAGAAATGTGATAAGTTGGGTGACACAAGCGATTTTGGGATTTACCCATTTTGTCATAAGCATCAGTGACATAGATAAGAATATTACAAACCACATCATAAAATTTGCAGACGACAGATTTATGGTAAAGTGGCAAATGATGATATAGAAGCCTTACAAAGAGATCTACATGAACTCCACAAATGGTCAGAAGGCTGGCAAAATGCTTTTTAATATCATCTTTTCCCATTTTGCCATAAGTGGGAAAGACTATGCCACGTTTTGCATTAACCACCCACACCATGACTACCAAATTAATAGCATTACAATACAGTAGATTGATAAAGAAAAGGGGACCTTGGAGTCAAGATCCACCACTCATTAAAAGTTGCACAACAAGTAGGTGTAGCAGTCAGAAAGCTAATCAAACTCTCGATATAATCAAGTGTACTTTTGACTATAAGGA
Organism: Procambarus clarkii; assembly: GCF_040958095.1. Lineage (NCBI taxonomy): Eukaryota > Metazoa > Arthropoda > Malacostraca > Decapoda > Cambaridae > Procambarus > Procambarus clarkii. The sequence continues at coordinate 20,705,965 of NC_091194.1, forward strand.
AAAGAAGGTAATGGTTTAACTGTATAAAACACTATTGTGCCCCTATTTGGATTATAGTATCCAAGCATGGAGACGTCATTTTCAGATGGACATAGTTGTTTTAGAGAATGCAACATCGGGCAACAAAAGTCATTCAAGAGCTAAGTCATCTCTCGTATCAGGAACTGTTGAGGGCCACAGGGCTAACACATGACAAACCAGTCATTCATTGAAACTTTTAAAATTCTGAACAAGTTAGAGAATGTTTATCCGGTTATTTTCTTCAGAAGGTTAGATGTAACACAAACAAGGAGCAACGGTTTCAAGCTCAATGAGCCACAATATAGGACTGAGAACAAAAGAGGCTTTTTCACCCACAGGGTTATAAACCCCATGGAACTGCCTACCCGCCGAAGCCATAACTGCCAAAACTGTGTTTATCTTTTCTAGGAATATTAAAAAAAAAAAAGGCAAATGGGGAGGGGGACCTTCGACAAGAACATCGGAACATAAGAATAAAGGTAACTGCAGAAGGCCTATTGGCCCATACAAGGCAGCAGCTATTTATAACCACCCACAAGACAAGCCACTGGCTTCCTGTCTCGTCGAGGCCACTAGGGTAAGTGGCTCTCAGGTTATTCAGGTAGATATTTACCAGCAACTATATTATAAACTATGAATTATACAGCATTAATTCTTTTTTCATTGCTTATTGCTTTCATTGCAGGCCCATTGATGACATTTTAATTGATGAAAGACCAGAGAATTTCAATAAAGATGACGCAACAAAGGGGGCAGTTGGGGGACTCTTTGAGAGCAGCACACCTGGTGTCCGCTGCAGTTCTGTAGCAGATATGGGTAAGAGTTCAAAGGGTTTATGTATCATTATTTATTGATCATTATAAACTTTGGAGAAGCAAGTGATCTTACAGAGAAAAAGGCTACAATTCCTCCCTGCTTTAGTTACTATTATTCATTTGCAATTCTAAATAATTTAGTTAATGGGCTGTCTTACTGTAATGTCATCCTTGATCACTGTAAAGGGTTGGTGATTACACAATAATTTAATGTATTACTTTCATGTGTATTGTGTACAGCCCTGATGCTTTTCTCACTACCAGGTGCTCATTATGACAGGTTGGCCACTACAGATGGTTCTCCTGGACACTTGTCACCATACAAATCTTTCACTCTTTGAAGCTCTTTAAACACACTTCCTGCCCTCTCATGTACAGCGGATTCTCTTGTAACGGTTCTATTGTTACGTAAAGTATGGTGACAAATAAACACAGACACTAAGATACTATATATATATTTGGTCGAATATACAGAAGTACACAGGTGATACTTTGGTGTGAGTTGGGCGCACTGAGCGTCGGTACAGTATCTCGCAAGTGTCTGCTCTAGACCACACTTGAAAGTAGACTCTGGTGAATGTTTGCTATTCTGCTGCTTATATGCTCGGGCAACACCTCACCGTGTTGCCCGGGCAACGCCTCACCTCATTCATCTTCAAAGGTTGACAGGAATATTAACAAAGCATTTGGAGCGAGTATATTATTGGGATAATCTACTCGCTACACTCTGAACTCTGAACCCCTGTTGAGCCCTCTAAAGCATAAGCAATAGACCACTCTGTATTTCACAATCATCATGGAAAAGATTTTCAGAGTGTTTTGAAAATGGTTATTAGACCATATAATTATTTATATTATTATTTATTGGAACATGTTTCAACAATGTCAATGTTTAGCCTAATATTTCATTCACCTTTTAGCCTAATAGTTGTGGGTGGGGAAACTTGGTAGGGTTGGTTTGAAAAAGATCATATTGCTAGTGTCCATTATAAGAGCAGAGTTTTGTTGGATCGAGACTGAATATTTATCCATATTTTTAAATACTGATTTGATAGGGTTAAAAATTTACATATAAACTGTAAAGAAAATCTTGAGCAAAAGCAGCAGGTTGAACTGTGGGAAAATCAGTCTTGTTGTTTTGGAAGAAATTGTATGCTTGTACATTTTGCAAGTGGCGAGTTTTCTTCAGCGAAGACGTCAGAAATGCTACTCTGACAAAGGTCAAGACCGTATTTCTCTAATTGGATTGGGTTACTATGTCATGTAAAATCTTGAACAAAAAGAATTTTGGGTTTGCAAAGTATGCAGGCCTGGTTCATTTACAGAGTTTAAAGGGTCATGGTGCTACCTTTGAAAAGTATGGTGTAGTGGGGGTCTGGAAAATCTAGTTGTTGGCACAATCTCTCTACAACCAAGTTACTCCTAGTAGTATTTGACAGGTTGAAATGGAACTTCACCTATAGGATGTAGGAAAAATAAGCGTATTGCTTAGAGGGCCATTATATCTAGCTATCTCAATAGGAACAGGAAGCCAGCAGCTTGTCAAACTCTTGTCAACCAAAGACAAACTGTCTTTGCATTTAAGACTTCAGTAGGTAGGTAAATTCCATTGGGGTCTCTTGGGGGAGCTCCGTTTGGTTCCCTGAAGCTACTATCTCGGATAGTACCATACTCTCGGGTGCCATCAGTTGCTGTAATCAAGCCATACCCCCCCACCCCCTTCTAAAGAAGTGCAGGGAGGGGTGGCACTATGGTAAAATTACTATGGGAAGCACCCAGAAATTCAGCAAAGAACTCCAACAATGTAAACGATAAAAAATTATAAAACTAGCACTAGCTTGTTTGCCCTGCCCTCAGTTCTATGACGATGGAACTACAGTGCATCCTCACTCTAACAAACCCCTTTCCAACAAATTCCCAGATGGTCTGAACAAATTGAATTTGGTACTAAATCTTCAGTGGAACATACAAATGTTCGATTAAGCGAGGATTGTTTTTCCAAGCGGTCACCGAGACCGAGCGGCGAGAGGTTGCTGTCAACTATGGTTCACCAAAGTGTAAACAGTTATAAAGTGGTTTATTATACTTACCCATTGTTTCCAGGGAGAAGGGGTTGATGGATGATTGTTTCCAGGGAGAAGGGGTTGATGGATGATTGTTTCCAGGGAGAAGGGGTTGATGGATGATTGTTTCCAGGGAGAAGGGGTTGATGAATGATTGTTTCCAGGGAGAAGCGGTTGATGGATGATTGTTTCCAGGGAGAAGGGGTTGATGGATGATTGTTTCCAGGGAGAAGGGGTTGATCGATGATTGTTTCCAGGGAGAAGGGGTTGATGGATGATTGTTTCCAGGGAGAAGGGGTTGAAGGATGATTGTTTCCAGGGAGAAGGGGTTGAAGGATGATTGTTTACAGGGAGAAGGGGTTGAAGGATGATAAAATGGTGTCAGGGTAGGCAGGTGGTGTTAATGGTGGAAGTTGTCAGGGTAGGCAGGTGGTGTTAATGGTGGAAGTTGTCAGGGTAGGCAGGTGGTGTTAATGGTGGAAGTTGTCAGGGTAGGCAGGTGGTGTTAATGGTGGAAGTTGTCAGGGTAGACAGGTGGTGTTAATGGTGGAAGTTGTCAGGGTAGGCAGGTGGTGTTAATGGTGGAAGTTGTCAGGGTAGGCAGGTGGTGTTAATGGTGGAAGTTGTCAGGGTAGGCAGGTGGTGTTAATGGTGGAAGTTGTCAGGGTAGGCAGGTGGTGTTAATGGTGGAAGTTGTCAGGGTAGACAGGTGGTGTTAATGGTGGAAGTTGTCAGGGTAGGCAGGTGGTGTCAGTGGTGGAAGTTGTCAGGGTAGACAGGTGGTGTTAGTAGTGAATGTCACTAAAGGCAGGTGGTGTCAATGGTGAAGTTATCAGAAGAGGCAGGTTGGGTTAGTGGTGAGGTGTCAGGAAAGGCAGGTGGTGTAAGTGGTGAGTACACACATATCCAACACAACTCTGGTCTGGCCTGAGTGATCAGCTGACTGGCATCACGTGGATGGTGAATTGGGTTCACATTTTTCAGTCATTAGTTCCTGTACTCATCTTCCTTCTTGGACTTCCACACTTGCCTACTCAACCCTACAATGATTTATCTCAATTAGAACTGCAGTCTTTCCTGTCCACACTGCAGTTCTATGGTCGCAGGCTCGGTTGACATTCACTCGGAGATGATTTATCTTCTCTTGGTGCACATTTCAGGATTTGGTGAATCTCTTATCACCATATTCTATGAATTAAAAAATTCACTTATGGATGTCAACCAACAAACTAACACTAAACATAGAAAAGATCTACTACATCTTATTTGGAAGCATATCAACAAATGCAATTCAGCTGCAGATAGACAATGCTATCATCGACAATTAACCCTTAACCCTTCAATTGCGCATCGCATCATATGATGCTTTGCCCGACTTGCAGTAAATTGCGCATCGCATCATATGATGCGCGGGCGTACCGAGCACGATTTGAAAGGCCCGCGGGGTAGAGGGGGTCCCCATACGCTGCCCAGGGGCTATAGTAAACAGCCGCCATTTTGAAAAAAAATCCAGCTCATGCTACTATCGCTTGGGAGGCCTCAGTTACCCGGCAGCCACCATGTCGAGCGCACGGCCAAACGCTTCTCGGGCACGCCCCACGCAATCACTCGCCCCAAGAGCAAATAACCAGTGAATTATTTTCCGATGGTGAGGAAAGTGACTTTGATGACTCTGATATTGATAAAGACTACACCCAATTGACCGATGTTGATAGCACGGACAGTGAATATGAGATACAGCCGCCTCCTATGGCGAGGCCTATACCCTCACCCATGCCGCCTCGGCCAGCGTCGACCCCAACATTCCCTCGGCCACACAGTTCCTGTGATTATTTAGAGTCTGAGGATACTTTCGGTGACGAGTCAGAGGAAGGCGACTCTTTTTCTGGTTTTAGTGAAGTGGAATCAGAACAGTGTTACCGAGCCTGGTGCCAGTACCAGTGGTGTTACTGGGCGAGATTTTGTCGCGTCAGCAGCGTCTTGCCCAGCCAAGCGCCACCGCATGGAACAACATGAGGCACCAAGAGCCTCATGTTCTAGTGCCTCTGCCTCATGTGCACGTGCCTCTGCCTCACGTGCACGTGCCTCTGCCTCACGTGCACGTGCCTCTGCCTCACGTGCACGTGCCTCTGCCTCACGTGCACGTGCCTCTGCCTCACGTGCACGTGCCTCTGCCTCACGTGCACGTGCCTCTGCCTCACGTGCACGTGCCTCTGCCTCACGTGCACGTGCCTCTGCCTCACGTGCACGTGCCTCTGCCTCACGTGCACGTGCCTCTGCCTCACGTGCACGTGCCTCTGCCTCACGTGCACGTGCCTCTGCCTCACGTGCACGTGCCTCTGCCTCACGTGCACGTGCCTCTGCCTCACGTGCACGTGCCTCTGCCTCACGTGCACGTGCCTCTGCCTCACGTGCACGTGCCTCTGCCTCACGTGCACGTGCCTCTGCCTCACGTGCACGTGCCTCTGCCTCACGTGCACGTGCCTCTGCCTCACGTGCACGTGCCTCTGCCTCACGTGCACGTGCCTCTGCCTCACGTGCACGTGCCTCTGCCTCACGTGCACGTGCCTCTGCCTCACGTGCACGTGCCTCTGCCTCACGTGCACGTGCCTCTGCCTCACGTGCACGTGCCTCTGCCTCACGTGCACGTGCCTCTGCCTCACGTGCACGTGCCTCTGCCTCACGTGCACGTGCCTCTGCCTCACGTGCACGTGCCTCTGCCTCACGTGCACGTGCCTCTGCCTCACGTGCACGTGCCTCTGCCTCACGTGCACGTGCCTCTGCCTCACGTGCACGTGCCTCTGCCTCACGTGCACGTGCCTCTGCCTCACGTGCACGTGCCTCTGCCTCACGTGCACGTGCCTCTGCCTCACGTGCACGTGCCTCTGCCTCACGTGCACGTGCCTCTGCCTCACGTGCACGTGCCTCTGCCTCACGTGCACGTGCCTCTGCCTCACGTGCACGTGCCTCTGCCTCACGTGCACGTGCCTCTGCCTCACGTGCACGTGCCTCTGCCTCACGTGCACGTGCCTCTGCCTCACGTGCACGTGCCTCTGCCTCACGTGCACGTGCCTCTGCCTCACGTGCACGTGCCTCTGCCTCACGTGCAGGTGCCTCTGCCTCACGTGCACGTGCCTCTGCCTCACGTGCAGGTGCCTCTGCCTCACGTGCAGGTGCCTCTGCCTCACGTGCAGGTGCCTCTGCCTCACGTGCAGGTGCCTCTGCCTCACGTGCAGGTGCCTCTGCCTCACGTGCAGGTGCCTCTGCCTCACGTGCAGGTGCCTCTGCCTCACGTGCAGGTGCCTCTGCCTCACGTGCAGGTGCCTCTGCCTCACGTGCAGGTGCCTCTGCACCACGTGCAGGTAGCGGCCGTACTGTGCGTAGACGGGCTTCAGCTCCTGGTCCACGGGGTGCATCGCTTCCTCGCCGTAGTGCCTCTGCTGCGTCCCCTGTTGCGTCCCCTGCGTCTCGCAGGACACCAGGTGTACAAGTGTGGGGTGATGGTGCTGGTTTTATTCCCCAAATTCCTGCCATTGACGATAAAGACGTTGGGATTACAGATCTTTTCCCTGATAATGGTGATGATATGAGTGAATGTGATTATTTTACCGCATTCTATGATGAGCCCCTCATGGAATATATTGTACACCAAACGAACCTTCATGCGGCTCATCTCATTAGAAAAGATATATCAGAATTTTCACGCTTGCAACGTTGGAAAGACACCAATATAGGGGAAATGTATGTGTTTCTTGCAATATGTATGTTGAAACTGTGTCAAACACGCTATCACAGATTACTGGAGCAAAGATCTGACTATTCCAACACCTTTCTTCGGGAAATATATGTCCAGAGACAGATTTCAGATACTCCACAAGTGTGTGCATTTTGCAACTAATGAGGACCGGACTGAGGAGGATAGACTTTGACGAGTGAGGCACTATATGAATGAGGCGATTGGGAAAATTCAGAGATTTTTACGTACCAGCACAGAAGCTGGTGATTGACGAATCCCTTATACTATTCAAAGGACGTGTTTCATTCAAACAGTATATTCCCTCAAAACGAAACAGATTTGGCTTGAAATTCTTTGTACTGTGTGACTGTGAAACAGGATACGTGTTACACATGATTCTGTATTCAGCTAGCGATGTAGACATTCCCGGTAACGACGAACATGGATTCTCAGGTTGTGTGGTGAAGTCACTGATGGCACCATGGATGAACAAGGGCCACATCCTATACACAGATAATTACTATACAAGTCCATTGCTAGCTAAGTTCTTGATTGAAAATAGAACCGGGTTGGTTGGAACAGTAAAGCCACGAAGAAGGGAAATGCCAGTGTTTGTCGGTGGACTTGCAGTAGGTGAGTGCCAGGTACGAAAATGTGATGACATTCAGTACGGTGGAAAGACAAGAGAGAAGTGAACCTGCTGTCAACCGTTCATGATGGTACAATGTTGAACAGTGGCAAGGTGCACCGTGTAATGAGAGAACCAGTATATAAGCCAGATTGTGTTCTTGACTACAATATCAACATGCGTTTGATAAGGCTGACATGATGATTGGCACTATCGAGTGTGTGCGGAAAACATTGAAGTGGACAAAAAAAGTGTTTTTCCATCTTGTTGACATGAGCATGTTGAACTGCTATAATTTGTACCTGGTGAAAACTGGACGTAAATCTGTGTTCCGTACATTTGCTTTTACACTTGCAACACAGTTATTAGCAAAGTTTGGTCAAGAAGTCCCTGGCATACAAAGACCAATCATGAACCCAGTGTTGCAGCATGATGCAACACACAGGCTCGCTCACATAGATGCCTTTCAGCAACACAGACTAAAGAATTTGCCAGCAGGTGGAAAGCGTGCAATAGGCCAACGTGCATGCCTAGTATGTAAAACAACAAAACGAAGAAAGCAAAAACGTAAAATGGTGCAAACATGGTGTGAAGGGTGTGGAGTTGCATTGTGTGCTGTCGACTGCTTCAACGACTACCACACACTCCAAGACTTCTAAATGTCCAATAATGGTGCAAAAACCTGTACATAGTGCGTGCTAGTGTGTACATATAAAATAATGAACATTGTGATTACTGTACATAATATAATGCCATAATGGAAAACGTTTGTGCGCGCATGTGTATACTCGATGTGTGCAACATATATTGACAATAACTGTCAAGTGACATTATGTGCAACATAATTAGTGACTAACATTGCAAAGAATACATGCGTAAACACTGTAAATAATGACACGAAAATAAATTCGTGGCAACTGTGGCTGCTTGAAGACCGCGCGTGTTGCCTCCGGGACGCACAGTGCATGAGCGAACATGCAAACTGTGACGTCATCACCCATCTTCTCGGCTCAATTACATCGCCGGTAAGTACAATAGAATTTTTTTTTTTTTTTCCCGTGATCAGGGAACACGACTTAACACTTTCGCGCTTTAGATTAGAGATAACTCGTCGCCGTTTTCTCTTACGATTCCGCATAACAGCCGACTTTTCTCGTCCATCGAAAAAATATTTCTATAAATTCCATTTTTTAACCGAAATGGATGGGGATACTTTTGTTTTGTAGGGAATTTATTTGCGAATGTTTTGGTACCAGAATGAATATTATATCACAAACTTCTATGAGTAAAAAAAAAAATACACAAAGTATGTTTGGGGGTGTGGCGAGTGTGTGGCAGTGGGTTCCCTTTAGCCGTTGATATATCCAACACGTGGGAAATATTTGTATGTGTTATGTATATGTCTGTGTAGGGAATTTTACTGCGATCACTGTCATACAAATTATAAAATGTTTCAACAAGTATAAACATGACAAACATCAAACGAACGAAAACAATGCGTTCGTTTCTGCCGCGAACGCATACTGAGCGACGTGGTTCTATATTTGGCGCTTCTCTTACACATGCTTTGTACAAATGTTATACAGTTCATCTTATAGAAAATTTTATTGCGAACACATTGGTATAAAAAAGAAATACGTACATAGAAAAGTAGGGTCAGGAAACGTATAAACTTTCCAAGCATGATTTCCCCCCTGTGTTTTCGCCAGTGCGCTCGCGGCTAACTACTCTCCACTTCACACACTCTTGCGGGTGGGCAATTACCTATATTAAACATTCATATGCATATGTCCGTGTAGAGAATTTTATTGCGATTCCAATGTTACCAAAATTATCGATGTAGGACATCTGTAGGCTTCGCAACCATTAAGAGAGTGGAAACATTTTGTTGCTGTTTGGCGCTCTCGGCGAGTGATCTGCATAGTTTTTTATTTGGTGTTGATACTCCTTATGCTTGGGCGGCATTTTATAGGTATGCTCTTATAGACAATTTCATTGCGAACACAGTGATACCAAATTTAAATACGTGCGCCTTCAATTATTGTCAGGACAGTCAAAAGAGTGTACACTTTTCGGTCTTACCGCGTAGGCGTGCGAAGTGCCGAAAGCATCTGGGGTATTGTTTTTTTTTGAGCGCCGAGTGCGCGAAAGTGTTAACAGGTTAGGAAGAATTTTTTTTTTTTTTTTTTTTTTTTTGCGCCTGTGGGTGTCAATCAGTATATAGCCATGCGCCATTTAAGGGTTAAACCACACAACACACATAGATGATTTCGGTAACAAAACCGAAATTGCGCAATACATTAATAGCTGTTTTAGTGTCTAGCGCCTTAATTTAAATGCCCCACATGGGATAAGGGCAGCTATAGTGCAGCCACGACCGATAGTTGGCAGACACCACCTAGAAAAAAAATCGTGGCCAACATTCTTAGGTGTGCGAGTGTCAGTATTGAGCGAGCTACCAAGGCTGACGCACGCACCATGAGCGCACAGCACTGCTGTTCAGCTTGTGACCACAGCATCGCCTAAAAATGTTAAAATATATATATGTTCATGCCATTATTTAGTGATGATAGTATTACAGAAGACTCCAGACTGTGATAAAACTGACCAGGATTCTGATAGCAGGATTATGGTAATATTTAGCAATGTGCTCCATGGAGGGAGGAGTAATGCTGTGGGAGGGAGGGTGATGGCGTCGTTTTCTGACTGTGTGTGGCCAGCTTTTATTGACTACTCACCATACCAGCTTAGTGGTTCGCTATGGTGAACACAAATGTAGATACTTATATATAACGTGTGTATAGAGTGTAATAAGAGCAATAGGAGTAGGTTGGGAGCTGCCATTTTGGTGAGGAAGGTGCGTTGTCTGCACGACTTGTCATGTTTACTGGTGGCCACTATGGTCTTTGGGCACCATACCAGCTTATTTGTACAAGTATGGTGAATAAAACAGGTACTTATATATAATGTGTGTGTATATAGCGTAATAACACGACAAACAATATTGTTGGAGGAGAAATACTAGTGCTTCTGGCCTTGAGCGCGGCTGCCACCAGCTGACTGTGTGAGTAGTTACGTCTTATTGCCTTTACTCACCATACAAGCTTAGATGTACAGTTATGGTGAACAAAGCCGGTCGGCCGAGCTGACAGCACGCTGGACTTGTGATCCTGTGGTCCTGGGTTCAATCCCAGGCGCCGGTGAGAAACAATGGGCAGAGTTTCTTTCACCCTATGCCCCTGTTACCTAGCAGTAAAATAGGTACCTGGGTGTTAGTCAGCTGTCACGGGCTGCTTCCTGGAGGTGGAAGCCTGGTCGAGGACCGGGCCGCGGGGACACTAAAGCCCCGAAATCATCTCAAGATAAAACGTGTAATTACTTATATATAACATCTGTGTATAGTGAATAAATGCAAAAACAGTATTGTGGGAGGAGAATGAGGGCGCGTGAGGTGTTGAGGGAGGGAGTGGCAGCGAGTGACTGGCTGGTGTGTGGCGATCACTCCTTGTTGCATTTTGACTCGCAATACTAACTTAGTGGTTTGTTATGGTGAGCAAAACATGCAGATACTTATATATAACCTGTGTATATAGTGTAATAACAGCAAAACTATTTGTTTATTGTTTTATGAACATAATAATTAAATCACTAATATGCACACCATAATTTTGAGTACAGCGATGGTTCACACATTTTATTATATAAATATATCACAATACACACTATTGAATATTATTACTGCAAAAAAAAAAACTAAGAAAAAAATCAATCGGACATTGAAATAATTAGGTAATAATATATTTGTGGCAACTGCCGCCTGACAGCTCATGCGGAGTAGACCTCGCCTGGCGAAGGCTCTTGTCAATGCCAATTTTTTGCCAGACTTCCCTACCCAATTGCAACTAAAATATGCCACCTACGATTTTTTTGTTATTTTTAACGTGATCAGGGAACACAAATGAACACTTTTATAAGACGAAAGATATATATATATATTTTTTTTTTTTTTTGGCGCCTGTGGATATTGAAGTCATTTGGACCCCTTGCGGTTTGAGGGTTAAATGGATGGAAAGTTCCTTGGCCTATACTTAACTCTGTCTTGTCGAGTCTCAACAAAAGACTCAACTTCAGCACCCACATACAACACATAACCAAGAAAGTCTCAAAAATGGTCAGTATACTTTCTACAATCAGATATAATGTTCCAAACTCTGCTCTCTCATTATACTACTAGCTGTACCTGGCCACGCGTTGCTGTGGCTCGGCAACGCATGTGCGTTGCCGAGCCAAAGCAACTTTTCCCGTCTCCCAGTCCAACCCGTTCTCGCACTTGCTTGCAGTCAATATTGGCTTACTTAATAAGTGCATATGTGACATACTAATTGATTGTGAATATTTTAGTTTACCTTGAAAAGTTTCATAGAAAATACCGACCTCACCTAACCACCTTAGTATGTTAAGATAAGCATCTTATTGCTTCTTAATTACAATTATTACTTAACCTATACCGTTGATAGGTTAAGTAATAATTGTAAATAAGAAGCAATAAGATGCTTATCTTAACGTACTAAGAAGGTTAGGTGAGGTCGGTGTTTTCTATGAAGCTTTTTAAGGTAAACTAAAATATTCACAATCGATTAGTATGTCAAATATGCACTTATTAAATAAGCCAATATTGACAGTCAGCAAGTGCGAGAACGGGTTGCCCAGTCCTCCCCACCATTCCTCCCTTCCCCGTCTCCTCATCCTCCCAACCATTCCTCACTCCCCCATCCCCCTCGTCCTCCCAACTGTTCCCCCCCACCCCCGTTCCCATTATTTCCTCACTCCCCCAGCCCTATGTCCTTCCCACCATCCCCCACTCCACAGTCATCTTGTCATCCTAACCATTCCCCACTCCACTGTCCCCTCATCCTCTCCACCATTTCTGACTCCCCTGTCCCCTCGTCCTCCCTATTATCACCCACTCCTGTCCCGTTGTCCTTCCCACCATTCTCCATTCTTCTGTCCCCTCGTCCCCACCATCCCCAATTCCCCCATCCCCACGTTCTCCCCACCATTACCCCCCTCCCTTGTCCCCTCGTCCTCCCTACCATTACCCAAACCCCTTCTAGAGATGATTTTGGGGCTTAGTGTCCCCGCGGCCTGGTCCTCGACCAGGCTTCCACACCAAGGAAGCAGCCCGTGGTAGCTGACTAACTCCCAGGTACCTATTTACTACTAGGTAACAGGAGCATCAGGGTGAAAGAAACTCTGCCCATTGTTTCTTGCCGGTGCCCGGGATCGAACCCGGGACCACATGATCATGCGTCCAGTGTTCTGTCCGCTCAGCCACTGCCGCCCTCCTCTCATTCTCCCCACCATTCCCCACTCCCTTGCCTGATGCATTCCCAAATGATCTGATGTTCCCAATTTTCAGATGGGAACATCAAGTGATCTGATGTTCCCATCACTGAAATATAAGAAACCATTAAACAACGAAATGAAAAAAATAAAAAATAAACTATACTCACGAAATGAACAGTATGGTAAGCAACAAAGCTCAATTCCAACACAATGTCACACACACACAATAAATAAATCAAATTAAAATAATTTGAAATCAATGAAAATTCAATTTAACAATGAAATTGGAAACATTGAAATGGAATCATAACATATTTAGTATAGCGGGAGTTGCTCTTACGTGCAACAGATGGCGCTGTTTCATAAAAAAAGAATGCTCTTACCTGTCACAGGTGTGGCATCAGTACTTATACTTACGAAATGAACGGTATGGAAAACAACACAGCTCAATTCCAACACAGTCACACAAAATTACTAAATCAAAATTAAAATAAATCAAAATCTATGAAAAGAGAGGTTTCAGGAAGCAATGGCCCTGGAAAACCCCCTTGTGGTTGGGATTTTCCTTATCTGCCATCGACCAGGGTTAGGCACCCAGAAAGGTTAGGCATAACAAAACAAACCCCACATGGTAAAAAAACTTAAATTAAAAAAACCGAACAGAGAGGTAGAAACTCCCTACAATCCCAAGGAAACGAGCAAATATCACACTTTACTGCCACGCCGATCGTCTGCGCAGCCCTCCCCGCTCTGAGAGGGGGAGGGGGGAGCCCCGGACCTACCGTGCTGGCTGCCTAGCATCAGTTCGTAAGTTAATGTCAACCAGGATAGACGCTTCTCTGGCCTCGGTTTCCTAGGCGGAGTTTGCCTTGTGTGGCATTCATTGCCGTGTGTTGTGCGGTGGTCAGGAGTACCTCATCAGTGCCGGGGCTGCATGCGCGTAGGGGGCTTCCTTCCCTAAGCGCCCTGTGAGTACTGCCCCTGCGTGACAGGGTTATCTTCCTTGGGGCGTTCGGGGAACCTTTCCCGTAGAGGTTCTTGCTGCTCGGCATTTGCCTCACCCTTGGAGCCAGCTGGAGCTCCTTCCCTCCCCTCCCTCCTTTCTTCTCTCCCCTCCCTCCTTTCTTCTCTCCCCTCCCTCCTTTCTTCTCTCCCCTCCCTCCCCTCCCTCCTTTCTTCCCTCCCTCCCTCCCCTCCCTCCTTTCTTCCCTCCCTCCCCTCCCTCCTTTCTTCCCTCCCTCCCCTCCCTCCTTTCTTCCCTCCCTCCTTTCTTCCCTCCCTCCTTTCTTCCCTCCCTCCTTTCTTCCCTCCCTCCCTCCCTCCCCTCCCTCCTTTCTTCCCTCCCTCCCTCCCCTCCCTCCTTTCTTCCCTCCCTCCCTCCCCTCCCTCCTTTCTTCCCTCCCTCCCTCCCCTCCCTCCTTTCTTCCCTCCCTCCCTCCCCTCCCTCCTTTCTTCCCTCCCTCCCTCCCCTCCCTCCTTTCTTCCCTCCCCTCCCTCCTTTCTTCCCTCCCCTCCCTCCTTTCTTCCCTCTCCTCCCTCTTTCCTTCCTTTCATCGAAACATCTGGTTCACTGGGTCAAGTGTGTTAGGCTGATCAGTGAGCCGGTCCCTTCCCACCACTGACACACCTCCCCCCCCCCCCTCCCTCATTCTTCCCATACACACGCTCTCTGCTTCACCGCAACATCCATTGCTCCATTCCTCTCTCCTTCCATCAAACCATCCCTCCATTCATCTCCATCCTACCATCCATCTCCATCCTCTCCCTCCCTGCCTACCACCCAGCCTCTGCCTGCCTCCCAAGCTCTGCCTACCTGCCTCCCTCCCAAGCTCTGCCTGCCTGCCTCCCTGTCTACCACCCAGCCTCTGCCTGCCTCCCTTCCTCCTTGCCTCTCCCTCCCTGCCTACCTCCCAGCCTACCTCCCAGCCTCTTCCTGCCTGCCTACATTTCAGCCTCTCCATCCCTGCCTGCCTGCCCATCCACCCACCAGTCAGCCATCACTGACACAATGAGTGCTTTGGAGCCAACATGTTGCACTGATGTTCCTTGATTGTGCAGATATGTCCAACAAAGTCACGGAATGAATACTCCAGCCTCATGACAAATCCAAAACAATGTTCCGTGAATCTGTGATGTCACAGGGTAGAAGGCAATAGAGTAGTGGACCCAGTGGCTGTCTGTATAAAATATATCTTACCTGAATGTTACTTGGAAAAATTCCCGACACCTAACTTCGGAAATTCCAGAGCTCCGGAAATAACGACCAGGGAACAGCCCCATATAGCCCGTTAAATCAAGTGGATACTGTATGTGGTGCCCTTTCCCGACTGCGAGGCCTTCAGGGTCAACGCCTTTCGGCATGACTGGTCAAGTTGGGGGTTCCTGTTCCTCTTTCCCTCGATTCAGCTGTTGTTCCAGGTCCTGATTCGCTTGGAGACTTACAAGGTGAGAGCTGTCCTCTTGGCCCCTTGGTGGCCGGCCCATCCATGGTTTCAGGCGCTGCTTGCTTGGTGTCTGAACCCGGAGGTTTTTCCGCGGCTCCGCCTCTTCCAGCAGATCGGACCGGTACGTCACGTGGATGGTTCAATCTTCTCCTCAAGTCTTCACATATGGTATTTTTTTTACTATAGTTTATCATCATCTCTATGGTGTCTTCCTTATTAGTGTTCCACCTGCGGGCTTCGTCTCGACGGCAGTATGAAGTTTTCTGGCTGTCCTTCCGGTTCTTCTTAAGTCTTCATCGTTGTACTTCGCTTTCTGTTAGGGTGGTGTTGTCCTTTCTCTCTTGGTTGTTCCGGGACTGTCTCCTTATGCCTAACACTGTCGCCTCGTATCGTGCGGCGCTGGCAGAGCCGCTTCAGTTTACTTTCGGAATTGATGTCACATTTGCGCCGTTTCGCAAGTTGTCTTGGGCGTTGTTTCACCTTCGGCCTGCTCATGCACCGCCTGAGCTGTCCTGGTCATTGAACAGAGTGCTCTCTTTTCTTTCTTCTCCTCGTTTTGTTATGGCCCCTTCAGTTCCGAATTCTTTTTCGAAGGCGCTCTTCCTGTTGGCATTGGGCTCTGGGGGTCGGGTAGGTGAGCTTCATGCTCTCCTCCGGCGCAGAGGTTTCTGCCCCTTCGGTCGGTGTGATTGATTTGTTTTTCTGCAGCCTCCTCCTCCTTTTCTGGCGAAGAATGAGACTGCTGCTTTCCGGAGGGGTTCCTGGGTTGTTGATGCTTGGTTGGTTCGGCCCGGGGTGCATCGTGTTTTGTGTCCGGTTGCGGCTCTCCACTGTTATTTGTGCGCCACGGCTTCTGTGTCCGTGGACTATGCTTTGGGTTGATCCGGTTTCCCTTCTTCCCTGTTCGAGGGTGCGAGTTTCCCAGGTCGTCTGCAGGGTTATTAAGGCTAGCCAGCCTGCAGTCTATCCCCGTGCCCATGACGTCCGCAAGTTCACGGCTCTTGCCGCCGTCTTTGGCAATATGTCCTGGGCTGACATTTGGGCGCGGGGATTTTGGTGGTCGAACAGGGTCCTGGCTGCTTGTTACCTATTAAACGTTCCTGGGCCCAGTCGGGCCTGTGTCACTTTGGGTCGGTGGATGCAGCCAGTTGTCTCTACTTCGGGTTGAGGAATGAGCAGCAACCGCCTCCCGGGTAAGTCCCTATTCTTTTCCTGTGGGTAGTTAGCTCCGGGGAGCTGTAGGGGCTCCCCCCAGAAAACCAGCATTGAATGTAATGAAACGCCATTTTCTGGGCGAGTCCCGGAGGCTTCCCGGCATCCCTCCCTCCCTCCCCTCCGGTCGACGTTTATTTCGCGTGTTTTGACATCCAGCCTCAGAACTGGGGTGTGGATCGCGGCGTGGTAGGTCTGGGCCTACCCCCTTCCCCCTCCCAGGGAGGGGGGGCTGCACAGACAGCGGCGCGACGACGGGTGACGTCATACTAGTTTGCTTGTTTTTGTTTGGGGAGTTCTATCCACTCATTCGACTTCTGGTTGCAATTTTCACCAGAATAGGGGGTTTGTTTTGGGACACCTACCTTTCTGTGTGCCTAACATGGTCGATGGCAGACATAGAATGCTTCCAATTACACTGGGGTTTCTATAGGCCATTGCTCCCCTTGCCCCTCTAGAGGGGGGCAGGTTCTGGCTCGTGGTTCCCGGTAGGCCCATAAGAACTCCATATACATGACTGATGCCAAAGTCTGACATGAGCATATCAGCCTAGTAAGCTCCAGGGAGCCTCCGGGACTCGCCCAGAAAATGGCGTTTCATTACATTCAACGCTGGTTTTTTAATTAGGCCATATTTTAAGGTTTTTAATGTTTTTATCTCTGTGATTTAAAATGAAAATGATTTAGTTTGGAAACATTTTGACATTAACACTAGCTGAACATTTATACAAACCACAAAAATATGTCCTTAACAACTGCACCATGAAATTTTTGCCCAAAACAGGTGTGCAGTGCAGGCATTAAATACCATATTTTCTCTAGCCCATTGAAAGACCTGATTTACATTAATTTGGAGGTTTACTGTGGCCTTCATGTTGTCTACTCTTACAAAAATCTGTGTGTTCTGCAGTGCAAAGTATACGGTACTATAGTATGTGTTCGTGTCTGTCCGATATGAGAATGAGAAATGATACTGGAGCAGGCACAGTACCCTGAGTGGCTGAGCTGTCCATGGTTGATGGTCTGGATTTTACTGTCTTGACTATTACACCCTTTGAAATTGAAATTGAAATAAGTTTATTGAGGTAAAATACACATAAAGGGATGAGGTAGCTCAAGCTATTCTCACCCCGTTCAGTACAACGTGTTCATACATATATAGACACACATCACAAACAATAAACATATTACCAAACATTCTGAGAAATAAACATGTACATTTCTTCCTTTACACAAGTAGTATGGTATCAGACATACACACACACACTTTTATGACTTGGGTATACTTTATAGACAATTTGCAAGAGACATGCAGATAATTCAACAAACGATTACAGTCTTGGTGCAAAATTTTTAAATCTCTCCAGAATATTTATTTATTTATTTATTTATTTATATATACAAAAAGGTACATTGGGATTGTGAGGATACATAATATGGTAATTACAATCTTGTAAAGCCACTAGTACACGCAGTGTTTCGGGCAGGTCCTTAATCTAAGAAAATTTTAAGTAGGTAAATACTTGCAAAATTTATAAAAAGTGATAAGTTACAAGGCAAGGGGAAAGAGAAAATTGTAGGTATATTAAAGTACATAGGTAGCTCAGATTGATTGCAATGACAGCTTGAATGGTAGTTGACAAAAATTGGTAGGCACAATACAGCATATGGCTAGCACATAGAAGACAGCAATGAACACAATGATAAATAAGGTTGTTTGGGTTAAGTATGTACATAAAAATTGGGAGATTGGGTAACACTAGGTACAGAGCAAATTTAAAGCTCAGTGTAGGAAACTAAGATGATGAAATTAGGTACTTTTTGGTTTTGCTTTTAACACTTTCGCGCTATCTGGACGCGCCGGCGCGTTCGGTTTCGTCTAACGCAAACGCATAGTGGACATAAAGTTATGTCAACTTTTAAAATATTTGTATAAAATTCAATTTTTATCCGATTTACTTTGGGTTTGTTTCAAACTGCGCGCTATGAGGCTCTCTTTCTCACCACTAGGCTGCATGGTACAATAAGTTCATGAAAGGTGTGGATAACTTCGATCAAATGGTATTTTGTCCCAAACGGGTTGCAGGTGGGTGACTTTAGCCGTTTATACTGGTAATTCTTCCCCCATATCATGTATTATATGCATATGTCTGTTTAGGGAATTTTATTCCGATCAATATACAACCAAAAATAACTGTGTGCAACAAGTATAATCTTGACAAACATAACAAAAGTAAAAATATTTCGTGTGTGTTTGACGCTCACTGATATGTTCCAGCGTTGTTTTATATTTGTCGCTATTCTAACTTACGCTTTGTTGATATTTTTTACCTATGGGCACATAGAACATTCTATTGTGAACACATTGACATAAAAATGAATGACGTACATAGAAAATTAATGTCATGAGAGTGAAATAAGTATAAACTTTCAAAGCGCCGTGCGTCGTCCCGTCACCGATACCGGGTAACAATTTCACCACTTCCCACACTCTTGCGGGCGGGCTGCATCATTATTCTACGCTTCTATTCATATCACCGTGTTGGGAATTTCATTGCGAGTCCATTGATACCAAAATTAACGCTGTAGAACAAGTGTGGAGGTGATTACAATCCCAAGAGTAAAAACATTTTGTTGCTGATGGGCGCTCACGGCGAGTCATCTACGTAGTTATTTATTTGGTGCTGGTATCCCTATATGTTTCGTGACTTATTTTACTAATGTTCTTCTAGAGAATTTTATTGTGAACACGTTGGTACCAAAATGAAATACGTAGCATGAGAACTAAGGTCAGAAGAGTAAAAAGAGTATACACATTTTTGTTTTTACGCTTAAGCGATAAAAACGCAGCGCGCACATTCGGTTGGCTGAGTGACCTTTGCGGAGAGCGCGAAAGTGTTAAATAAGGCAAAAGTTTGACAGCTTTTCAATTCACTAGGGAGTGAGTTCCATAGACTAGGTCCTTTAATTTGCATAGTGTTTACACAGATTAAGTTTGACCCTGGGGATATCAGATATTTATTTCTGGTGTGGTGATAATGGGTCCTATTACATCTGTCCAGGGAGAGTTTCAGAGCATGGTTTGCATTTAAGAAAATGTAGTTGACACAAGAGAATGTGTGGAGGGAGTTAATATTTAGCAAGTTTAGGGATTTAAACAAGGGAGCCGAGTGTTGTCTGAAAGCAGAGTTAGTTATTATTCTGATAGCAGATTTTTGCTGGGTGATGATGGGTGGTTTGCAGTGGTAGACCCCCATGCACAGATACCGTAATTAAGATAGGGGTAGATTAGTGCATAATATAGTGAGAGGAGAGCAGAGTTAGGAACATATCTTATTTTAGAGAGTATACCAACTGTTTTAGAGACTTTCTTAGTTATGTGTTGAATGTGGGTGCTGAAGTTGAGTCTCTTGTCTAGGAATAGGCCAAGAAACTTGCCATCATTTTTATTACTGATGTTAATGTTGTCTATCTGTAGCTGAATTGCATTTGATTTGCTTCCAAATAAGATGTAGTAAGTCTTTTCTATGTTTAATGTTTGTTAGTTGACATCCATAAGTGGACTTTTTTTAATTCATTATTCACAACATTATTTAGTGTATGTGGGTTGGGGTCTGAATAGATAAGGGTAGTATCGTCAGCAAACAATATAGGTTTAAGAATATTAGAGACATTAGGTAGATCATTGATATATATAAGAAATAGAAGAGGTCCTAAGATGCTGCCCTGTGGCAGAGTGGAAGAAATTGTATCATTGATTGTTATACATTGGTGTCTGTCACTAAGATAGGATCGGATGTAGTCAAGGGCAAGGCCTCGGATACCATAATGCTGGAGTTTAAGCAAGAGGTCGTTGTGATTAACAGGTTGTTGTGATTAAGCAAGAGGTAGTTGTGATTAGCTTTTCTTAGGTCAATGAAGAGTCCAATCGGAAACTCATTTTTGTCAAGGGCCGAGTAGATTACGTCAAGGAGACTAATGATTGCATCATTGGTGCTCCTTTGGGACCGAAAGCCAAACTGGCAGGGGCTGAGTATGTCGAATTTTATGAGGTAGGAATAGAGCTGTTTGTAAATAATTTTTTCAAATATTTTTGATAGAATGGGTAGATTTGATATTGGTCTATAATTGTTTGTCCACCAGATTGCCGCCTTTATGGACTGGCGTTACTCTTGCTTTCTTGAGGATATCAGGGAAGGTGTGACACTATAGATTTGTTGAACAGTAGAGCTATGGTTGTGGCAAGGGCATGGGAGGCTCTCTTGTATACAATGGACGGAATTTCACTGGTGTTCCCTGCCTTGGTTATTAGTGAGTGTATGATGGACACAACATCTGACGGGCTGACTGGTGAAAGGAGAAGAGAGTTTGGATAGCTGCCTGAGAAATATGTATTGATATGTGTCTGAGTATGTGGGATTTTACTGGCAAGATTAGCACCAACCGATGAAAAGAAACTATTAAATTCATTTGCCATTTCTAAATCAGTTGACGGTATATCCCCATCCTTGTAGAGTTTTATTTGGTTATGTGAGTGTTGTTTAGTTCCTAGGATACTAGAGATTGTTTTCCAAGTGCTTTTCATGTTGCTTTTTGCTTCAGTGAATCTATTTACATAATATGCAAGTTTTGCCTTTATGATACTGGTAAGCATTGATGAGTACCTTTTAGCTACTTCCTTTGAGACTAGGCCAATCCTAAGTTTCTTTTCATATTCATGTTTCTTGTTGATTGTTATGTATTGTTCTCAACTCAATGAACATCTATAACCCTGTTTCTTTAACCATTAACATTCCATGACAACATTTCAGTCTAGGGTGATCCATTATTAATCAATTCACTTTCTAAGTCATCCCCAATAAGTTCACTAAATGATAGCCATACCGTGTATAACATCTCCCACCTCCTCCCAACTTCACCGGTAAAAGCAACATTGTGTTTCTCGAGATTTTTTCAGTTCCATGACGTCCATTATTGGCCCAAATGATTACTTCATGTTATATTTAATTAGAGTTCTTCCTTTCACTACGACTACCATCAATTACACACACTTCACTTTCCTTCATTTCATCACTCATTGTTGTATTACTGTCCTCAACCACTATTTCCTGACTTTCCTTCACTGTTTTGTGACTTTCCTTAACCACCGTGCTGCGCGGAGTTTGAGACATTCCCCCAGTGCACATGAAATGAAGTGTGACCAAAAAATTATTTTTTCTTTGTAAAATGATAAATTCCCTTCCCTGAACATGTCTATGTAAAAATAAATACCAAATTCCACTTACTTTGGCTGTAGGGGCGTGGACAAGATGCGCTGTGATGTTATCAGGGCCTGGTCGCCCGTGCGTGACACGCCCAGACACGGTCGCGCGGGTCATTCAAGCACCAGGTGTTGCCACAAACATATTTTCAATTATTTGTTTTGTGTATTTCCAATGCAGTTTTATTTGCTTTTTTATCGTATATGATGCATATTTGTGTCCTTTACAATATGTATACAGTAGAACGTTCATAATGTTCCATAGAACTGTGATACATGTGTCAGTAATGTGTCCACAATAAATGTTTATTGTCGCAATATTACCTGTTAAAAAATCACTAAAATTACAGTATGTACAGTTTCACACACACTATTTACACAGTAACACACTGTATTACACACTCAGTACTTCGGAAGTGAGTAATAATCAACGAAGTAGCCCATGGTACACAGCGCGACTTTGCTCTCGTTGCACCAGGTACAGATAAATTTTCGCTTCCTGTTTCTTCATTCTGTGTGCTTGCAAATAATGCACTCACGTACACCCTTGGCTTTAGTACTTGTAGGTTGTATGTAACCAAGCTTGTAAAGCATAAGGTAGTATTGAAAAGATTATAGGAAAAGATCAATTTGTAAGATAGTCTTGAAAAAGATCACTTTGTATGGTCCCACACAGGAAGAGATTCAGCTTACCTCGAGTGTCCGTCAGTTGGGAAGAGATTCAGGTATTCTATAAAATATCTATGGAAAACACCACTATGGAAGCCGCTAACACCATAGCATCTATGCTATTTGTATCGGATGCATCATCACTGAACGCAGAAAACGATTCATCTAAGTATCATCTAAATAAATAGCATAGGATTGCAAGGGTGACGCTCAGAGCTACAACTGGATACGCTCGCTATATTGTCCTCATAGGTGTTGTATCACTTGCATCCGACCTTTGTGTTAGGTCCTTATTGCGCCTGGCTTCCCCAATATTATGACCCTTATGTTCTTCAAACGATAAGGTTTGAATTTCACCGACAGAGCATTATCTTTCAATACCGCGTCGGACAGGTGTTTGGTAGCCATGGTTGCTCATTCAGTACTAACCCAGCCAGCAGCCCTAAGGCATTCTGGGAATTTTTTCCAAGATGGCTGCCTCTCACTGGAGGTCCTAAGAGTCCATTTCGTACACAACCAACCTCGTACACATTTAGAATTGGTTACGAAAAATCAAAACGAGTTTTCTCGGTTGGCGCAGTTTCCCGCCGACCGAGAAAACTCGGTTGGCGCAGCTAAGTGGTTAATACGGTGACGCTTGGCCCACACAAATCGTTGGTCGTCGAGGATGAATTCGGGGTCTAGAAACTGAGGGTATTTGTAGATAATTACCTTCGTCAGCTTCTCGTTCTTCTCCGGTATTTGCATAAGAATTCCTTCATATTCTTGCTGGGTAAGAAACACAACTGCCTCCATAGAACCTACCGTTAAGTAAGGTCTGTTCACACCTTCCTTCAGCAGGGGCTCGAACTTGCGGTGCTCCTTTCCAAGTTTGACTGTCCACAGCAGCTTGTGATGGTAGGCCGGCATCCTGTCTCTTTCGGATCGTTACGGCCTTTGCTACCTTGCATGGTCCCTGCAACACCCTCACTCTCACTTATGTCATGCTTTGACTGTTAGCCCTTCAGGTGAGCCCTGTTACCTTTCATCACCTTCCTTTTTCTGTATGGAATTCTCACTTACACGATTCCCTCTCATCTCGCGTATGCAGTATCACTGTCTCGATCTATTTTTGCCCACCATGGAGAGACCCACTTGCAAAGTTTTGCAAGGCCTTGACCCACATGCTGATGGCTTACACCCTTCCTACTGTCATGAAATGCCTTTTCCTCAACTACATATTAGCCACACATTTAACTTTTGGGCATTAATTAATTTAAGTGGAATACTGCCCTTCTCCTTATTGTACAAACTTCATTGTCCCACTTTTGCTATTCTAATACCCCTTGGGGTCGTTTGTCCTTTGATAGAATCCTTACATCCTTTTGTTCTTGTATCGGCATGCTGATTGATATTTAGCATGCTTTGAATATCCAGTAACACAGATAGTGCTACATAGTCTTCCTGGCAGGATGCATTCATTTTGATAATTACTTCTTCAGAGGAGGACATATCTGTTTTGGAGAGAGTTCATCATTATGTAACAAAAATCATACCAGAACAAAATAGTCCTCATACCAGGAATGTTGGGGGCCATAGGACTAACACTACAAACCAGATATGATTGGGCTAATCTCATCAAACCTTTTAATATACTAAACAAGTTGGGAGGATATTAATCTAGACCAGTTGTGTAAAAGATCAGATGTAACAAACACGTGGGGCCTCCCACATATATGTTACGTGGGAGTTGTATCCCAAGTTGTATTTAGGGTAAAACTGCCAAGCATCATCTGAAGCTGTAAATGCCAAGACATTACTGCAGTTCAAAATCCAGTTGAAAAAATCTTCGGGCAAACGTGGAAAATATTTGACAAGCTGCTGACTTCCTGATCCCATTGAGAGCACTAGATGCATGGTGGCTTTGAGGTGAGATCAAGTACAGTATCATTGTTTTGTCTGAGTTTTGATCCTTTCCTTTCTTTGACTTCCAGATGTACACAAATTCTGAAATATTCCATTTTACAGGCCAGGCAGTTGAAAACTGTGCAAAACTGATGCATGCTGATGGGCTACTACGTCGTCCCAAGATTGCTGAATCCCGTTGTAGAATTGCTGCCAACATTTTTGAAAACAAACAATGTTCCCAATAAATTTTTAATGAAAAGTGCTTCCAGTTTTAAGCAGGTTTGAGAATATTTTTATATTGTCATGAGTACTAATGTAATGCAAATTTTTAGTGAGTGTTATAACATTTTAAGTTTTTAATGAGTGCTGTATTTTTCTAGGTCATAAGTTACAAGTTTGTTTATAATGGAACAAGGTGAAGATTATAATAAAATTAACTGAACTACATATTTGAAAAGACATGATAGTAGTAGTATGTAGAAGCTGGTTGACTTTGGGAGTTCAGACAGTTAAAAAAAAAAAATTGTAGTGCCTTGTGTGAAGGGAGCCCCTTTGGCTCCCTGGAGATATTGGACTGATATTAGCTAATATTAGAATGGAGCTTCAGTCATAGGGAGTTGTCATACCTACCAGGGACCACTAGCCAGAACATGGTCCCCTCAGAGAGGTGCAGGAGCAATGGCTTATGAAACTCACATGTATGAAAGTATTCATGTCTGCCATCAATTGGGGGTGAGCACCCAGAAAGGTAAGCACTTCAAAACAGACCCCACCTGGTAGAAACATTGCAACCAAACACTGAACAGAGGTGAGAAACTCCCCCAAACAAAACAAGCAACACATCATCACACCGTGTGCCACCGTTGTTCGCACTGACTAACCGCCTCCTTCCCCAACCAAGAGGAGGGGAGGGGTTCCAGCCCACCGAGCTGCCAGCCAGATCGTCAGTATGTCAGTTGTGAAGCAGTACTGGGTGGAAATCTGCTCCGGTTTTGATTGCTTGATTGGCTTCACCCTGCTGGTGTTCCCACCTGCTGTGTTTGGCAATATGTCTTGGGCGGATACTCGGGCACGGAGGTTTTTCAAGATTGACCAGAGTCCTGACTGCCCGATATCTTGTAAATGTGCCGGGCCCTCAGTGGTCTTGTCACCTTGGATCGGCAATTTCAGCCAGTTGTCTCATCTTTGGTATGAGTTGTGCAGTGCAGCTGCCTCCCGGTTAAGTCCCCTTATCATTCCTCTTTGGGTAGTTAGCTCCAGGGATCCAATGGGGCTCCTCCACAGAAAACCAGCATCAAATTTAATGAAATGCCCTTTTCTGGGTAGATCCCCGGAGGCAACCTAAACCCCCCCCCCCCCCCCCCCCCCATGATTGGCAGGTTTTGTTTCCATTTTCAGCCTCCAAACTGACGATCCGGCTGCCATCTCGGGGGGGCTGGGGCCCCTCCTGGGGTGGGAAGGGGGTTTGGTGCGAACAAGTGGCACACGGTGTGATATGTTGCTTGTTAGCTTTTTTCTTTGGGGGAGTTTCTAGCCTCTGTTCAGTGTTAGGTTGCTATATTTCTACCAGGTGGGGTCTGTTTTGAAGCGCCTACCATTCTGGGTGTTCGCCCCCAATTGATGGCAGACATGAATACTTTCATACATATGAGTTTCATAAGCCATTTCTCCTGCACCTCTCTGAGGGGACCATGTTCTGGCTAGTGGTCCCTGGTAGGCATGACAACTCCCTATGACTGAAGCCCAGTACTAATATTAGCTAATATCAGTTCTATAGCTCCAGGGCTCCACCCAGAAAATGGCATTTCATTATATTTTTCTCATTGACATTAACAGTCAATACTAATTTTCTGGGGCGAGCTCCTTGTCGGTTCCTGAAGCTATAATGCTGATACAGTGCCAAACTACTAGGCGCTATCAGTCATGGATTTTTTTTAGGCCTACTGGAGACCATGTGTCAGGAAGCGGTCCCATCTAAAAAGGCATAGAAAGTAGTGCCACTAGGATAAAATTCTGATTTTTAAGACTCGCGCTCTGGGCGTGCGCTCCGTTTTATGCCAAACTACTACTGGCGGTGTGGGCGAGCCTGCGGCGACAGCGAAATGTGTGTACGCGTTTCAGTTTTCTCACCTTAATTCTCGTGCTATGTCAATCGTTTTGGTACCATTGTGTTCACAATAGAATTCCCTACAGGCGTATATGCATATCCAAAAGCCTGGTGTGACTCCCCATAGCGAAGCCTAAAGTCTGCAAAAGTTCTGTGAATGCACAAAATAAGTAAAATGTTTATACTTGTTTCAGTTTTCTCACCTTAATTCTTATGCTACGTCTTTCATTTTGGTATCATTGTGTTTGCAATTAAATTCCCTGCAGATGTGTGTGCATATATTGTCAAAAAGCCTGGCGTGACTTCCCTTAGCACAGCTTAGTTACCCGTGAACGAGCACCAATTGGCAGACCCGTAACCTAATGTGTATACTCGTTCAGTTTAATAACATCAATTTTTGTGTTACGTCGCTCGTTTTAGTATCAAATTGTTCGCAATATAAAAGCGCATATTTTAAAACTAGTCCCATAATAATAGAGCAATAAATGTAATTTTAACATTTTAATATCTGGATGCACATGACAATTATTTCTTCCAGTTTTCTGACATCAATTTTCGTTTTACATCATTCATTTTAGTATCAAATTGTTTGCAATTTAAAGGCGCGCATTATAAAATTAGTCCCATAATAATAATAGCACAATAAATAGAATTTTAACATTTTAAAATTTGGACCAAAAATGTATTTATAATCTTTCCAGTGTTCTGACATCAATTTTTGTATTCCATCTTTCATTTGAGTATCACATTGTGGGCAATCTAAAGGCGCTCATTTTAAAACCACTCTCAGAATGATTGGATAAAATTTACATTTTTAATAAATATTTTAAAAATGTGGACACCGCTCGCGTCACCGACTCGGGCACAAGAGAAAAACTGGCAACGCCAGTGGCGTTACCGGAGAGTGAAAGTGTTAATCATGTCTGCCTTTACCGGGAAGGTACCCACAAAGTCGACGAAACAAAACAGACCATTGCTGGTTATAAAAAATACCAAGACCTCAAAATTGCCAAAAGAACTTCCCCAAAATGTAAACAAATGATCGAAAATTCATGGAACTAGTACAGTGGTACCTCAGTTTTCGAATTTAATCCGTTCCCAGAGACCGTTTGATAACTGAAAATACGAAAACTGAAACAAACTTTCCCAAAAGAAATAATGTAAATTGAATTAATCTCTTCCACACCCCCAGATACAATAACTAAAAAATACATTTTATTCAGAATAATACTCGTAAGTAGCTTTTCTTGCCTTTTTTGAGGACTCTTGTTGGTGTAGGGAAGACAGTGAAGGGGGAGAGGATGAGAGGTGATAGTGTTTGGGAGGGGAGTCCCCACTCCCCTTCCAAACATTCCATTATAACAGCACTGATGACATTTTTGGTGTATTCTCTCTCCCATTTTGCAGGCATACCACTAGGACCTGGTTGTGGCTCACTGCTTGCTTGTCTTATTAATGTCTATAGACACTTGTTTTTCCCTACGTTTTAACACTTGTCTGTAGTGAGACATCACATTCTCACTATGAATGATCTTGTTTTTCCTCTCTTGTCATGCTCACAACTATTTTCTTAGGTTGTACATTACCACCATCTTTCTTGGAACCCCCTTGCTGTGATATATAAGAAGAACTTTTATGTTTAGAAACCAAAAAAGCACAAAAAACAATGAAATTCTTCACAAAGAATTTAATTGCAATCATCACTAGGCCTTACACTGGTAAACTGAAGCGTGCCATGTGCTCGGTGGACCCGTACGTGTATAAACAAACTTCGAAAACCAAGGCAAACAAGAAGTACTGAATCAAAATTTTTGAAGAAATTGAGATCAAGATCTGAAAAATTAAAAAACGGGCATATGAAAACAGATAATTACCTAAAGTGTAGTTACAAGATGAGAGCTACGCTCGTGGTGTCCTGTCTTCCCCGCACACTGTCATATAATGCTTTGAAATTACTGACGGTTTTGGCCTCCTCCACCTTCTCGCCTAACTTGTTCCAACCGTGTACCACTCTGTTTACAAAAGTGAATTTTCTTATATTTCTCCGGCAGCTTTGTTTCGTTAGTTTAAATCTATGACCTCTTGTTCTTGAAGTTCCGGGTCTCGGGAATTCTTCCCTATCAATTTTATCGATTCCTGTTACTATTTTCCCACACCAGACCCATTATCCCCACACCAGAAATAAATATCTCTTTGATATTCCCAGGGTCAAACTTAATCTGTGTAAACACACTATGCAAATTAAGGGACCTAGTCTATGGAACTCACTCCCTAGTGAATTGAAAAACTGTAAAACTTTTGCCTTATTTAAAAGCAAAACCAAAAAGTACCTAACTTCATCTTCTTAGTTTCCTACACTGAGCTTTAAATTTGCTCTGTACCTAGTGTTACCCAATCTCCTAATTTTTATGTAATATCAAACAACCTTATCATTGTGTTCATTGCTGTCTTCTATGTGCTAGCCATATGCTGTATTGTGACTACCAATTTTTGTCAACTACCATTCAAGCTGTCATTGCAATCAATCTCAGCTACCTATGTGCTTTAATATACTGTACCTACAATTTTCTCTCATCTTTTTTTCATTTCATGTAATCTGTTATCATTTTTTTGTCTATAATTTTTGCAAGTATTTACCTCCTTAAAATTTTCTTAGATTAAGGACCTGCCCGAAACGCTGCGCGTGCTAGTGGCTTTACAAGACTGTAATTACCATATTTGTATCCTCTCATTCCTTATGTACATTCTTGTATATGCATAAATAAATAAATAAATAAATAAATAAATAAATAAATTTTCAACATAGTGATCATATCTCCTCTTTTTTTCTTCTATCTTCTAGTTTTTGCATATTTAATGCCTCTAACCTCTCTTCGTAGCTCTTGTCCTTCAGTTCTGGGAGCCACATAGTGGCATGTCGTTACACCTTTTCCAGTTTGTTAATGTGTTTAAGATATGGGCACCATACAACCGCTGCATATTCCAGCGTTGGTCTAATAAAAGTCGTGAACAATTTCTTTAGTATTTCTCCATCCATGTATTTAAAAGCAATTCTGAAGTTAGAAAGTGTATCATAGGCTCCTCGCACAATGTTCTTAATGTGGTCCTCAGGTGACAGTTTTCTATCTAGAACCACCCCTAGATCCCTTTCTTTGCCAGAATTCTTTAAAGATTTCTCACATAATTTATAGGTTGTGTGGGGTCTGCTCTCCAATTCCACATTCCATAACATGGCATTTATTCACATTAAATTCCATTTGCCATGTGTTCCCAAATATAGTTATTTTGTCCAGGTCTTCTTGAAGGGCATGACAATTATCTAGGTTTCTTATCTTCCCTATTATCTTAGCATCATCAGCAAACATGTTCATATAATTCTGTATTCCCACTGGTAGATCGTTTATGTAGATAATGAACATTCTCGGTGCAAGAACTGAACCCTGTGGTACTCCACTCGTGACATTCCTCCAATCCGATACCTTGCCTCTGATTATGGCCCTAATTTTTCTGTCGGTTAGGAAATTTTTCATCCATGTTAGCTTACCTGTCACCCCTCCAATATGTTCCAGTTTCCAGAACAACCTCTTAAGGGGTACTCTGTCAAGCCTTTTTTAGGTCCAGATAGATGCAGTCAACCCAACCATCTCT
The DNA here is from genome assembly GCF_040958095.1 of Procambarus clarkii. Lineage (NCBI taxonomy): Eukaryota > Metazoa > Arthropoda > Malacostraca > Decapoda > Cambaridae > Procambarus > Procambarus clarkii. The sequence goes on from NC_091194.1 coordinate 20,735,800, forward strand.
CTCCTGTAAAATCTCTGTGGCTCGATCATAAAAACTGAGTAAATTCGTTACACAGGATCTTCCAGATCGAAAACCATACTGTGTGTTTGATATTACATCGTTTTTCTCCAGGTGTTCTACCCATTTAGTTTTAACTTTTTTTTTTTTTTTTTTTTTTTTTTTTTTTTTTTTTTTTTTTTTTTTTTTTTTCCCCCCCAATATTTTGACTATTACACTTGTCAATGATACAGGTCTCTAATTAAGGGGGTCTTCCCTGCTTCCACTTTTGTAGATTGGAACTATGTTAGCCTTTTTCCACACATCAGCTACAACTCTTGTAAACAGGGATGCCTGAAAAATCAGTTGAAGTGGAATGCTGAGCTCAGGTGCACATTCTCTCAGAACCCATGGTGAAATTCCATCTGGACCAACTGCTTTGTTCTTACTTGGCTCCTTGAGCATTTTTTCCCACTTCGTCTCTAGACACCTCTATGTGCTCTGTTGTTCTCTGGAATTCTTGTTGTCTGGGTCTCTGAAGATTTCATTTTGTACAAGCACACTTTTGAACTTTTCATTTAATGTTTCACACATTTCCTTTTCATTTTCCGTGAATCTATTTCCCATTTTCAATCTCTGAATATTATCCTTTACCTGCAATTTGTTGTTTGTGAATTTATAGAATAGACCTGATTCTGTTTTACATTTTTCTGCGATCCCTTTTTCAAAATTTCTTTCTGCCTCTCTCCTCGCTGCCGTGTAGTTGTTTCTCGCATCTTTGTATCGCTGGTATGTTTGGGGGTTTGGCCTCTTCCTGTATTGATTCTACTTTTGTGTCTTCTGGTCTCTGGCCCTTTTGCAACTTCTGTTAAACTAATCCTGTTTCCTAGTTCTGCATCTCTGTTTTGGTATAAATTTTTTTGTGCCTTTATCATATATTTCACTGTAAGATGTTCCACTGTACTTGCTCATTTATTCCCACCTCTTCTGTAGCCGTTCCAACACATGTTTGTGCTGTGCAAGCAGGAGTATAGGACATTTGGCGCTGCATGTGCACAGGTCCCCCCCCCCCCACCGTGTGCTTCTAGGGATCTCTTCCCTGGAGTGTTTGGAGTTTGTTCCCTTAGAGGGTTTCATCACTTGTGGTGGTCAAGGCTGACCCACACAAGCCTTGGCTGGTGTGGGCTCCCAGCCGGTTCATATGTCTGTTGGTTAGGGTTCAGGTTCTTATTGGATTCCTGATGGACTGGCAGAAGTCCTATTGGTTCCTGCCCAGGTTTGAGCTTAGCTGGGCCTCGTTGGGATTCTCAAGTCTGCTTGCTGGCCCTGCCTTCAACGATCTTACCAGGATGAGGCTCGCATTGTGTGTTGGCTCTGAGCGGGTGCTAGGTGACTCGGTGGTTAGTTTAGTAGTTATGCACGAGTGTTTACTTTGCTCTTCTGATTTTCTTGGACAGGGTTTTGCTTCAGTCTGTTTTGGTTTCTTCAGAGTTGGATCTTTTGCAGTGGACGATGCCAGGGAACCAAACCCCAGAAAACCCGAAGAGGAAGGGCTTTCAGAGGCCACATCTAGTGGCCCTAGAACACTAGATGTGGCCTCTGAAAGCCCTTCCTCTTCGGGTTTTCCGGGGTTTGGTTCCCTGGCATCTTCTTCCACCCCTCACTCGACATCTTCGTGGATGTCTCCGATTTCAGTTGGATCTACGTGACCAGTGTTCACCACGCTAGTCAGGGGCCATGGCCCCCCTCGTCTTCATTGGGCACCTAGTACTTTAATACGTCTAGTATCCTAGCCCAATGTGGGGGTTTGTGACCTTTTAATATGCGCTGGCGAGGGTTCAGGTCCCTCTAGGCTCTGTGGTCTGGCTTCATTCAGGCTGTCTCCCTGTGGTTCCTTGTCTCAACTGGGATGGATGGGTTCTCTGTTGTCCCTATCTCTTTGGAGCTGGAATATACATATAGTTTGTCTTCTTGGCCATACATGCCCAGGTAGTGTCCAACGTTCTGTCCGACAATCTTTCTCGGTTCTTTTCCATCTCCACAGGGGGTGGATCATAGACATCGACCCCTTCCTTTGGCTTTGCCAAACACTTGGGTGCCTGGATGTGAACCTCTTCACGCCGGATTAGTCCGTGGCACTTTCCTCTTCTGTGGCTCCATTACAGACCATTGCGCGCTCATGGTGGAGGCCTTTCAGTTGGACTTCTTCCCCTGGTCTAGCTCTTGCTCCGAGCCGTTTTCCTGGTGCTTCGTCTCTTTGCAAAGATTAGTCAAGTGATTTACCTTACTGGTTCTGCTCTTTTCCGATCTTCTCGTTAAGAGTCTCTGACATGTATTTCCGGGCATCTCCAAGATGATCAAGTGGCTGGTTTGTTAGTGTTCCACCTGCAGTCCTCCTCTCTGCAACAGAATGAAGTCTCCTGGCATTTTCTCTACCTTCATCGTTCCTCATCTGTGTCACTTGTTTTTCTGGTTTGGCATCATTTGCCAAGTACTTTAGCTTCATATCATCCGGAACTGGCAGATCTGCTTTAGCTTGTGTTCGGGGTTGATACTTCCTCTGCCCTGTTTCGTAAGTTTTCTCAGGTACTGTTTCACCTCGACATGTCGCTTGAGCCTGCTTGGTCTTTGGTCCCTGTTCTTTTCTTGCTTTATTCTGATTGATTAACCACTGTGATGTGCTAACCGAAAAATCTTGTTCTGAGAGCTGTACCATTTTTTTTTTACTAATTAGGCTATATTTTAATGTTTTCATCACTCTGTGTTTTGAAATGAAACATTTTGGAAACATTTTGACATTAATTTTACCTGAATATTTATAAAAACATAAATATGTCCTTAACAATTGCACTATTAAGTTTTTGCCAAAAACAGGTGTGCAGTGCAGGGGTTAAAGGTGTCCCCTTTGGTCTATGATTGCGTGTGTAAGGTTCTGTTTTTTGCTCTCACTTTTGCCTCTAGTTGTCATGTGGGTGAGCTTCATTCTCTCCTTAGGTGCTGGGTTCTGTGTTTTTTTTGGCCCTTAGGGTAGTTTTGTTTGCTGCTGGCCCCTCCTTTTCTGGGAAAGAATAAGTAAGTTGGCTTTCAAAGATGTCCTTTAGTGGGGGGATGCTTGGTTGGTTCAGCCAGAGGTGCATCATGTTGTAAGGGCATGAGATTGGTAGCCATACTTATAGAAAAACTAACAAGACCTGTTCTTTCTTATAAATAAAGGGATGGATATATACATTTACTTCACAAAAACACTTTTAAGCCAATACCTGTAACAATAAATCTTATTCTACAAGGGACAAGAAATACACCTTGGAGTACAATTTCACAACCGAGTTTTATTGAGCAACACAGGATTATTTTACACTGAATATGGGGCGCTCTGTTATGCTATATATAGGATTGTTGAGATTGAGGGATACTTTTCAGCGAACGTCAACCTTAGGGATGCATCGACTATTGAACCCACACAAACTGGGACTTTGGGTCACCACACTATTCTACATGTCCTTGCTGAGCTATAAAGGTAACATGGGTTTTAACAACACACAAAATCCTGGCACTTAACACTTTCGCGCTTTAGATTAGAGATAGCTCGTCACCGGTTTTTCTTACGATTCCGCATAACAGACTACTTTTGTAGTCCATCGAAAAAATATTTCTATAAATTCCATTTTCTAACCGAAATGGATGGGGATACTCTCAGATTTTTCTCCATGAAATAGTTTTCATGGAGTTTCATTCATGGAGTTTTCATGGAAATAGAAATCATGTTATAGTTTGGAAGGACAAGCGCCCCGTCTCTGTCATCACCAATATCCACAATGCCGACACTACTCAAGCACAGCGCAGGAAACGCGTTTGTAAACGTGACAGGAGAACTGGAGTAGAAATTGTGAAAATGAACAAACCAAAGGCCATAGTGGATTACAATAAGGTCATGAAAGGTGTTGATCATTTTGATCAAATGGTCAAATATTATGAGTTTGCAAGAAAAACCCACAAATGGACCAAGAAGATCACTTTCTATTTTCTGCAAATGGCCATGCACAATGCATACGCATTGTATAACCACTACTCAACAGATACAAAAAAGCTAACGCTATTAGAGTTTCACGCATTCAAAAAGCCTTATTGGCGTGGAACAGCGAGGAATGGCCAACAACAACAAGCATACCACATGTTCCCGACATAGATGCCAGCGCAGCTCCTCCTGCTGACGCGGCAGTTTCAACACCCGGCCCATCTGGTGCGAGGCGTCCTCTGTTCACCTCAACACCTCAAGCCCACTCATCAACCACAAATTCTGAAATGGACATTGAGGACATAGAACCACTTGATGTTTCTGATTTCATAGAAGATTCTACTACAAGTTTGGTGGTTCCTGTAGAAGACAATATTCCTCCAGTGCATCCAAGAAATAGAAGAATTATAGATTCAGAACAACATCTCGACTACAAGTTGACGCATGAACTCGTGCACTTGGCTAAAAAAAAGATGATGCCGTGTTTGTTTCAAGTCTGGCAAAAGGAGGGACGTGATATATGGATGTAAAACTTGTGATGTGGCACTGTGCGCTGCGCCTTGCTACACAAGGTACCACCGAAGAAAGATATTTTGGGTGGAGAAAAAATAACCACCGGCAACAGCTTCACTCCACCTAAGAAACATCAGATGAGCAACTTCAGGATCAGAAGCCTGAAGATGGTGGAGTGAAGAAAAAATGCTCAACTGTTGATCTTCAATCAACATAGACAGGGTAAGTACACCTATTTGGAATTTTTTATCATCTATAAGAAGTTATATTATATACGTTTTGTAGAGAATTTATTTGCGAATTTTTTGGTACCAGAATGAATATTATATCACATAAACTTCTATGAGTGAAAAAAAAAACACAAAGTATGTTTGGAGGTGTGGCGGGTGGGTGTGGCTCTGGGTGTGGCGGCCGTGTGGCAGTGGGTTCCCTTTAGCCGTTGATATATCCAACACGTGGGAAATATTTGTATGTGTTATGTGTATGTCTGTGTAGGGAATTTTACTGCGATCACTGTCATACAAATTATATAATGTTTCAATAAGTATAAACATGACAAACATCAAACGAACGAAAACAATGTGTTCGTTTCTGCCGCGAACGCATACTGAGCGACGTGGTTCTATATTTGGCGCTTCTCTTACACATGCTTTGTACAATTGTTATACATTTCATCTTATAGAAAATTTTATTGCGAACACATTGGTATAAAAAAGAAATACGTACATAGAAAAGTAGGGTCAGGAAACGTATAAATGTATAAACTTTCCAAGCATGATTTCCCCCCTTTGTTTTCGCCAGTGCGCTCGCGGCTAACTACTCTCCACTTCACACACTCTTGCGGGTGGGCAATTACCCATATTAAACATTCATATGCATATGTCCGTGTAGAGAATTTTATTGCGATTCCAATGATACCAAAATTAGCGATGTAGGACAACTGTAGGCTTCGCAACCATTAAGAGAGTGGAAACATTTTGTTGCTGTTTGGCGCTCTCGGCGAGTGATTTGCATAGTTTTTTATTTGGTGTTGATACTCCTTATGCTTGGGCGGCATTTTATAGGTATGCTCTTATAGACAATTTCATAGCGAACACAGTGATACCAAATTTAAATACGTGCTCCTTCAATTATTGTCAGGACAGTCAAACGTGTGTACACTTTTTCGGTCTTACCGCGTAGGCGCGCGAAGTGCCGAAAGCATCTGGGGTATTGTTTTTTTTTTGAGTGCCGAGAGCGCGAAAGTGTTAACACTTTACAAATAGGGACTAATATTGATGGGGTATAGACCACTTGTCACAGAAATCCGTGTGAATGAATTAAGATAAAACAAACCGCCACCTACATACACATTGGGTTCTATAAACAAACATTAGTTAAAAACTGCCTATCACTAACGCAGAGGAGGAGCACCGCTATAGCATGTATGAGGGAGCCGGTCGTTTTCAAGGGAGCCGGTCGGCCGAGTGGACAGCACGCTGGACTTGTGATCCTGTGGTCCTGGGTTCGATCCCAGGCGCCGGCAAGAAACAATGGGCAGAGTTTTTCACCCTATGCCCCTGTTACCTAGTAGTAAAATAGGTACCTGGGTGTTAGTCAGCTGTCACGGGCTGCTTCCTGGGGGTGGAGGCCTGGTCGAGGACCGGGCCGCGGGGACACTAAAGCCCCGAAATCATCTCAAGATCTCAAGATACAATGTACTTGTCGTTATTGTAGGAGACCGTAACACCCTACACAAATGACGACTGACTTCTCTTGACTGCTGCTGCAAACCAAGTGAAAGAGCACCCCCTCCTCCGAATAGACAGTGTGTTTTAATACTAAATCCCCTCCCTGTCCAGCTAGTTGCTGCCGTGGAGGGGCTTGGTGGGCGGCTGCCGGAGTGTGATGCTCCTTAGGGCGGTCCCCTGTCCTTTTGTAGCCTTGTGCTCCTGCTGCTGCTCTCACGAATTTTGCTGGACGCCTTTTCCTTTTCCTTATGTTTCGTTTTTCTCCTCCCTCTTCTCCTATCTGCTTGTTGTTTCCTGCCGACCTTTTGCTTGTTTTGGTTATTCCTTTGGACTTCTTCTATTTTGACGCCCGGGTGCTTGAGGAGGCATACTCTTGCACCCGTAGAACTGTAGTACCCGACGTCCCGAGGGAGGGGAACCTTTTATTGTCAATCCTCCTTTCGTCACTGAACCCGCTCTCGACGGACTCACGGTTCTTAAGGTGGCGTTTGTGGGGCGTATACTCATGAGGTACCCCTGGAAGGCCCCGGCAAGATCGGCGATAGCTTCTTGTTGGGTGTCCTGCCTCTAATTGTGGTGCCATGGTGGGTGTGGGGGCACATTCGTGAATGAAAGTTTTCCTCGTTTTCATGGCAGATAATGTTTCCCTTGTACCTTCTCAGACTCGTCGGGTGGGTGACCAAGCCCCAGAGTCGGACTGTGTTGGAAGTCCAGGCCCTGTAGCTCCCTGCTGCATTGGGCCCCAACCCCCTGACTACTCCCTTCAACTCCCCTCCCTCCTCTGCAGTAGGGTCGAGTTCCCAGCCCCCAGTGGTGACCCCCCTCGTCCCCTGGCACGGCTTCATCTCTCATTGTGACTACTGCACCTTTTACCCCCTCTCTCTGGGGGTTCTCAACGCCGTCCCCGCCACGGCCGCACTCGCACGATCCCTTCCCGTAATAATACTTACAACGCCTTGTTTGGTCCCGCTACGTGGGCTAAATACTTTGATCTCCACCATCTGGATTCTACTCCTGATGATTTCTCCCTCCATAAACACCTTGATTCAGTAGATGCCTCTGTTACTTTAACTTCACCAGTTATGGGACGTGTGTCGTCGCTGCTCCTTCTCAGGATGCTACTACTCGCTTAGCCGCTTTGTCCTGCATTGGAGAGACACCTGTTCGGGTCTCCAAAAACACACGGTTAAATGCCAGTGTTGGCACAGTTCTCTTCCCACACCATGTTGCAACAGGTGTTCGAGATTTCAAAGATTGCCATGAGGATATTAAACATATCCTCGAAGCCCAAGGCCATTCTGTCCTCCATGTGGACACGTTTACTCGACCCCCTTGTGGTCGTCGCCGTCAACCCCTTTGAGTTGTAAAAATCACCTTTGATAGTAGGGCCCTTCCGCCCTCTATTATTCTTGCTGGTGCCAGATGCTCTCCATTCAGGAGTACATTCCCTCCCCTGAACTTTGCAATAAGTGTTGGAAGTTTGGGCACGGTGTCCTCAAATGCACCAGTACTGTGTATCTATGCCCCATGTGTGTGGATGATAGTTGTTCTAAGTCCGAGTGCACTTCTCCCCAGGCTCACTACCTCAATTGCGGTGAGGCCCACCCTACCTTCTCACGCTCGTGTATACACTACAAACTCGAGGAAGCCATCCTCAACTTGAAGCACCATGATCGTCTGTCTTTCCCTGAAGCAAGACACTAAGTTTGTCGTCTCAACCCTTACGCAGGCGTATCCTACGCTCGCGTGTTACGTTCGACCTCTCCTCGTCCTTCCCGTCTTCCTCAGTCTCACAACCGTTTCCGAGCCTTAAACCCAACCACACTCACCACCTTCTCTTCTATTCCTTTGCCTCCTGTCCCGATAGGTTCTCCGCCTGGGGTTTCCCCTCTTCCTACCCAGTCCACCATATCTCCTTTGTCTTCTTCCCCATCTTCCCCACTCTTTCTTCCCGACCCTCCCCCCAGTCTCTTGACCCTCCACGCCACCTGTCTGTCCAGGCTGATATCCATCATCCTCCCAGCAATCTTCGTGTTGTTCGCTTCCCTTCCTCTTCTCCTGCTGAGACCATTGAGTCTCTCGCCCGGTACGTTGTTACTTGAACGCCTGTCTCTTCGAGTCAGAAACGTAAGCCTGGCTCCTCTCCTTCTTCTTCCTTCAGCGGGTAAGAAAGTTTCCCTCTCTTCCTCGCCCCCTCCCTCTGACTGTCACTACGTCCCCTCCCATTTCAGTGGTCAGACCCCCTGTCCCAGATATGGGGGTTTCTTCCACCCCCGATTCCCTCTCGGTTGCTGCCCTTGCTGAGGTGCACTCCCTGATTTCGGCCCCCCCCCCCTTCCTCCCGCTGTGCTTGCCTGCCCCTCTCAGTTGTCTCCTCCTCCTCCGGATCCCATCAGTCCGCCTCTGGTCTGTTCTCTCGCTCCCTCCCCTCTATCCTTACTAAGTTTACCCATGCCCCCTAACCCTGATTTTTGCAGACCCTGACCCTGATCCTGAGATTCTTTAATAAACTGTGTTCTTCTTTACCTTTATTTCTTTCTTGTTCTCTGTTACTGTCCTTTCTCTTTGATAATGTCTATTCCTCAGTGGAATATTCGTGGATTTTATGCTAACTTCCATGAACTCCAACTTCTAATTACACAGTTTTCACCACTTTGTGTTTGTCTCCAGGAACCCTTGCTTGGTGCTCGTCCTGGTCATTCCTTTCTTTCTTCCCCCCTGCTCTTGCTGGGGCTCATAACTCTACTGCTCTCCTAATTTGTTCCAATATTCCCTTCGTCCCTCTAGTTCTTCCGTCACCTCTCCATTGTTCTGCTGCCCGTGTTTTTGTGGATAAATGGTATACAGTCTGTTTCGTTTATCTTCCTCCAAATGTCCCTCTTTTCCTTCCTGATCTTAAGCACCTCCTGAACTCCTTGCCAGAGCCGGTGCTCCTTTTGGGTGATTTCAACTGTCGACATTCCTTCTGGGCTGATGTTCTGATAAACACCCAAGGCCGTCTTCTCGAACTGTTTGTCCTCGATCCTTCTCTCTCTTCTGATTCTGGTGAGCCCACTCATGTGGACTCTCGAACTCTCACCCTTTCCTGTCTTGATCTTTCTCTTATCTTTGCTCGTCGTCCCTTTACTTAGATTTCACATGGCAGGTTCTTGATGACCTCCATAACAGTGATCATTTCCCTATCCTCGTTTCCTTTTTCTCTTTCCACCCTCCCCTCTCCTTCCCTAGGTGGCAGTTTGCCAAGGCTTACTGGTGCCTATTCACCCTCCGTGCTACTCTCTCTGACCTCGGCCTTTTCCTCGTGCCCTCCTTTTTCATGACAGTCTTCAACGCTGCCCTCCACTCTATTCCTCGCTCTTCCTCCCGGGGCACACGAAAGTGCGTTCCCTGGTGGAATGCGGACTGTGCTTGGGCTGTCCACTGTAAGCGTGCAGCCTGGAAGAGACACCGCAGCCGGCAGACGGCTGATTCTTTTATTCTGTTTCAGAAGGCAAGTGCGGTGGCCCGTAGGACCATCCGTACAGCTAAACGTGAGAGTTGGAAATCTTGTGTTTCCACCATTTCGTCCGATACTCCTCTACTGCAGATATGGAAGAAGATCCGCAAGATTGTGGGCAAGTTCGTTCCAGATGTCTCACCAGTACTCCACCTCCATGGAACTCTTGTGGCGGATCCAGTGAAGGTCGCGACTGAACTGGGTTCCCACTCTCTTTTTTGTTAGCTCTGGTTCTCATCTTCCTCAATCCTTCCTTTTTCGTAAGCCTGTTCTTGAATCTTATCCTTTAGATTTCCACACTCCTCTCCGCCTTCCCTATAACGATCCTTTCTCTCTTTCTGAACTTCAGTCTGCCCTGACCCTCTGCGGATCTACAGCAGTGGGCTCGAATGACGTTCATTATGAGATGCTTCGCCATCTCCCTCCGTGCACGTCTTGGTATTTACCGAGTCTGTATAACCAGGTCTAGGAGTCGTCGTCCGTCCCTGAGGACTGGCTCGACGCCGTTGTACTCCCTATTCGGAAACCAGGGTCTCTCGGTACGTCTTAAGGACTTCCGCCCTATTTCTCTCACGAATTGTTTGCAAGCTGTTTGAGCGTATGGTAAATGTCCGTCTGATGTGGTTCTTGGAACACCGTCATCACCTCTCTCCTTCTCAATTTGGTTTTCGCAAGTGCCGCAGCACGACTGATGTCCTGGTGAACTTGGAGGTCTATATTCGTACTGCTTTTGCTGCGAAGACCTCCGTTGTTGCCGTCCTTTTTGACCTGGAAAAGGCTTATGACATGACTTGGAGATACCATATTCTGTCCCAACTTTGTTCTTTTGGCCTTCGTGGTAATCTCCCTCTCTTGCTTCAAAGCTTTCTCTTTTGTCGTACCTTTCAAGTCAGGCTTTGTGCCACTCTCTCTGCCTCTTTTCGGCAGTATGAAGGTGTGCCCCAAGGTAGTGTTCTGAGTACTACTCTTTTTCTGGTTGCCCTCAATGGTCTTCTTTCCTCCCTTCCTTCTGGCATCTTCTCTGCTCTTTATGTTGATCTTACTCTTGGCTGTCGGAGTGATGATTCGCCTCTCCTTCAACGGCGGCTTCAACTTGCGATTGATGCCGTGTCATCTTGGGCCACCAATCATGGCTTCAAGTTCTCTACTACAAAGACTTGTGCCATGACTTTTACTCGGAAGTGGGTCGTTCTCCGTCCCTCTGTCACTTTATGGTCATCCCCTTGAGTACAAAGATTCCATGAAGCTGCACACCGCCCCCCATCCACTGCACACCGCCCACTGGATGGGGGCGGTGTGCAGGACTAACATATCAATTGTAACACTAGCTCTCCACATATGTCAGTTGCTTAATTTAGAAACTGTACTTGTGGTCGATCTCGAACCCATTGTTGATGTGACGACTTGTACTGAATTTTGTAACTAGCTCATCAAGATCGTAGCTTGCTTAGCTAAATGAATTGTGGGGTTCAGTCCCTGAGCCCATTATGTGCCTCTAACCCTTTCCACTACCGCCCACAAGATGGGTATGGGGTGCATAATAAATGAACTAAACTAAACTAAGCTTTTGGGTTTATTCTTTGACACTCGTTTGTCTTGGTTGCCCCATATCTCTTACCTCCGTGTTGAATGCTCTAAGGCCCTTAAACTACTTAAGGTTTTGCCCCATACTTCTTGGGGAGCGAACAGGTGCACGTTCCTCTATTTGCATTCCTCTATTTGCATTCCTCTCTCGTCCTGTTTAAACTCGATTATGGTTGCCCTGCATACTCTTCTACTTCTTCTCCTACTCTTTGCCGTCTTGATCCTTTGCACTATACTGGGTTGCGCCTCAGCTCTGGTGCTTTTCGTTCAACTCCTACCCTCAGCTTGTTCGTTGACACTGGCTTTGTCTCTCTTGGATCGCCATGATCACTAATGTCTTTGCTATCTTGCACAATCCTTACAGCATCCTCACTCTCGCCTCTACCGTGCTTTGACTTTTACCCCTCCTGTAGTTCTTGTTCCTCTTCACCACCTTCCTCTATTTGTCCGTTTGTCTCGCTTACAAGATTCTCTTTCGGTTCGTATTACCAATGTTTCTCCTCGTATTGTTCCATCCTTGCCCCCGTGGAGGGTCCCCCTTCCCAAATTTTGTACTTCTCTGACCCGCATCACTAAAGCTTTTACCCCTCCTACAGTTCTGAAACGCCTCTTCCTTGAGCACTTTTCTTCTCACTCCCACTCCGTTCCCATCTTCACCGAAGGGTCTAAGTCTGCTGAAGGTGTGGGCTACTCTGTTGTTTTTCCTGACCACACTTATATGTGTCGCCTTCCTCCGGAGGCTAGCATCTTCACAGCAGAATTCTATGCTATTCTCTATGCTCTTCGTCTCCTGCTTTCCTTGAGGCAATCCTCCTTCGTGGTAGTAGTTGACTCTCGTAGTGTCCTCATGGCTTTAGGGTCCTTTAATCCAGTCCACCCTGTGGTCATCGAGATTCAACATTGGCTGTTTCTTATCTCCAGTATATTTAAGTCGGTTGCATTTTGCTGGGTTCCCAGCCATGTTGGTGTCTCTTTAAATGAGCGTGCGGATGCTGCCGTTAAGGACACTATCCGCACTTGTCCTATCTCCCTTAAAGGTGCTCCTTATTCTGACTTTTACCCAGTTATTCATGCCTCCATCCTTGCCCGATGGCAGAGTTGTTGGTCTTCTGTTCTTGGTAACAAACTGCGTACTCTTAAGAGTTGTGTGTCCCAGTGGCCTTCCTCCTGCCACCGTAACCGGCGGTGGGAAACGGCTCTGGCTAGGTTACGTATTGGCCATACCCGTTTAACTCGGTCACTTAATGGAGCGCCGCCCTGCTCCTTATTGTCCGAATTGCATTGTCCTTCTTACGGTCATACATATCCTTGTTGAATGTCCCGACTTCCAGGATGAGCGTGTGTCTTGTTTTTCGACTGTCCCCCCGCGGTCGCTTGTCCCTTGATAGAATTCTTGGCGACTCTGAAACTTTTGGTATCGTTCGCCTTATGCGTTTTTGTTCTCGTATTGACATCCTTGGTGATATTTAGCGCCCTCTGATGGTACTACATAGCCTTCCCGGTTTGGTGCCTTCTATTGATAATTACTTACTTTGAGAAAAGCCAGAAAGAGGTCCAATGTAGAAAAGAGAACGCAGACAACATTACAAAAGGAGGAAGAAATTAACGGAAATGCTTAAGCAGACACGACTCTCCATACAGAGAAGAAATAATTTAAACAGGGAGATTGAAGAAATTGAACAGAGACTGAAGCATTCCTATCAGACTGAAGAAAGGCAACTAGAACAGAAAGCAATTCAAGAAATAAAGAAAAACCCAAAATATTTCGTCACATACGCTAAATCAAAAGCGAAAACCACTGCCAGTATTGGACCTATTCGCATTAGTGAAGGTTCATATTTGAGGATGACAAAGAAATTAGGGAAATCCTAAAAAAGCAGTATGAGGAAATGTTTAGCACTCCGATACTCAGCATGAAAGTGGAAGATTCGGACAATTTCTTTTATGAATGATACTCAAACACCTGTAAATATAACTGATATCAACACAAGTGTGGCAGATTTTGAAAGAAATTGACAATATGCCCATGCACTCAGTCCCGGGTCCAGACTCATGGAATTCAATATTTATAAAGAAATGCAAAGTGCCAGTAGCACAGGCACTCAGTATAGTGTGGAGGAAGAGCTTGGACACGGGAGATACCAGATGCGCTTAAAGCAGCAGACATTGCCCCTCTACACAAGGGTGGTAGCAAAGCATTGGCAAAGAATTATAGACCAGTTGCACTAACGTCCCACATAATAAAAGTATTTGAGAGAGTGATCAGGAGTCAGGTCACTAGTTTCATGGAAACCAATGACCTCCACAATCCAGGCCAACGTGGATTTAGAGCAGGAAGATCATGCCTCTCACAGCTACTTGACCACTATGACAAAATCACCGAGGCATTAGAGGAAAAACATAATGCAGATGTCGTATACACAGATTTTGCAAAGGCATTCGACAAATGTGACCATGGAGTGATTGCACACAAAATGAGGTCAATGGGTATAACTGGTAAGGTAGGACGCTGGATACTCAATTTCCTGTCGAACAGAACACAAAGAGTAACAGTCAATCAAGTAAAATCGAGTCCAAGCGCAGTTAAAAGCTCTGAACCTTAAGGTACAGTCCTTGCACCACTGCTGTTCCTTATTCTCATATCAGTTAGACAAAAACACAAGTCACAGCTTCGTGTCATCCTTTGCAGATCATACAAAAATCAGCATGAAAATTACCTCTGCTGAAGACATTGATAAACTACAAACAGATATTAACAAAGTTTTCGATTGGGCAGCAGAAAATAACATGTTTAACGGTGATAAATTCCAGGTACTCGGATACGGCAAAAATGAGGATCTTAAACATAATACAGGGTACAAAACACAATCGGATTTGCCCATAGTAGGAAAACAGCATGTCAAGGATTTGTAAATAATGATGTCCGACGACCTAACGTTTAGGGATCATAACCAAGCAAGTATTGCGTCAGCCAGAAAAATGATAGGATGGATTACGAGAACCTTCAAGTCCAGAGATCCCATCATAATGGTTGTACTCTGCAAATCACTTGTGTTGTCCCGTCTTGAGTACTGCTCAGTACTCACTTCCCCCTTCAGAGCAGGAGAGATTGCTGAAATTGAGGGAATACAGAGAACATATACGGCACGCATAGACGAGATAGTGCCTAAATTATTGGGATCGTCTCAAAGCTCTCCAAATGTACTCACTAGAAAGGAGACGAGAGAGATACCAAATAATATACACATGGAAAATACTGAAGGGACAGGTCCCAAATCTGCACAGTAAAATAACAACATACTGTACTAGAGTAAACGACATGGAAGAAAATGCAGAATAGAACCAGTGGAGAGCAGAGGTGCCATGGGCACAATCAGAGAACACTATGAACATCAGAGGTCCACGATTGTTCAACGTCCTACCAGTGAGCATCAGAAATATTACAGGAACAACCGTGGACATCTTCAAGAGGAAACTAGATTGTTTCCTTCAAGGAGTGCCGGACCAACCGGGCTGTGGTGGGTATGTGGGCCTGCGGGCCGCTCCAAGCAACAGCCTGGTGGACCAAACTCTTACAAGTCAAGTCTGGCCTCGGGCCGGGCTTGGGGAGTAGAAGAACTCCCAGAACCCCATCAACCAGGTATCAACCAGGTATCATTCCGTGGGATAAGTACAAACACTGTACAAGTTCTTATAAATATATTACGCTTTAGACTTTGTTATTGGTATTGCTTATATATATTGCGGTTGTTATTGCTTGTATTCGTATTTCCATTTAGAGCATTTTATTTTGAATAATTTGATACTACAATGAACAATGTAGCACAAAAACTTCTGTTAGCAAACTGTGTGTGTCTGGTGTACTGGGTGTAGCGGGTGTGGCAATGAGTGTGCTCTAGCGGGTAAGGCTTCAGCGAATTTAGGGGTCGTTGCAAGTGATGCGCGCCCATGTTGTCTACTTTATATGCATATGTCCGTGTAGGGAATTTTATTGTGATCACAGTGATACAAAATTGAACGATGTCGAACAAGTTTGGACTTGATAAACCTGAAAAGAATAGCAACTTGTTCGTGCTGTTTAGCTCGCATGGCTAACAATCGACTTAGTTTTTTATTTGGTCCCAGCATCACACTAGCTTTGGTGACATATTATACATATGTTCCTCTAGAACTTTTATTGAGAACACATTGATACCAAAATGAAACGCATACATCGAAAATTAAGGTCAGAAACATGAAAGAGTATAAACTGTTCAGTAGGGGTGTAGCCGATGTACCGTTGGGCGTACGGTAGCGGGTAACCCTTGGGCAACTTCCCAGTCTTGCGGGTGGGGCGCGCCAATGATTTGTACTTTATATGCATATGTCCATGTAGGGAATTTTATTGCAATCACAGTGATACCAAAATTAACGATGTAGAACAATTCTGGAGTTGACAAACCTGAAAAGAGCATAAACATTTCATCGCTGTTTGGTGCTCGAGGCTAACGATCGCCATAGTTTTTTATTGGGTGCGGGTCTCTTGTCGGCTTTGGTGAAATTTGATAGATACAATGGGGCCTCGACGTAAGATACTAATCCGTTCCCAGAGAGGGATAGTAAGTCGCAGCGATTTTTCCCATAAAAAATAAAGGGAATTGAATTAATCCGTTCCCCACCCTCTAAAATATTAACATACAAATACATTTTATACTGAGTACAATGTTTTTTTTTTTAACTACAATACAGTACCCAAGTTGATCTTACCTTTATGGAGGGCTCTTGATGGCGTATGGAAGATGGTGATGAGGGGGAGGAGGAGAGTTGTTACTGTTTGGAAGGGGAGTCCCCTTCCATTATCACATCAGGCAGTGATGTTTTCTCTGGGGTACACACTCTCTCCTACGTTTTACCTGAATACCACTAGGACCTGGTTGTGGTTCAGTGCTTGTTTGTCTCCCTACAAATTTGTCAAGAGACATTTGTTTTCCCCTTTGTTTTAACATTTGTCTGTAATGATGCATCAGTGTCATTGAATAGGTTAAGGCAACGGCCTACTGCACCTTGATTTGGGTGAGTCGTTTCAGCAAAGGTTTGCAGTTCTTCCCATCTTGAGGTTATCTTGAGATGATTTCGGGGCTTTTAGTGTCCCCGCGGCCCGGTCCTCGTCCAGGCCTCCACCCCCAGGAAGCAGCCCGTGACAGCTGACTAACACCCAGGTACCCCCTCCCCGCTCAGCTCGTTGTCGCCGTGTGGGGGCTTAGTGGGCGGCTGCCGGAGTGTGATGCTCCTTGGGACAGTCCTCTGTCCTTTTCTAGCCTTGTGCTCCTGCTGCCGTCCTCTCCAATTCTGCTGGGCATCTTTTCCTTTTCCTTCTGTTTCGTTTTTCTCCCCCCTCTTCTCCTATCTGCTTGCCGTTTCCTGCCGACCTTTTGCTCGTTCTGGTTCTTCCCTTGGACTTCTTCTATTTTGACACCCGGGTGCTTGAGGAGGCATACTCATGCACCCGTAGAACTGCAGTACCCGACGTCGAGAGCGAGGGGAACCTTTTATTGTCAATCCCCACTTCGTCACTGAACCCGATCTCGACGGACTGTCGGTTTCTTAAGGTGGCGTTTGTGGGGCGTATACTCGCGACGCACCCCTAGGAGGCCCCGACAAGATCGGCGATAGCTTCTTGTTGGGTGTCCTGCCTCTAATTGTGGCTCCATGGTGGGTGTGGGGGCACATTCGTGAGTGAATTATTTCTTTCGTCAAGATGATTACCCCTGCTTCGGCTTCTTCTGGTTTACCTTCTCAGGCTCGTGGGGTGGGCGACCAAGCCCCCGAGTCGGTCCGTATTGGAAGACCGGGCTCTGTAGCCTCCGCTGCATTGGGCCCCGACCTTGCTCCTCCTTTGGCCTCTCCGACTCCTTCCTCTGGCTCCCCTCCCTCCTCTGTGGTTGGGTCGAGCCCCAAGCCCCCAGTGGTGACTACCTCGTCCCCTGGCGTGGGTCCTTCTCTAGTTGTAACTACTGCGCCTTTTAACCCCTCTCTCTCTGGGGGTTCTCACCGCCGTCTTCGTCACGGCCGCCCTCGCTCGATTCCTTCCAGTTCTGCTACCTATCAAGCCTTGTTTGGTCCCGCTTCGTGGGCCAAATATTTTGATCTCCTCCCTCTTGATTCTGCGCCTCCTGACGATTTCTCCCTCCATCGACATCTCATTGATTCCGTGGATGCCTCCATTACTTTCAACCCCACTCGTCTCGGTACACGTGTCGTTGCTGCTCCTTCTCAGGATGCTGCTTCCCGCTTGGCTGCCTTATCCTGCCTTGGCGAGACCCCCGTTCGGGTCTCGAAGAACGTTCAGTTGAATGCCAGTGTTGGCACTATTTTGCTCCCGCCCCATGTTGCGACCGGTGTTCGGGACCTACGCGACTGCCACGACGATATTCGACATATCCTCGCTGCCCAGGGCCATTCTATTCTCCAGGTGGACACGTTTACTCGTCCCCCTCGTGGTAGTCGCCGTCAACCCCTCCGGGTTGTGAAGATTACCTTTGATGGTAGGACCCTTCCACCCTCTGTCATTCTTGCTGGTGCCAGGTGCTCTGTCCAGGAGTACATTCCTTCTCCTCGGCTCTGCAACAAGTGCTGGAGGTTTGGGCATGGTGCCCTCCGCTGCTCCGGGACTGTCTCTCTCTGTCCTTTGTGTGGTGGCGAAGGTCACTCTAAGTCGGAGTGCGCTTCTCCCCAGGCTCGTTGCCTCAACTGCGGTGAGGCCCATCCTACCTTCTCCCGTGCGTGTGTCCATTACAAGCTTGAGGCAGCCGTCCTCAACTTGAAGCACCGGGAGCGTTTATCTTTTCCTGAGGCGAGGCGCCAGGTTCGCCGGCTCCCGCCTTATGCTAATATCTCTTATGCTCGCGTGTTGCGCTCTTCCTCTCCTCGTCCTTCCCGCCTTCCTCAGCCTCGCAACCGTTTCCAGGCCTTGGACCCTGATGCGCCCACTGCCCCCTCCTCTGTCCCTTTGGGTTCTCTCCCGAAGGATCCTCCTCCTGGTCCTCTGTCTGGGGTTCCCCTTCCTTCTACCCGGTCTGTCGTGTCTTCTGTGTCTTCTTCCTCGTCCCCCTCCGATCCTCCTTCCCATCCTCTTCCTCCATCTATCGGCTCTCCCCGCCGCCTGTCGGTGCGGGCGGATGTCCATCGCTCTCCTAACGGCCGTCGTGTGTGCTCTCGTTCGGCTTCTCCTGTTGAGACACTGGAATCCGTTGCCCGGTACGTAGTTGCTGGGACACCGGTCTCTTTAAGTCAGAAGCGTAAGCCTGGCTCCTCTCCTTCCTCTTCCCCGGCGGGTAAGAAGGCTTCGCTTTCTTCCTCAGCTCCTCCTTCTGGCTCTGTTGCTCCTTCCCCTCCCGTTTCAGTGCTTGCGCCCCCTGTTCCTGCTATGGAGGTTTCTTTGGCCCCTGCTTCCCTTTCGGTTGCTGCTCTTGCTGGGGTGCGCTCCTCTCTTTCTACTCCCCCTCTTCCTGCTGCTGTCCTTGACTGCTCCTCTCCGTTGTCTCCTCCTCCTCCTCCTCCTCCTCCGGACCCTGCCCGCCCACCTCTGATCTGTTCTCCCGTTTCCTTCCCTCCGTCTTTGCTCAGTTTACCCATGCCCCCTAACCCTGACTTTGCTGACCCTGATCCCGACCCTGATATTCTTTAACGTGCTCTGTTGGTCTTTCGCCTTTGTTTCTTCCTTGTTCTCTGTTTTTGTCCTTTCTCTTCTCGTCGTTGTCCATTCTTCAATGGAACGTTCGAGGTTATTACGCCAATTTCCTCGAACTCCAACTTCTGGTTTCGCGGTTTTCGCCCCTTTGTGTCTGTCTCCAGGAGCCGATGCTTGGTGCTCGTCCTGGTCGTTTTCGTGGCTATTCCTTTCTCTCCCCCCCCCCAGCCATTGCTGGGGCTTCTAATTCTTCTGCTCTCTTGATTCGGGCTGATGTTCCCTTTGTTCCTTTACTTTTTCCTTCGCCTCTCCATTGTTCTGCTGCTCGTATCTTTGTGGGGAAATGGTACACAGTTTGTTCCATTTATCTCCCCCCGAGTGTCCCGCTCTCTCTTCCTGATTTGAAACACCTCCTAGACTCCTTGCCGGAGCCTGTGCTCCTGCTGGGTGACTTCAATTGTCGTCATTCTCTTTGGGGTGACGTTCTGACGAATACCCGGGGTCGCCTCCTTGAGCCGTTTCTCCTCTCTTCTTCCCTGTCTCTTCTGAATTCTGGTGAGCCCACTCATTTGGACTCTCGAACTCGCACCCTTTCTTGTCTTGATCTTTCTCTCTGCTCTTCTTCTCTTTACTTAGATTTCACATGGCAGGTTCTTGATGGCCTCCATGGAAGTGATCATTTCCCCATCCTTGTTTCCTTTTTCTCTTTTCGCCCTTCCCTCTCTTTCCCTAGGTGGCAGTTTGCTAAGGCGGACTGGACCCTATTTTCCCTCAGTGCTACTCTCTCTGACCTCTCCCTTCTGCCCCTCTCTCGCGCTCTCCTCCTTTTTCATGACACTGTCTTCGACGCTGCCCTCCGCTCTATTCCTCGCTCTTCCTCTCGGGGTCCACGGAAGTGCGTTCCCTGGTGGAATGCGGACTGTGCTCGGGCTGTCCGCTGTAAGCGTGCAGCCTGGAAGAAGCACCGCCGTAGGCAGACGACCGATTCTTTTCTTTTCTTTCGGAAAGCGAGTGCGGTGGCCCGTAGGGCCATCCGTACGGCTAAACGTGAATGTTGGGCATCTTATGTCTCGACAATTACGTCCGAAACCCCTCTGGCCCAGATCTGGAAGCGTATCCGCAAGATAGCGGGTAAGTTCGTTCCCGATGTTTCACCGGTCCTTCACCTCCATGATACTCTTGTGGCGGACCCGTTGCAGGTCGCTTCCGAACTGGGTTCCCACTTTTCTTCTGTTAGCTCTGGTCTTCATCTTCCCCAATCTTTCCTTCTTCGTAAACCTGTCCTTGAGTCTCGTCCTTTAGATTTCTGCACTCATCTTCAGCTTCCCTATAATGATCCCTTCTCTCTCTCTGAACTTCGTTCTGCCCTGGCCCTCTGCGGTTCTACGGCGGCGGGCTCCGATGGTATTCATTATGAGATGCTTCGCCATCTCCCTCCGAGCACGTCTCAGTATTTACTGAGTCTGTATAATCGGATCTGGGAGTCGTCGTCAGTCCCTGAGGACTGGCTCGATGCCGTTGTCCTCCCTGTTCGCAAACCGGGGTCTCTGGGTACTTCCCCTAAGGACTTTCGCCCTATTGCTCTCACAAGTTGTGTCTGCAAACTCTTTGAACGTATGGTTAACGTTCGTCTGATGTGGTTCCTGGAACACCATCACCTCCTCTCCCCTTCTCAATTTGGTTTCCGCAAGTGCCGCGGCACGACAGATGTCCTGGTGAACTTGGAGGTCTGTATTCGTACTGCTTTTGCTGCGAAGACCTCCGTTGTTGCCGTCCTTTTTGACCTAGAAAAGGCTTACGACACCACTTGGCGTTATCATATCCTATCTCAACTTCATTCTTTTGGCCTTCGTGGTCATCTCCCTCTCTTTCTCCGCAGCTTCCTCTCTCGTCGTTCCTTTCGGGTGCGCCTTGGTACCGCTCTGTCTCCCTCTTTTCAGCAATACGAAGGTGTGCCCCAGGGTAGTGTTCTGAGCACTACTCTTTTTCTGGTTGCCCTCAATGGTCTTCTTTCCTCTCTTCCTTCTGGTGTCTTCTCCGCTCTCTATGTCGATGATCTTACCCTTTGTTGTCAGGGTGATGATTCGCCTCTCCTTCAACGCCGGCTTCAACTTGCGATTGATGCCGTGTCGTCTTGGGCCACAGGTCATGGCTTCAAGTTCTCTACTTCTAAGACTTGTGCCATGACTTTTACGCGGAAACGGGTTGTTCTTCGTCCCTCTTTGTCACTTTATGGTCATCCCCTTGAATACAAAGATTCCGCGAAGCTTTTGGGGTTATTCCTTGACACTCGTTTGTCTTGGTCTCCCCATATCTCTTACCTCCGTGTTGAGTGCTCTAAGTCCCTTACCCTCCTTCGGGTCTTGTCCCATACTTCTTGGGGGGCAGATAGGCGCACTCTCCTTGCTTTACATTCCTCTCTCGTCCTGTCTAAGCTCGATTATGGTTGCCCTGCTTACTCGTCTGCTTCTCCTTCTACTCTTCGCCGTCTTGATGCTTTGCACCATACTGGGTTGCGCCTCGGTTCTGGTGCCTTTCGTTCGACTCCCGTCCTTAGCTTGTATGTTGACACTGGCTTCCTGTCTCTCCAGGACCGCCGTGATCGCTACTGTCTTCGCTATCTTGCGCGGTCCTTGCAACATCCTTCCTCTCGCCTCTGTCGTGCTTTAACTTTTACCCCTCCTGCGGTTCCTGTTCCTCTTCCCCACCTCCCTCTTTCTGTCCGGTTATCTCGCCTCCAGGATTCTCTTTCCATTCGTATTTCTGATGTTTCTCCTCGTGTTGTTCCTTCTTTGCCCCCGTGGAAGGTCCCTCTTCCGCGGTTTTGTACATCCTTGACTCGTATCACTAAAGCTTTTACCCCTCCTACAGTTCTAAAACGCCTTTTCCTCGAGCACTTTTCTTCTCACTCCCGCTCCGTTTCTGTCTTCACCGATGGGTCTAAGTCAGCGGACGGTGTTGGCTACTCTGTTGTTTTTCCTGATCGCACTTATATGTGTCGCTTGCCTCCGGAGACTAGCATCTTTACAGCAGAACTTTATGCTATTCTCTATGCTCTTCGTCTCCTGCTTTCTCGTTGTCAGTCTTCCTTTGTGGTTGTTGTTGACTCTCGTAGTGCCCTCATGGCTCTCGGGTGCTTTAATCCAGTTCATCCGGTAGTTGTCGAGATCCAGCATTGGCTGTTTCTCGTTCACAGTAAATTTAAGTCGGTTGAGTTTTGTTGGGTTCCCAGCCATATTGGCGTGTCTTTAAATGAGCGTGCGGATGCTGCCGCTAAGGAAGCTGTCCGCTCTTGTCCCATCTCTCGTAAAGGCATTCCGTATTCCGACTTTTACCCGGTTATCCATTCCTCAGTCCTTACCCGTTGGCAGGCTTCTTGGTTGTCTGTTACTGGTAACAAGCTACGTACTCTTAAATGTTGTGTTTCCTCGTGGCCGTCCTCCTTCCACCGTAACCGGCGGTGGGAAACAGCTCTGGCGAGGTTGCGTATTGGCCATACTCGCTTAACCCATGGTCACTTGATGGAGCGCCGCCCTGCTCCTTATTGTCCTAGTTGCATTGTCCCTCTTACGGTCGTGCATGTCCTTCTTGAATGTCCTGACTTCCAGGACGAGCGTGTGTCTTGCTTTCCGACCGCCCCTCGCGGTCACCTGTCCCTCGATAGAATTCTTGGTGACTCGGATACTTTTGATATCGTTCGCCTTATGCGTTTTTGTTCTCGTATTGGCATCCTTGGTGATATTTAGCGCCCTCTGATTATTTTGCGTATTTGATGGTGCTACATAGCCTTCCCGGTTTGGTGCCTTCTTTTGATAATTACTTACTTAACACCCAGGTACCTATTTTACTGCTAGGTAACAGGGGCATACGGTGAAAGAAACTCTGCCCATTGTTTCTCACCAGCGCCTGGGATCGAACCCAGGACCACAGGATCACAAGCTGTCCGCTCGGCCGACTGGCACCCCCATGCTGCACATATTTTCTTAATAAATTGTTGAGGAAGAGACATTCTGTACTCTTGTTTCTGCTCTATGGTCATCCTTACATGGGTTTTCATATGTTGAGCCTTACCACTGACTTTCCTGGGACTCATTACGTGATATATATAATAATTACTTTAATGTTCAAAATGCAAAAAAATCACCACAAACGCAGAATTTCTTATAGGCGCGATCGTCACTAAGCGGGTAGCTGTAGTAAACTGAGGCAGGTCGGCTGCGTGACCGGGGACCACGCGCTCGGTCGACCCGAACGTGTACCAACAAATATCGGAAGTTGACGACACCATCGGATGTCGAGTTGCATTTTGTGATGAAATTTACATCATGACTCGAAATTATCGTAAGTAGGGGCAATCGTAATTCTAGGTGCCACTGTATATTCCTCTAGAACATTCTCTCCCGAACAAATTGATACCAAAATTAAATACATACATGGAAAATTAAGGTGAGAAGACCGAAAAGAGTATACACATTTCAGTCTCGCCGCGCGGTCGCCCAAAACGAATGGCACACTAAGGGAAAGTTACACAGGGTACTGCCAGGAGCGTGATAGTGTTAAGGTTACAATACCTTATTGATAGCCCTGGCATGTACAAATTAGACCCCCCCATGTAAGTTTCAATATAACATGTCAATACAGTGTAGCAACCATGTAGCTAGTTTAAATGCTATTCTCCTGTGTTTTTGTTCAAAAGAAAATTTTTTCACTTTAATCCTCCCATCTCTTTTTTTCTTCCCTCCTGTTTCTTATCCCCTGTTCCTTCCCCCCCCCCCCCCCCTGCCCCTTCCCCTGCCCCCCCTGCCCCCCCCCCCTGCCCCCCCCCCCCTGCCCCCCCCTTTCTCCTTAAAGTATGGTTTCATCCCTAATTCCTTGTGGTCATGTGACCTGTCTCCCCCTGGGGGCTGACTATAAGATTTGTCCAGCAAATCTTTCCTCTCCACTCTATATCTTGCTCTGATAAAGGTGAATTGAGCCAAAAATGCATTCAGCTATCAAAATTTTTTCAAATGTGGTTTTTCCACATATATAAATATTGATATATTAAGTTATTTGCCTATATAACAAGTGTTTAACTTCCATTTTACTTTCTCAGAGTCCTGGGACAGCCGAGAAGTACAAAGAGTGCAATGTGTTGCTTCTCCTGCACATTTAACTGGTTTTGTGGACTTTTCTCCTTCCTACTGTGGCTAATACTGTAGTGTGTTGCATATTTTTGTTTGTTTGATTGCATTAAGGGATCCCTTTTTATGTTTATTCATACCAACACAAACATGTGCATCAGTATGCATGCACATAAAGTATGGATACAGACACATGCAAGCACACATAGTCACACATGCAGGGGGAGCAACACAAAAACCATCATATGAAGTATGGCAAGAGTATATGCCATATGATGTATGGCAGAGTGAGAGACCTTGAGTATAGTTCTCATCCTGTAACGACACTTTGGGCAATAACAGCATAATGTTGGCTTCATTCTGAGCAGCAAACATCTTTTTTCGTCGTAAAAAATATTTTGATTTTTAGTGCCGAGTGTATGACCGTCGCGCACTTAGGCCCACAAATAATTACTACTGATTAATACATTTATACATGTGGTTATTTACATTATACAGTGGTACCTCCATTTACGAATTTAATCCGTTCCTAGAGACGGGTCGTAACTAGTTAATTCATAACTCGAAACTAATTTTCCCATAAGAAATAATGTAAATTGAATTAATCCATTCCACACACCCTAAAATATTAACTTAAAAATACATTTTATGCAGAATACCAAACATATTTTTCATACACAAAACAATAAAGTATAAATATAAACCATAAATAAAATTAGTGAACATTTAACTGCACTTTACCTTTACTGAGGATGCTTGTTGACGCATGGGAGCCAGTGAGGAGGGAGGAGGTAGGGTGGGGGAGTAGTGTTGATGTATGGGAAGAGGTGAGGAGGTAGTGGTGATGAGACCATCCCCTGCTCGCCTTAAATGCTGTCATATCTGTCTCACTGGTTCTAGATTTTCCTTTCACATATTTCACTGCCTCTGTTATGTTGCAGCCAGTCAGAACATGACAGTCAAACATTCAGTCAAGACCAATCACAGGCAGTCAAGCATTCACTGTTGTGATAGCAACCAGTTAAGCATTTATGGTCAGTCAGGCATTCACAGTCGCAACCAGTCAGTTGGCAAACAATGTTTAATGTCAGGTACTCAGGGAGTCTGCATCCTGATCTATCAGCTGGTAGCAAGAAAGCCCACCATATTAATACCGTCCATATGATTGGGAGGGATACACGGGTGAAGAATGAAGGGTATGGATGTAGTGGGGAGGGACAGGGGTGACCAGCTCCTGTGTTATCCGGAAGCTGGTCTACTCACTGGCCACTGGAGGTGGCCACTCATGCCACCACCCACTGCTACCCACCCACCCACACTGACCACACATCCTGCTACCCACCCACCCACACTGACCACACATCCTGCTACCCACCCACCCACCCACACTGACCACACATCCTGCTACCCACCCACCCACCCACCCACACTGACCACACATCCTGCTACCCACCCACCCACCCACACTGACCACACATCCTGCTACCCACCCACCCACCCACACTGACCACACATCCTGCTACCCACCCACCCACCCACACTGACCACACATCCTGCTACCCACCCACCCACCCACACTGACCA
Organism: Procambarus clarkii; assembly: GCF_040958095.1. Classification (NCBI taxonomy): domain Eukaryota; kingdom Metazoa; phylum Arthropoda; class Malacostraca; order Decapoda; family Cambaridae; genus Procambarus; species Procambarus clarkii. The sequence goes on from NC_091194.1 coordinate 20,761,490, forward strand.
CACATCCTGCTACCCACCCACCCACACTGACCACACATCCTGCTACCCACCCACCCACACTGACCACACATCCTGCTACCCACCCACCCACACTGACCACACATCCTGCTACCCACCCACCCACACTGACCACACATCCTGCTACCCACCCACCCACACTGACCACCTGTCTACCATCCATTCATCCATCCAGTCCCCTCTCCATTCATCTATCCAGTCCCCTCATTATCCATCCATCCATCCACTCCCCTCATTATGCACCCATCCAATCCCCCTCATTATCCATCCACCCATCCAGTCCCCCTCATCCATCCATCCACCCACCCATCCAGTCCCCCTCATTATCCACCCATCCACCCATCCAGTCCCCCTCATTATCCATCCATCCAGTCCCCCTCATTATCCATCCATCCACCCATCCAGTCCCCCTCATTATCCATCCATCCACCCATCCAGTCCCCCTCATTATCCATCCATCCACCCATCCAGTCCCCCTCATTATCCATCCATGCTGTTGTCCTCCCAAATACAATATTCAAGTGTGATCATCACTAAGCAGGTGACACTAGTAATCTGAAGCGTGGTCGCCCCTGCCACCAGGAACCATGCACTGGGTGGCACCATGCACTTTACTTGATTCAACAAAGTCGCAAGATGAGGCAAAGGTCGTAATTTAAGTAGAATTTTCCAATGAAATTGGGGTCGTAACTCGAAAAATTTGTAAGTTGAGGTTCCACTGTATATAATAATTTCAAGAAGTAAAACATTGATTTGGCTTTGCCACTTTTCTATTGGGAGTGCTTTAAAATTTGATTACAAAGTGCAAAAATGCTTATGGTTTAGTTTGTTTAGATCTCTTAAATTTTGTGTGTGCGTGTATAGTGATACACCCTCAAAATGTTTACAATGATTACCATTCTTTATTTATATGTAACTGAAAATAAATTGTATACTTCTTTATGGGAGACTTTAAATCCATCACATTTCCTCCTCCTCCTACTATATTCAACTTTACTCCTATTTTACAATATTCCTTCCATCTCCTGCTATTCTATAGCAATATAATTCTATAGCATTAGATGGAAGGAGTATAGTAAAGATGTAAGAAATCTTGAACAAGGATTGGGATATAAGGTGAGATGTACAGGGTCGTGGCTCAACCACTTTGGCTTTATTGGCGATTCCCCCTCAGTGGACGGTACCTAGACATGGTGAGGGGGGCTCTTGTATGCCACCTGCTGATAGGAGATGATAGCTCTTGCTTGCTGTGGCAGTGCAGAAATGAAATACATCTCTATGTTGGGCATGTATAGAGACCTGTGCATGTCTTTGTTCCTTCACATGTCCTGGGACATGTTCTATTATCATGGGACATTGAAATTTGTGAAACCTGATGCAAGAATGTCTGTTGGAAATCTACATACGAATATGACAGATAATTTTAAGTAGGTAAATTCTAGCAGAACTAATAAAATAAGGTACATTGCAAGGAAAAAAATGAGATAAGAGATTAGTAGGTACAGTATATTAAAGCACATTGGTAGCTCTGATTGCATTGACAGCTTGATTGGTAATTTAAACAAAGATTAATAGGCACCATACAGTATATTGATAGCGCATATAAGAAGACAGCAATGATCACAATGGTAAAGTTGTTTGGAATAGGTACATAAAGATTGGGAGATTGAGTAGCACTAGATACAGTGCAATTTTAAAGCAACAAGGTAGGAAACTATGCAGATGAAATTAGGTACTTTTTAGTTTTGATTTTGAATGACGAAAACGTTTGACAGGTTTTTAATTCATTAGGGAGTGAGTTCCATAGACTGGGTCCCTTTATTTGCATCGTGAGTTTACACAGATTAAGTTTGACCCTGGGGATATCAAAGAGATATTTATTTCTGGTTTGGTGATAATGGGTCCTATTACATCTGTCCAGGGAGAGTTTCAGAGCATGGTTTGCATTTAAGAACAGGGTTTTGTAAATGTAATTGACACGAGAATGTGTGGAGCGAGTTTGTTTAGCATGTTTAGGGATTTAAACAAGGGGGCCGAGTGTTGTCTGAAAGCAGAATTTGTTATTATTCTGATAGCAGATTTTTGCTGGGTGATGATCCATCATCACCCAGCATCACATCATTTGTGAGCCACGGAAGAATGTTAGAGACATTAGGCAGATCATTGATGTATATAAAAAATAGGAGTGGTCCCGAGATGCTGCTCTGTGGCACTCCAACGATTATTGGTAGAGTGGGAGAGGTTATATCATTGATGGCTACACATTGGTGTCTATCACTAAGATGGGATTGGATATAGTCCAGGGCATGGCCTCGGATTCCATAGTGATTGAGTTTACGTAAGAGGTAGTTGTCATTAACAGTATCAAAGGCTTTTCTCAGGTCAATGAAGAGTCCAATTGGAAACTCATTTTTGTCAAGGGCTGAGTAAATTATATCAAGGAGACTAATAATTGCATCGTTGGTACTCTTTGGGAGTGGAAACCAAACTGACAGGGGCTGAGTATGTCGAATTTTATGAGGTAAGTAAGCTGTTAGTAGATAATTTTTTCAAATATTTTTGATAGTATGGGTAGGTTTGAAATTGGTCTATAATTGTTTGTCTGCTGGATTGCCTCCTTTATGAACTGGCGTTACTCTTCCATTTTTTAAGGATATCAGGGAAGATATGACACTAGAGAGATTTGTTGAACAGTAGGGCTATAGGTGGCGCAAGGGCGTGGGAGGCGCTCTTGTATGCAATGGATGGGATTTCACTGATGTTCCCAGCTTTGGTTTTTGGCGAGTGTATGATGGAGTAGTAGGTGAGGTGTAGCAGGTCGAGGGAGGGGGAAGACGTACCATGCGCGCTCCGTTAAAATCGTGTCATTAACTGGGATTCTTAGGACTACTGCCATGGATTATCCACCTATGGATGTCAACGAACAAACTAACATTAAACATCGAAAAGACTTACTACATCTTATTTGGAAGCAAATCATCAAATGCAATTCAGCTACAGATAGACAACATTAGTAATAAAAATGATGGCAAGTTTCTTGGCCTATTCCGAGACAAGAGACTCAACTTCAGCACCCACATTCAACACATAACTAAGAAAGTCTCTTAAGACAGTTGGTATACTCTCCAAAATCAGATATTATGTTCCTAACTCTGCTCTCCTCTCACTATATTATGCACTAATCTACCCCTATCTTAATTATGGTATCTGTGCATGGGGGTCTACCACTGCAAACCACCTTAAGCCCATCATCACACAGCAAAAATCTGCTATCAGAATAATAACTAACTCTGCTTTCAGACAACACTCAGCTCCCTTGTTTAAATCCCTAAACTTGCTAAATATTAACTCCCTCCACACATTCTCTTGTGTCAACTACATTTACAAAACCCTGTTCTTAAATGCAAACCATGCTCTGAAACTCTCCCTGGACAGATGTAATAGGACCCATTATCACCACACCAGAAATAAATATCTCTTTGATATCCCCAGGGTCAAACTTAATCTGTGTAAACACTCTATGCAAATTAAGGTCCTAGTCTATGGAACTCACTCCCTAGTGAATTGAAAAACTGTAAATCTTTTGCCTTATTTAAAAGCAAAACCAAAAAGTACCTAACTTCATCTATTTAGTTTCCTACACTGAGCTTTAAATTTGCTCTGTACCTAGTGTTACCCATTCTCCTAATTTTTATGTAATATCAAACAACCTTATCATTGTGTTCATTGCTGTCTTCTTTTATGTGCTAGCCATATGCTGTATTGTGACTACCAATTTTTGTCAACTACCATTCAAGCTGTCATTGCAATCAATCTTATATTGTTTCTGCTGTATTGTGCCTACCAATTTGTTGTCAACTACCATTTTAAGCTGTCATTGCAATCAATCATAGCTACCTATGTGCTTTACTATACTGTACCTATAATTTTCTCTCATCTTCTTTTTTTTTCATTCCATGTAATCTGTTATCATTTTTTTGTCTATAAATTTTGCAAGTATTTACCTCCTTAAAATTTTCTTAGATTAAGGACCTGCCCGAAACGCTGCGCGTGCTAGTGGCTTTACAAGACTGTAATTACCATATTTGTATCCTCACATTCCTTATGTACATTCTTGTATATGCATAAATAAATAAATAAATAGATTACTGAATACTGAATTACTTACATTAACAATAGAACTTTGTGTTACATAGAGAATAAACGGGAGACACGTGTGAGCCAGTGAACGAGGCTTTGTGTACATGCGTGTATTAGGAAAAAAAATAGTGAACAGTGATTCGTGGAACAGTGATGTGGAACGGGTATCACAACAACATATAAGTTGGAAGTGAAGGAAAATCGTGCATAGAATATTATAAATATAGAATACTAGAAATATAGAATAGTGGCAAGAGGCGGCATCAGTGGTTATAAATCGGGTAACTGGAAACTGGTGACATCAACCTGGGCCACAAGAGGTCACCTGTACCGACCGGGGACCAGCTTCGCTACCCTACGCTAAGTACCTGCCGTAAAGTTTGAACAAAATAACATACATAATATTACAAATATACGGTATACATATAATATTATAAATATTAAACATATAAATATATATACATATAATTTTATAGAGTTAAAAGGACTGACATCAACAAGTGATCCATACAGTGACTCTCAAATACAACACAATACACCAGACAATTACTACAATTATTAGACAATTATTACTCCCTTATCTATCCTTATCTCAACTATGGTATTTGTGCTTGGGGTTCTACTACCCAAAATCACTTACGTCCTCTAATTACCCAACACAAAGCTGCTATTAGAACAATATCCAACTCTGGCCCCAGACATCACTCGGTACCCCTACTCAAATCTCTGAATATGTTAGATATTAAGTCTCTGCACATTCTCTCATGTGTATTATACATATATAAAACGCTAAACTATAATGCCAATCCTGATCTTAAAAGCTTCATAGAAGGTTGTAACAGAACCCATGAGCACCACACCAGAAATAAATACAGTTTTGATATTCCTAGAGTACGTCTTAATCAAACTAGAAATGCTCTGCAAATCAAGGGGCCCAGAATGTGGAATGACCTTCCCAACCATGTTAAAGACTGTACCTCTCTCAACCAGTTTAAGATAAAAACTAAACACTACCTAATAAATTCCCTGTAATCTACCTCACTCCTCTATTGTCAACCCATGTCTGTTATTTTTTTTTTTTTTTTTTTAATCAACACTGTTTGTCAACCTATTGTATTTGTGCTGCTTTTTCAGTCATGTTCCCCCTTTTTTTATCTTTATTTGTATTTGTTCTCAACACTTTTTATTCTTTATGCTCAATTAGTATTAAGTTCTAGATATTAATGTTTTTCTTGCCCGAAACGCATTGCGTAATAGTGGCTTTAGGCATTGTATGTACTAGCTCTATCTATATATCAATCCATTAATGTAACATCACTTGTATGTATATACCTTACCTGAATAAACATCTGAATCTGAATCTGAATCTGACAATGGAGAGGTGTGGCGAGTGTTCGGGAGTACTGGGAAAACGAAATGCAGGCGTAACGTGCTGCATTTGTAGCATAAGATTTCACCTGGGCTGTACAGAATTAGCTCCAGGATGCATAAAAAGGCAAGGAATTTACTGGGTTTGCAAAGATGACAGATTAATGTTAGAGAACATAACTAAACTGATGAAAAACATTCACGAGTCAGAGATTATCATTCACAGACAGGCTACCAGTGATATATGCGGACTGGGAAAAGTCAACATTGGATAACGACTAAAACTCAGGAACAGATAGTTTAGAGAGCCGCAGCAGTAGTGTGGAGGAGGAGACTATTGTGGTACAAAATAACAGCAATATTGCAGAGCCAGATAATTTAAACGATGAGAGCAACAGTGAGACAGAGTGCATAGATGAAGGAATTGGGACGAAAAACGGAGATGGCTCCAATAAAGAGGTAGACAAGACAGTCACAGATATAAATACCTTGAAAAAAAGCAAAACCGGAACACATTTGCAAATTCTACGCTAAAGGAATATGCAAATATGGAAAATTAGGAGCAAAATGCCATTTTCTGCATCCTCGAAAATGCAGGAACATGTTGGAGAGGGGTACATGCCGTTTTGGAACAGGGTGTAGATAATTCCACCATAAATTATGTCAATTTTCAATTAGGGACAAAAATGCTACAATCATCAGTGTCCGGAATTCCATGTGAGAGGTACAGAGCGTTATAGACGGGAAGATCAATATGACACTACTGGAAATTTTTTAGAGGAAGGCAGAAACAGAGCAGTAAATATAAGAGAGAGGAACAGTCAGATGGAACCACTACAGGATTACAGAGGGGAACGGAGATACCCACAAGACTGGAATTCAAATTATCAACAAGCACACAGGTACTACACCAGACAACACCCGTCCTACTACCAAAACTGGACGAATCACTTCCAAAACGACACACCCTGGACGCAAACACAGTGGCCTCCTTACCAGAGCCTCAGATATTAACACCAAGTAAGGCTTCCAGCACTTCCACTAACACGATAACATCATTTATATTTGCCAACATCCAGGGTATAAAAACACGCAAATGCAACAAAGTTCAATTTATAGATGGTCTCCTTCATGAGGCAAATGCAGTGTTTGCAGCCCTAACAGAAACCCACACAAAGGACTACCATGATGGTGAAATATGGATCTCAGAGTACAACCTTTTCAGATGTGATAGGAAACACCGGCTTCAGGGTGGGGTCAGCCTCTACATCAAAGACACACTCATCTGTACTGAGCTGCTAAACACCTCAAATGATATGGTGGAAGTGCTGATAATCAAAATAGAGATTTTAAATGTAGTTATTGTCCTTGTATATAAGTCACCGGAGGCAAACCCTCAGCAGTTTAAAGACCAACTAATGAAAATAGAACACTGCTTGGAAAACCTCACAAATCCAGCTCCGAACATCATCCTGCTTGGGGACTTCAATTACCTACGGCACCTGAAATGGAAGCACCTGGCTAATACAGTAATATCAGAAAGAATACTAGGAAGGAGCCTAAATAAACAAGCACATGCAAATGACCTGCTATGGATGTGCGACAGGTTTGCCTTAAACCAGCAAATAGTAGAACCAACTAGGAAGGAGAACACGCTGGACCTCATTTTCACTAATAATGATGAATTGATCAGGAACATAATGATTACAAATACCTGTTACTCAGATCACAACTTAATTGAAGTTATGACAACCATGGGGAGTAGACCTTCAAAACCAGTCCAGATTCCCGGTGGAGGAGATTTCAGCAAATTCAACTTCAATAATAAACAGATAAACTGGGAGCAAATAAACCAGGACTTCACAGAAATAAACTGGGAAGAACAGCTAGAAAATGCAAACCTGAACCAGTGCCTGGAAAAAATAAGCTCAGTAGCACTAGAAATATGTTCAAACCGCATACCCCTAAGAAAAAAAAGAGGAAGAGATGCAGATTGGAACGGGAACGTCCTTCCCTATATAGGCGAAGAAAACGAATCGCGGAACAACTTGAGAGTCGCACCCTATCTCAAGAACGGCGAAGAAGGTTAGGTAGAGAAATAGAAACAATTGAACGGAAGCTACAAGAATCATACAAAACCCAGGAGAGGCAAAGAGAGCAAAAGGCCATCAGTGAAATAGAAAGAAATCCGAAATATTTTTTCTCCTATGCAAAATCAAGATCAAAAACCACATCTAGTATCGGGCCCCTGCGAAAAGGAGATGGAACTTTTACCGATGACAACAAAGAAATGAGCGAGCTACTGAGGACGCAGTACGACTCTGTTTTCAGCGAGTCATTAAACACACTAAAGATTGATAACCCAAATGAATTTTTCATGGATACGATACCAACATCAAATCATATATCAGACGTCACCCTATCCCCACTGGATTTTGAAGAAGCCATAAACAGTATGCCTATGCACTCTGCACCAGGCCCGGATTCTTGGAACTCCATATTCATAAAGAACTGTAAAAAACCACTATCGCAGGCCCTCCACATTCTATGGAGACAAAGCCTAGATACTGGCGTACGTTATTCCTGATATACTAAAAACAGCAGAGATAGCACCACTTCATAAAGGAGGAAATAAGGCAGAGGCAAAAAATTACAGACCGATAGCACTAACATCGCACATCATAAAAATTTTTGAGAGAGTGCTAAGAAGTAAAATCACAAAATACATGGAATCACAGCAACTCCATAACCCCGGACAACATGGTTTCAGAACAGGGCGCTCTTGCCTGTCGCAGTTGCTGGACCACTATGGTATGGCATTAGATGCTATGGAAGACAAACAAAACGCGGATGTAATTTACACAGATTTCGCAAAAGCTTTTGATAAATGTGACCATGGTGTTATTGCACATAAAATGCGTTCAAAAGGAATTACCGGAAAAATAGGCAGATGGATCTACAATTTCCTGACCAACAGAACCCAATGTGTAATAGTCAACAAAATAAAATCCAGCCCATGCAACCGTGAAGAGCTCAGTCCCCCAGGGTACTGTGCTTGCTCCAGTACTTTTTCTCATCCTCATTTCGGACATAGACAAGAACACAACCTATAGCACTGTATCATCCTTTGCAGATGACACTAGGATCTTCATGAGAGTAGGCAACATAGAGGACACGGCGAACCTCCAGTCAGATGTAGATCAGGTCTTTCTATGGGCTACAGAAAATAATATGGTGTTTAACGAAGATAAGTTCCAGCTCATGCGCTATGGAAAAAATGAAAATATAAAAACGGAAACCACGTACAAAACTCAGGCAAATCATAACATAGAACGAAAAGGCAATGTAAAGGATCTGGGTGTACTCATGTCGAAAGACCTTACCTTTAAAGAACACAATAAAGTAGCCGTCACAACTGCAAGAAAAATGACAGGTTGGATAACAAGAACTTTTCACACTAGAGATGCTATACCGATGATGATACTTTTCAAAACGCTTGTGCTCTCTAGAGTAGAGTATTGCTGCACAATGACAGCACCTTTCAAAGCTGGAGAAATTGCTGACCTGGAGAGCGTGCAGAGATCCTTTACTGCTAGAATCCACTCAGTAAAACATCTAAACTATTGGGACCGACTAAAGAGCCTAAAACTGTACTCCCTTGAGCGCAGGCGGGAGAGGTACATAATAATTTACACGTGGAAAATATTAGAGGGGCTGGTCCCAAACCTGCACACAGAAATAATATCACATGAGACCAGAAGACATGGCAGGATGTGCAGAATACCCCCGTTGAAAAACAGAGGTACAACTGGTACTCTGAGAGAGAACTCTATCAACATCAGAGGTCCGGGACTGTTCAACATGCTTCCACAACACATAAGGGGCATAACTGGCCGACCCCTCACAGTGTTCAAGAGAGAACTGGATAAGCACCTCCAAAGGATACCTGGTCAACCAGGCTGTGACTCATACGTCAGGCTGTGAGCAGCCGCGTCCAACAGCCTGGTTGATCAGTCCGGCAACCAGGAGGCCTGGTCGACGACCGGGCCGCGGGGAAGCTAAGCCCCGGAAGCACCTCAAGGTAACCTCAAGGTAAGGTGGACACAACATCTGTCGGGCTGACTGGTGAAAGGAGAAGAGAGTTTGGATAGCTGCCTGAGAGATGTGTTGATATGTGTGAGAGTTTGTGGAATTTTTCTGGCAAGGTTAGCACCAACTGATGAAAAGAAGCTATTAAATAATTTTAAGCAAGTCAGTTCTTGGTAGTAGTAAAGAGAAATACTACAACCTCTTTGTACAGGACGACAGTTGTGAATAGCTGAGTAGTTAGGTATGTTGAAGAGTTGAGTAGTATCGTCTTTTAACCACTTCCTCCTTTAACCTTTAACCTCTTTAACATGTGTCGTCACTGCTTCTCCTCTGGATGCAGCTACCTGCTTAGCCGCATTGTCCTGCATTGAAGAGACCCCTGTTCGGGTTTAATTTATTTATTTTATTTATTTTATTTATTTTATTTATTTTATTTATTTATTTTTATTTATTTTTATTTTATTTATTTATTTATTTATTTATTTATTTATTTATTTATTTATTTATTTATTTATTAAGAAGTTACATTGGGTTTATGAGAGTACACCCCCTCCCCGCTCAGCTCGTTGTCGCCGTGTGGGGGCTTCGTGGGCGGCTGCCGGAGTGTGATGCTCCTTAGGACAGTCCTCTGTCCTTCTCTAGCCTTGTGCTCCTGCTGCCGTCCTCTCCAATTCTGCTGGGCACCTTTTCCTTTTCCTTCTGTTTCGTTTTTCTCCCCCCTCTTCTCCTATCTGCTTGCCGTTTCCTGCCGACCTTTTGCTCGTTCTGGTTCTTCCATGGACTTCTTCTATTTTGACGCCCGGGTGCTTGAGGAGGCATACTCATGCACCCGTAGAACTGCAGTACCCGACGTCGAGAGCGAGGGGAACCTTTTATTGTCAATCCCCACTTCGTCACTGAACCCGATCTCGACGGACTGTCGGTTTCTTAAGGTGGCGTTTGTGGGGCGTATACTCACGACGCACCCCTAGGAGGCCCCGACAAGATCGGCGATAGCTTCTTGTTGGGTGTCCTGCCTCTAATTGTGGCTCCGTGGTGGGTGTGGGGGGCACATTCGTGAGTGAATTCTTCTTTTCGTCAAGATGATAACCCCTGTTTCAGCTGCTTCTGGCTTACCTTCTCAGGCTCGTGGGGTGGGCGACCAAGCCCCCGAGTCGGTCCGTATTGGAAGACCGGGCTCTGTAGTCTCCGCTGCATTGGGCCCCGACCTTGCTCCTCCTTTGGCCTCTCTGACTCCTTCCCCTGGCTCCCCTCCCTCCTCTGTGTTTGGGTCGAGCCCCAAGCCCCCAGTGGTGACTACCTCGTCCCTGGCGCGGCTCCTTCTCTAGTTGTAACTACTGCGCCTTTTAACCCCTCTCTCTCTGGGGGTTCTCACCGCCGTCCTCGTCACGGCCGCCCTCGCTCGATTCCTTCCAGTTCTGCTACCTATCAAGCCTTGTTTGGTCCCGCTTCGTGGGCCAAATATTTTGATCTCCTCCCTCTTGATTCTGCGCCTCCTGACGATTTCTCCCTTCATCGACATCTCATTGATTCCGTGGATGCCTCCATTACTTTCAACCCCACTCGTCTCGGTACACGTGTCGTTGCTGCTCCTTCTCAGGATGCTGCTTCCCGCTTGGCTGCCTTATCCTGCCTTGGCGAGACCCCCGTTCGGGTCTCGAAGAATGCTCAGTTGAATGCCAGTGTTGGCACTATTTTGATCCCGGCCCATGTTGCAACCGGTGTTCGGGACCTGCGTGACTGCCACGACGATATTCGACATATCCTCGCTGCCCAGGGCCATTCTATTCTCCAGGTGGACACGTTTACTCGTCCCCCTCGTGGTAGTCGCCGTCAACCCCTCCGGTTTGTGAAGATTACCTTTGATGGTAGGACCCTTCCACCCTCTGTCATTCTTGCTGGTGCCAGGTGCTCTGTCCAGGAGTACATTCCTTCTCCTCGGCTCTGCAACAAGTGCTGGAGGTTTGGGCATGGTGCCCTCCGCTGCTCCGGGACTGTCTCTCTCTGTCCTTTGTGTGGTGGCGAAGGTCACTCTAAGTCGGAGTGCACTTCTCCCCAGGCTCGTTGCCTCAACTGCGGTGAGGCCCATCCTACCTTCTCCCGTGCGTGTGTCCATTACAAGCTTGAGGCAGCCGTCCTCAACCTGAAGCACCGGGAGCGTTTATCTTTTCCTGAGGCGAGGCGCCAGGTTCGCCGGCTCCCGCCTTATGCTAATATCTCTTATGCTCGCGTGTTGCGCTCTTCCTCTCCTCGTCCTTCCCGCCTTCCTCAGACTCACAACCGTTTCCGGGCCTTGGACCCTGATGCGCCCACTGCCCCCTCCTCTGTTCCTTTGGGTTCTCTCCCGAAGGATCCTCCTCCTGGTCCTCTGTCTGGGGTTCCCCTTCCTTCTACCCGGTCTGTCGTGTCTTCTGTGTCTTCTTCCTCGTCCCCCTCCGATCCTCCTTCCCATCCTCTTCCTCCATCTATCGGCTCTCCCCGCCGCCTGTCGGTGCGGGCGGATGTCCATCGCTCTCCTAACGGCCGTCGTGTGTGCTCTCGTTCGGCTTCTCCTGTTGAGACACTGGAATCCGTTGCCCGGTACGTAGTTGCTGGGACACCGGTCTCTTTAAGTCAGAAGCGTAAGCCTGGCTCCTCTCCTTCCTCTTCCCCGGCGGGTAAGAAGGCTTCGCTTTCTTCCTCAGCTCCTCCTCCTGGCTCTGTTGCTCCTTCCCCTCCCGTTTCAGTGCTTGCGCCCCCTGTTCCTGCTATGGAGGTTTCTTTGGCCCCTGCTTCCCTTTCGGTTGCTGCTCTTGCTGGGGTGCGCTCCCCTCTTTCTACTCCCCCTCCTCCTGCTGCTGTCCTTGACGGCTCCTCTCCGTTGTCTCCTCCTCTTCCTCCTCCTCCGGACCCTGCCCGCCCACCTCTGATCTGTTCTCCCGTTTCCTTCCCTCCGTCTTTGCTCAGTTTACCCATGCCCCCTAACCCTGACTTTGCTGACCCTGATCCCGACCCTGATATTCTTTAACGTGCTCTGTTACTCTTTCGCCTTTGTTTCTTCCTTGTTCTCTGTTTTTGTCCTTTCTCTTCTCGTCGTTGTCCATTCTTCAATGGAACGTTTGAGGTTATTACGTCAATTTCCTCGAACTCCAACTTCTGATTTCGCGGTTTTCGCCCCTTTGTGTCTGTCTCCAGGAGCCAATGCTTGGTGCTCGTCCTGGTCGTTTTCGTGGCTATTCCTTTCTCTCCCTCCCCCCAGCCATTGCTGGGGCTTCTAATTCTTCTGCTCTCTTGATTCGGGCTGATGTTCCCTTTGTTCCTTTACTTTTTCCTTCGCCTCTCCATTGTTCTGCTGCTCGTATCTTTGTGGGGAAATGGTACACAGTTTGTTCCATTTATCTCCCCCCCGAGTGTCCCGCTCTCTCTTCCTGATTTGAGACACCTCCTGGACTCCTTGCCGGAGCCTGTGCTCCTGCTGGGTGACTTCAATTGTCGTCATTCTCTTTGGGGTGACGTTCTGACGAATACCCGGGGTCGCCTCCTTGAGCCGTTTCTCCTCTCTTCTTCCCTGTCTCTTCTGAATTCTGGTGAGCCCACTCATTTGGACTCTCGGACTCGCACCCTTTCTTGTCTTGATCTTTCTCTCTGCTCTTCTTCTCTTTACTTAGATTTCACGTGGCAGGTTCTTGATGACCTCCATGGAAGTGATCATTTCCCCATCCTTGTTTCCTTTTTCTCTTTTCGCCCTTCCCTCTCTTTCCCTAGGTGGCAGTTTGCTAAGGCAGACTGGACCCTATTTACCCTCAGTGCTGCTCTCCCTGACCTCTCCCTTCTGCCTTTCTCTCGCGCTCTCCTCCTTTTTCATGACACTGTCTTCAACGCTGCCCTCCGCTCTATTCCTCGCTCTTCCTCTCGGGGTCCACGGAAGTGCGTTCCCTGGTGGAATGCGGACTGTGCTCGGGCTGTCCGCTGTAAGCGTGCAGCCTGGAAGAGGCACCGCCGTAGGCAGACGACCGATTCTTTTCTTTTCTTTCGGAAAGCGAGTGCGGTGGCCCGTAGGGCCATCCGTACGGCTAAACGTGAATGTTGGGCATCTTATGTCTCAACAATTACGTCCGAGACCCCTCTGGCCCAGATCTGGAAGCGTATCCGCAAGATAGCGGGTAAGTTCGTTCCCGATGTTTCACCGGTCCTTCACCTCCATGATACTCTTGTGGCGGACCCGTTGCAGGTCGCTTCCGAACTGGGTTCCCACTTTTCTTCTGTTAGCTCTGGTCTTCATCTTCCCCAATCTTTCCTTCTTCGTAAACCTGTCCTTGAGTCTCGTCCTTTAGATTTCTGCACTCATCTTCAGCTTCCCTATAATGATCCCTTCTCTCTCTCTGAACTTCGTTCTGCCCTGGCCCTCTGCGGTTCTACGGCGGCGGGCTCCGATGGTATTCATTATGAGATGCTTCGCCATCTCCCTCCGGCCACGTCTCAGTATTTACTGAGTCTGTATAATCGGATCTGGGAGTCGTCGTCAGTCCCTGAGGACTGGCTCGATGCCGTTGTCCTCCCTGTTCGCAAACCGGGGTCTCTGGGTACTTCCCCTAAGGACTTTCGCCCTATTGCTCTCACAAGTTGTGTCTGCAAACTCTTTGAACATATGGTTAACGTTAGTCTGATGTGGTTCCTGGAACCCCATCACCTCCTCTCCCCTTCTCAATTTGGTTTCCGCAAGTGCCGCAGCACGACAGATGTCCTGGTGAACTTGGAGGTCTATATTCGTACTGCTTTTGCTGCGAAGACCTCCGTTGTTGCCGTCCTTTTTGACCTAGAAAAGGCTTACGACACCACTTGGCGTTATCATATCCTATCTCAACTTCATTCTTTTGGCCTTCGTGGTCATCTCCCTCTCTTTCTCCGCAGCTTCCTCTCTCGTCGTTCCTTTCGGGTGCGCCTTGGTACCGCTCTCTCTCACTCTTTTCAGCAATACGAAGGTGTGCCCCAGGGTAGTGTTCTGAGTACTACTCTTTTTCTTGTTGCCCCCAATGGTCTTCTTTCCTCTCTTCCTTCTGGTGTCTTCTCCGCTCTCTATGTCGATGATCTTACCCTTTGTTGTCAGGGTGATGATTCGCCTCTCCTTCAACGCCGGCTTCAACTTGCAATTGATGCCGTGTCGTCTTGGGCCACAGGTCATGGCTTCAAGTTCTCTACTTCTAAGACTTGTGCCATGACTTTTACGCGGAAACGGGTTGTTCTTCGTCCCTCTTTGTCACTTTATGGTCATCCCCTTGAATACAAAGATTCCGCGAAGCTTTTGGGGTTATTCCTTGACACTCGTTTGTCTTGGTCTCCCCATATCTCTTACCTCCGTGTTGAGTGCTCTAAGGCCCTTACCCTCCTTCGGGTCTTGTCCCATACTTCTTGGGGGGCAGATAGGCGCACTCTCCTTGCTTTACATTCCTCTCTTGTCCTGTCTAAGCTCGATTATGGTTGCCCTGCTTACTCGTCTGCTTCTCCTTCTACTCTTCGCCGTCTTGATGCTTTGCACCATACTGGGTTGCGCCTCAGTTCTGGTGCCTTTCGTTCGACTCCCATCCTTAGCTTGTATGTTGACACTGGCTTCCTGTCTCTCCAGGACCGCCGTGATCGCTACTGTCTTCGCTATCTTGCGCGGTCCTTGCAACATCCTTCCCCTCGCCTCTGTCGTGCTTTAACTTTTACCCCTCCTGCGGTTCCTGTTCCTCTTCACCACCTCCCTCTTTCTGTCCGGTTATCTCGCCTACAGGATTCTCTTTCCGTTCGTATTTCTGATGTTTCTCCTCGTGTTGTTCCTTCTTTGCCCCCGTGGAGGGTCCCTCTTCCGCGGTTTTGTACTTCCTTGACCCGTATCACTAAAGCTTTTACCCCTCCTACGGTTCTAAAACGCCTTTTCCTCGAGCACTTTTCTTCTCACTCCCGCTCCGTTTCTGTCTTCACCGATGGGTCTAAGTCAGCGGACGGTGTTGGCTACTCTGTTGTTTTTCCTGATCGCACTTATATGTGTCGCTTGCCTCCGGAGACTAGCATCTTTACAGCAGAACTTTATGCTATTCTCTATGCTCTTCGTCTCCTGCTTTCTCGTTGTCAGTCTTCCTTTGTGGTTGTTGTTGACTCTCGTAGTGCCCTCATGGCTCTCGGGTCCTTTAATCCGGTTCATCCAGTAGTTGTCGAGATCCAGCATTGGCTGTTTCTCGTTCACAGTAAATTTAAGTCGGTTGAGTTTTGTTGGGTTCCCAGCCATATTGGTGTGTCTTTAAATGAGCGTGCGGATGCTGCCGCTAACGAACCTGTCCGCTCTTGTCCCATCTCTCGTAAAGGCATTCCGTATTCCGACTTTTACCCAGTTATCCATTCCTCAGTCCTTACCCGTTGGCAGGCTTCTTGGTTGTCTGTTACTGGTAACAAGCTACGTACTCTTAAATGTTGTGTTTCCTCGTGGCTGTCCTCCTTCCACCGTAACCGGCGGTGGGAAACAGCTCTGGCGAGGTTGCGTATTGGCCATACTCGCTTAACCCATGGTCACTTGATGGAGCGCCGCCCTGCTCCTTATTGTCCTAGTTGCATTGTCCCTCTTACGGTCGTGCATGTCCTTCTTGAATGTCCTGACTTCCAGGACGAGCGTGTGTCTTGCTTTCCGACCGCCCCTCGCGGTCACCTGTCCCTCGATAGAATTCTTGGTGACTCGGATACTTTTGATATCATTCGCCTTATGCGTTTTTGTTCTCGTATTGGCATCCTTGGTGATATTTAGCGCCCTCTGATTATTTTGCGTATTTGATGGTGCTACATAGCCTTCCCGGTTTGGTGCCTTCTTTTGATAATTACTTACTTACTTACTTTTGCTGCGAAGACCTCCGTTGTTGCCATCCTTTTTGACCTGGAAATGGCTTACGACACCACTTGGCGATATCATATTCTATCTCAACTTCATTCTTTTGGCCTTCGTGGTCATCTCCCTCTCTTTCTCCGCAGCTTCCTCTCCCGTCGTTCCTTTCGGGTGCGCCTTGGTACCGCGCTCTCTGCCTCTTTTCAGCAATACGAAGGTGTGCCCCAGGGTAGTGTTCTGAGCACTACTCTTTTTCTGGTTGCCCTCAATGGTCTTCTTTCCTCCCTTCCTTCTGGTGTCTTCTCCGCTCTCTATGTCAATGATCTTACCCTTTGCTGTCAGGGTGATGATTCGCCTCTCCTTCAACGCCGGCTTCAACTTGCAATTGATGCCGTGTCGTCTTGGGCCACCGATCATGGCTTCAAGTTTTCTACTTCTCAGACTTGTGCCATGACTTTTACGTGGAAACGGGTTGTTCTTCGTCCCTCTTTGTCACTTTATGGTCATCTCCTTGAATACAAAGATTCCGCGAAGCTTTTGGGGTTATTCCTTGACACTCGTTTGTCTTGGTCTCCCCATATCTCTTACATCCGTGTTGAGTGCTCTAAGGCCCTTACCCTCCTTCGGGTCTTGTCCCATACTTCTTGGGGGGCAGATAGGCGCACTCTCCTTGCTTTACATTCCTCTCTTGTCCTGTCTAAGCTCGATTATGGTTGCCCTGCTTACTCGTCTGCTTCTCTTTCTACTCTTCGCCGTCTTGATGCTTTACACCATACTGGGTTGCGCCTCAGTTCTGGTGCCTTACATTCGACTCCCGTCCTTAGCTTGTATGTTGACACTGGCTTCCTGTCTCTCCAGGACCGCCGTGATCGCTACTGTCTTCGCTATCTTGCGCGGTCCTTACAACATCCTTCCTCTCGCCTTTGTCGTGCTTTAACTTTTACCCCTCCTGCTGTTCCTGTTCCTCTTCACCACCTCCCTCTTCTGTCCGGTTATCTCGCCTCCAGGATTCTCTTTCCGTTCGTATTTCTAATGTTTCTCCTCGTGTTGTTCCTTCTTTGCCCCCGTGGAGAGTCCCTCTTCCGCGGTTTTGTACTTCCTTGACCCGTATCACTAAAGCTTTTACCCCTCCTACGGTTCTAAAACGCCTTTTCCTTGAGCACTTTTCTTCTCATTCCCGCTCCGTTTCTGTCTTCACCGATGGGTCTAAGTCGGCGGACGGTGTTGGCTACTTTGTTGTTTTTCCTGATCGCACTTATATGTGTCGCTTACCTCCGGAGACTAGCATCTTTACAGCGGAACTTTATGCTATTCTCTATGCTCTTCGTCTCCTGCTTTCTCGTTGTCAGTCTTCGTTTGTAGTTGTTGTTGACTCTCGTAGTGCCCTCATGGCTCTCGGGTCCTTTAATCTGGTTCATCCAGTAGTTGTCGAGATCCAGCATTGGCTGTTTCTTGTTTACAGTAAATTTTAGTCGGATGAGTTTTGTTGGGTTCCCAGCCATATTGGTGTGTCTTTAAATGAGCGTGCGGATGCTGCCGCCAAGGAAGCTGTCCGCTCTTGTCCCATCTCTCGTAAAGGCATTTCGTATTCTGACTTTTACCCTGTTATCCATTCCTCAGTCCTTACCTGTTGGCAGGCTTCTTGGTTGTCTGTTACTGGTAACAAGCTACGTACTCTTAAATGTTGTGTTTCCTCGTGGCCGTCCTCCTTCCACCGTAACCGGCGGTGGGAAACAGCTCTGGCGAGGTTGCGTATTGGCCATACTCGCTTAACCCATGGTCACTTGATGGAGCGCCGCCCTGCTCCTTACTGTCATAGTTGCATTGTCCCTCTTATGGTCGTGCATGTCCTTCTTGAATGTCCTGACTTCCAGGACGAGCGTGTCTCTTGCTTTCCGACCGCCCCTCGCGGTCACCTGTCCCTCAATAGAATTCTTGGTGACTCGGATACTTTTGATATCGTTCGCCTTATGCGTTTTTGTTCTCGTATTGGCATCCTTGGTGATATTTAGCGCCCTCTGATTATTTTGCGCATTTGATGGTGCTACATAGCCTTCCCGGTTTGGTGCCTTCTTTTGATAATTACTTACTACATCTACTACTTAACTTAACATCTTCATTCATCGGTGAAGATGGAAACGGAGTGGGAGCGTGAAGAAAAATGCTCAAGGAAAAGGTGTTTCAGAACCATAGGAGGGGTAAAAGTTTTAGTGATATGGGATAAGGTTGTATCAAAACTTTGGAAGCGGGTCTCTACACGGGGACAAGGAAGGAACAACACGAGGAGATACATTAGAAATACGAACTGAAAGAGAATCCTGTAAGCGAGATAACCGGACAGAAAGAGGGAGGTGGTGAAGAGGAACAGGAACCACAGGAGGGGGGGAAAAAAGTTAAAGCACGACAGAGGCGAGAGGAAGGATGTTGCAAGGACCGCGCAAGATAATGAAGACGGTAGCGATCATGGCGGTCCTAGAGAGATAGGAAGCCAATGTCAACATAGAAGCTGAGAACGGGAGTCGATCGAAAGGCACCAGAGCTGAGGCGCAACCCAGTATGGTGCAAAGCATCAAGACGGCGAAGAGTAGAATGAGAAGCAGAAGAGTAAGCAGGGCAACCATAATCGATTGACGAGACCACAAACTTCTTCAGCCACATTATTGACTCGTTGCCTACAACCATAATCGAGTTTAGACAGGAAGAGAGAGGAATGTAAAGCAAGGAGAGTGCACCTATCCGCTCCCCAAGAAGTATGAGACAACCTTAAGGAGGGTAAGGGCCTTAGAGTATTCAACTCGCAGGTAAGAGATATGAGCCGACCAAAACAAACGAGTGTCAAAGATTAACCCAAAAAGCTTAGTGGAATCCTTGTACACAAGGGGTTGACCATAAAGTTACAGAGGGACGAAGAACGACGCGCTTCCAAGTAAAAATCATAGCACGTCTTAGACATAGAGAACTGGAAGCCGTGATTGGTGGCCCCAAGATGACATGGCATCAATCGCAAGTTGAAGCCGCCGTTGAAGGAGAGGCGAATCATCACCCCGATAGCAAAGGGTAAGATCGTCGACATAACGGAGAAGACGCCAGAAGGCAGAGAGGAAAGAGGTCCATTAAGGGCAACCAGGAAAATAGTAGTGCTCAGAACACTACCTTGGGGCACACCTTCGTATTGCGGAGAGAGTGGTACCAAGGCGCACCCGAAAGGAACGACGAGAGAGGAAGCTTTGGAGAAAGAGAGGGTGATTACCACAAAGGCCAAAAGAATGAAGTTGTGACAGAATATGATATCGCCAAGTGGTGTTCTAAGCCTTTTCTAGATAAAAAAGGACGTCAACAATGAAGGTCTTCACAACAAAAGCAGTGCGAATATAGATCTCCAAGTTCACCAGGACACATGTGTTGCAGCACTTGCGAAAACCATATCGAGAAGGGGAGAGGAGGAGATAGTGTTCTAAGAACATCATCAGACGAACGTTAACCATACGTTCAGAGAGTTCGCAGACACATCTCGTGAGGGCAATAGGGTGAAAGTTCTTAGGGGATGTCCTAAGAGACCCTGGTTTCCGAACAGGGAGGACAACGGCATCGAGCCAGTCCTCAGGGACCGACGATGACTCCCAGACCCGATTATTCAGACTCGGTAAATACTCAAACGTGCACAGAGGATGATGACGAAGCATCTCATAATGAATGCCATAGGAGCCCGTCACCGTAGAACCGCAGAGGGCCAGGGCAGACTGAAATTCAGAGAGAGAGAAGGGATCATTATAGGGAAGTCCGAGATGAGCGCAGAAATCTAAAGGACGGGATTCAAGGACAGGTTTACGAAGAAGGAAAGATTGAGGAAGATGAGAACCAGAGCTAACAGAAGAAAAGTGGGAACCCAGTTCGGTCGCAAGGTCTGGACCACAAGATCACCTGCAGCAGGTCTGCCACAAGAGAACTACGGAGGTGAAGGACCGGTGAGACATCGGGAACGAACTTACCCGCTATCTTGCGGACATGCTTCCAGATCTGCAGCAGAGGAGTTTCGGACGTAATGGTGGAAACATAAGACTTCCAACATTCACACTTAGCTGTACGGATGGTCCTACGGGCTACGGCACTCGCTTTCCGAAACAAAAGAAAAGAATCAGCCGTCTGCCGGCAGTGTTATTTCTTCCAGGCTGCACGCTTACAGCGGATAGCCCGAGCACAGTCCACATTCCACCAGGGAACGCACTTCCATGTTTCCCAAGAGGAAAAGCGAGGAATAGAGCGGAGGACAGCGTCGAAGATGGTGTCATGAAAAAGGAGGAGGGCGCAAGGGAGAGGTCAGAGAGAGTAGCACGGAGGGTAAATAGGTTCCAGTCTGCCTTAGCAAACTGCCACTTATGGAAGGAGAAGGGTTGGTGAAAAGAGAAAAAGATAACAATGATGGGGAAATGGTCACTACCATGGAGGTCATCAAGAACTTACCACGTGAAATCCAAGTAGAGACGACGAGCAGAGAGATCAAGACAGGAAAGGGTGTGAGTCCGAAAGTCCAAATCAGTGGGCTCGCCAGAATTCAGAAGAGACAGGGAAGAAGAGAGGATGAACGGTCCTTCCCACCTGACGAGATGCTTCGTCATCTCCCTCCGTGCACGTCTCAGTATTTACTGAGTCTGTATAACCAGGTCTGGGAGTCGTCGTCCGTCCCTAAGGAATAGCGTCGCTCTCTGCCTCTTTTCGGCAGTATGAAGGTGTACCCCAAGGTAGTGTTTTGAGTACTTCTCTTTTTCTGGTTGCCCTCAATGGTCTTCTTTCCTCCCTTCCTTTTGGCATCTTCTCTGCTCTTTATGTTGGTGATCTTACTCTTTGCTGTCGGGGTGATGATTCGCCTCTCCTTCAACGGCGTCTTCAACTTGCGATTGATGCCGTGTCATCTTGGGCCACCAATTATGGCTTCAAGTTCTCTACTACTAAGACTTGTGCCATGACTTTTACTCGGAAGCGGGTCGTTCTTCGTCCCTCTTTGTCACTTTATGGTCATCCCCTTGAGTACAAAGATTCCGCGAAGCTTTTGGGGTTATTCTTTGACACTCGTTTGTCTTGGTCTCCCTATATCTCTTGCCTCCGTGTTGAGTGCTCTAAGGCCTTTAACCTACTTAAGGTTTTGTCCCATACTTCTTGGGGAGCGGATAGGCGCACGCTCCTCTATTTGCATTCCTCTCTCGTCCTGTCTAAACTTGATTATGGTTGCCCTGCATACTCTTCTGCTTCTCCTTCTACTCTTCGCCGTCTTGATGCTTTGCACCATACTGGGTTGTGCCTCAGCTCTGGTGATTTTCGTTCAACTCCTGCCCTCAGCTTGTACGCTGACACTGGCTTTCTCTCTCCAGGATCGCCGTGATCGCTACAGTCTTCGCTATCTTGTGCGATCCTTACAGCATCCTCACTCTCGCCTCTATCGTGCTTTGACTTTTACCCCTCCTGTAGTTCCTGTTCCTCTTCACCTCCTCCATCTTTCTGTCCGTTTGTTTCGCTTACAAGATTCTCTTTCGATTCGTATTACTAATGTTTCTCCTCGTATTGTTCCATCCGTGCCCCCGTGGAGGGTCCTCCTTCCCAAATTTTGTACTTCTCTGACACGCATCACTAAAGCTTTTACCTCTCCTACAGTTCTGAAACGCCTCTTCCTTGAGCACTTTTCTTCTCACTCCCACTCCGTTCCCATCTTCACCGACGGGTCTAAGTCTGCTGACGGTGTGGGCTACTCTGTTGTTTTTCCTGACCACACTTATATGTGTCGCCTTCCTCCGGAGGCTAGCATCTTCACAGCAGAACTCTATGCTATTCTCTATGCTCTTCGTCTCCTGCTTTCCCGGTGTCAATTCTCCTTCGTGGTGGTAGTTGACTCTCGTAGTGCACCTCATGGCTTTAGGGTCCTTTAATCCGGCCCATCCGGTGGTCATCGAGATTCAACATTGGCTGTTTCTTATCTCCGGTATATTTAAGTCGGTTGCATTTTGCTGGGTTCCCAGCCATATTGGTCTCTCTTTAAATGAACGTGTGGATGCTGCCGCTAAGGACACTATCCGCACTTGTCCCATCTCCCATAAAGGTATTCCTTATTCCGACTTTTACCCAGTTATTCATGCCTCCATCCTTGCCCTCTGGCAGAGTTGATCTTCTGTTATTGGTAACAAACTGTGTACTCTTAAGAGTCTTGTGTCCCAATGGCCTTCCTCCTGCCACTGTAACCGGCGGTAGGAAACAGCTCTGGCTCAGTTACGTATTGGCCATACCCATTTAACTCACGGTCACTTAATAGAGCGCCGCCCTGCTCCTTATTTTCCACATTGCATTGTCCCTCTTACGGTCGTTCATATCCTTGTTGAATGTCCTGACTTCCAGGACGAGCGTGTGTCTTGTTGTTTCGACCTTCCCCCACGGTTGCTTGTCCCTCGTTAGAATTCTTTGCGACTCAGATACTTTTGATATTGTTCGCCTTATGCATTTCTGTTCTCATATTGACATCCTTGGTGATATTTATATCGCCCTCTGATTATCCCGCACATTTGATGGTGCTACATAGCCTTCCCGGTTTGGTGCCTTTTATTGATATTTACTTACTTAAAACCAAGTCTAGTGCCCTTGAGGAGATACCAACTCTTATTTATAAAAAAAAACTCCATTAGCTCCTGCCATTGCATTTCTCTTCAACAAGTGACTTGAACTCCAAACCTTTCCAGATATTCTAAAAAAGCGACAGTAGCCCCTGTCCACAAATGTGGTGATCCCACTGATGTTAACAACTTTAGACCTATATATCAATTCTGCCAAACTTGTCTAAAATATTTGAAAAACTTATCTACAAGCAGTTTTACTCTTATATACTTAGCTCTTGTCAATATGGCTTCAGACCCCCAAAAAAGCACTAACGATGCACTTATTAGTATGATTAACTTGATACATGTAGCTCTTGATAAAAATGAGTTCCCTATTGGGTTATTTGTGGACCTGCGTAAGGGTTTTGACACTATCAACCACCAAAACCTTCTTCTTAAATTACAACATTATGGAGTCAGAGGTCACTCCCTGCAATACCTTTAGTCTTACAGTACTGACAGGCTCCAATATGTTTCTGTGAATAATTCAATTTCTCCCACCCTACCCATCAACATTGGTGTTCCCCAGGGCAGCATACTTGGCCCTCTCCTCTTTCTCATCTACATTAATGACCTTCCAAATGCCTCCCAACATCTCAAACCAATTTCATTTGCTGACGACACAACCTTCATTTACTCCAGTCCTGACCCCCTTGCTCTAAATGTCAGTGAATATTGAGCTAAATAAAGTCCATCACTGGCTAACTGCCAACAAACTCGCCCTCAACATTGACAAACCTTTCTATATTTTGTTTGGCAATAAATCCTCAAATCAATTAAATTTCAGGATTAACAATACCCAAATTTGTAACAAAGTAGATGGCAAATTCCTTGATGTTCTCATTGACCACAAGCTGAATTTCCAGAGACACATTCTAAATATATCAAAAAAGTTTCAAAAACTGTTGGCATTCTTTCTAAGATCAGATATTATGTACCTTGCCCTGCCCTGGTGACATTCTATTACTCTCTCATCTATCCTTATCTCAACTATTGTATTTGTACTTGGGGTTCTACTACCCAAAATCATTTACATCTAATTACTCAAAACAAAGCTGCTATTAGGACAATATCCAACTCTGGCCCCCAGACATCACTCGGTACTCTTACTCAAATCTCTGAATATGTTAGATATTAAGTCACTGCACATCCTCTCATGTGTATTTTATATATCCGAGTCTGTCCTATCTGTGGGTGTAGTCTATAGAATTCCTAACACTGATGTGTCCGAATTCAACTCAAACCTTAGAAATCTAATACTAGATAACAGACTGAACAAAAACCATCTAATTATCGCAGGGGACTTTAATATTGACCTCTGCGAGCCTGAACACTCTACTGCTGTTAGCTTCCTCAACTGTATGAATTCCTGCTTCCTCATACCCTTAATCACTAGACCTACTAGAATCACTGATAGTACTGCCACGACTCTAGATCACATTTGGGCCAACATAACCTCTCCGCTTACTTCAGGTATAATCACTGAGAGCACTACAGACCATTACCCCACATTTCTCTTAACTAAAATTAACAAACCACCTACCACCTCTAGAGACAAGGGAGTTCAGCTTTAGGCTGCACAATGAAACTGCTATAGACAATTTTATAACTGCTGCTGCTAATGTCAACTGGGAGTCCGAGTTAGGTAACATAGGGGACATCAACCTAGCAGTGCAATCTTTACTTCAAAAAACTCTTAGCCTTTATAACACCCACTGTCCTATGCTTACGAAACAAATCACAACCAAAAGGCTTAACAATCCTTGGCTTACAAAGGGAATACTTGAATCCATTAATAAAAAACATGACCTTGAGAAGAAGTATAGGTTAGGAACCGTCTCCAAAGAATTCTCAAAGAATTGTTGTTAAATGTTAAAGACTGTACCTCTCTCAACCAGTTTAAGATAAAAACGAAGCTATACCTAATAACGTCCCTGTAACCTACCTTACCCCTCTATTGTCAACCAATATCTGTTTTTTTTAAAGAGCGCTGTTTGTCGACAATTGTATTTGTGCTGCTTTTTCAGCTATGTTTTCATTTCTTGTTTTCATTTTACTCTTTATGCTTGATTAGTATTAAGCTTTAGTCATTTAAGTTTTTCATGCCTGAAACGCTTTGCGTAATAGTGGCTTTAGGCATTGTATGTACTAGCTCTATCTATAAGTCCACCAATCTTTGTAAAAAAAATTCTTGTATGTATGTACCTTACCTAAATAAACACTTATTTATTTATTTATTTATTATAATTACTCATTATTGCTATCTAAAATAATTAGACGAGCCAAAACTAAATACTACGAAGATAAATTTACCCAAATAAAGAGCAACATTAAAAAAAACTTGGAGCACAATTTCACAAATATTGGGATCAAAGAAGATTTTAAATAACAAACCAACACTCCTGTCTGTGGTGTTTGTGTGTTACTGAGGGAGTCTTGATTGTAGGGTGATATAAAGTCATGACTTGGTTACTGACTTTAATACGTATATACACAATTACATGACTAGCTGCTTCCAGGCTTGGCGGGCGTCCTGTACGCTCTGTTTACCTTCTCTCTGGCGTCTGCTCCGCCACACATAGAAAACGGATGGTACCATTTTCTGTGAACATGACTTCCCTCCTTTTCTTTAAAAAGAATGAATACAGGATGTCTACCATGCTTGTAGCACAAAGCAAAGTTATTGACACAAAGTAAGTTATTAACATATCAAGAGATATTGCATACATTTAACATTAATTAAGCACACAAAGAATTTAAACAACTTAATCTTTACCACAAAGGATTTCAATGTTAAAAATACATATGCAATGTTAAACAAACATGAAAGAAACTGTAATACAAAGTTACAAAATATTGAATCTGATCTATTGATCAATCTGAAATATTGATCTGCATTATTCAAACAATATTAAAATTAGTTTAGCATAATAAGTAAACACTTTGCATTACATAGGAACACAATTAATCATCAAATCGTGTAGGGCGTTTAACATGACGTTTAGGACGAGAGTCTCCAAATACAATAATATCCCTTGATGAATTGTTTATCGAGTTATAACTCATTTTTTCTTTTTCTTTTGCACGACTTTGCACTTCATCATTTTCTACACTAGTTGGAATCACTTTGAAATAAGCCATATTGCGTGTTATACTATGATCTCTATTACTCGCTGTTACCATAGTTCCTTTTACACTAATCACTTTATATGGTTCTGTATCATACGGCATATCTAGCTTTCCCTCTTTTTTCTTTTTAACGAGAACAGTATCTCCAACCTTTATGAATTGTTCCTTTGCACGTTGATCATGAGCAATTTTCATTTTGCCCTTGGCTAGTGCATCCTTCTGAGCAAGACGTTTATCCGTTACCTTGGCTGGCATGACGGGTAGTGCGATTCTCATAGGACGTCCAAATAAAAGTTCACCAGGTGACTTGCCCAGTGTTCCATGCGGTGTTGCACGGTAGTTCCTGAGAAAAGCATACATAGCTTGTTTCCAGGATCGTCCTTCGGCATGAGCACAGCGCACCGCTTTCATGAGAGGTTGCATGAATCTCTCAACTTCTCCATTTGCTTGAGGATGTAGTGGCATCACACGGCGGTGTTTGAATCCAATATGCTCAGCAAAGTTGACGAAGTCTTGTCCATTGAATGGCGGTCCATTGTCCGTCTTGACAACTTCAGGAATGCCAAAATTTGAAAAGATCTTGTCGAGTTTCGGGATGACAGCCTTTGCAGATGTGGAAGTGATGATTTCTACTTCTGGATAACGTGAGTGATCATCAATGACTACCATCAAGTACTCTCCAGTTGGTAGTGGTCCGCAGAAGTCCATCGATACTTCCGTCCATGGTGCAGCAGGTAGTGGTGAAGGTTGTAGAGGTGTTGGTCTTGAAGTATCCACTGCAGCTTGGCAAGGGACACAGGCATCATGCATATCCTTTGCTTGACGATCAATGCCAGGAAACCACACCTTTTCTCGTAGCAGCTGTTTGGTCCTAACAAGACCTTGGTGTCCTTGATGTGCAAGCTTCAGAGCACGTTGCTGGAGAACAGCTGGAATGACGATACGAGTACCTTGCAGCACAGTGTCACGTTGTTGCGTAACACTTAATTCTGTCTGGATGCGTTCAAGTGCTTTGAATGCATCTTGGTCAACTCCTGAGGGTGGGATGCGTGGAAACTTTTTCTTAGTCAATGCATCCACTGTTGCTTGCAGAGTTGGGTCCTCTAGGGTTGCAGTACGGATTTCATCAAGAGTGAGAGCCTTAGGGACTGCATCACAGGTTACAGAGTGTACATATTCCTCGGCAACTTGCTGATGCTTGGTGATGGTGAAACTGTTGGCAGGATGTCGACTGATGTAATCAGCGGGATTGCCTGCACCCGGCTTGTATTTCACCATAAAGTTGTATGGTTGCAGACGAAGAGCCCATCTCTCAATTCGAGCTGGTGGTTTGGACTTTGGATTATTGAAGATGGTCTCCAACGGTTTGTGGTCAGTGACTATCGTGGTGAAGGGTGCACCAAGCAGATACACATTGAAATGTTCACAGCCCCATACAAGAGCAAGAGCTTCCTTCTCTGTCTCACTGTATCGTTGCTCAACATCTGTGAGAGAACGGCTGGCGTAGGCAATTACTACTCTGGAATCTGGTTGACCAGGTTTGTGTTGGGCTAAAACAGCACCTAAACCAACAGGACTAGCATCCACCGTTAACTCAGTGTCCATTGACGGATCAAAGTATGCAGCAGTCGCATTCTCTACTAGTGCATCTTTCACAGCATCAAATGCATTTTGCTCGATATCGCTCCAGTACCATGATGCATTTTTCTTCAGGAGCTCACGTAGAGGCTTCGTAATGGTAGCAAAACCGGAATGAAGCGAGAACAGTAGTTTGCCATTCCCAGAAAACTATGTACTGTACTTCAGTGGACGTTGAAGGAGGTGCAGCATTCTTGATATCTGCAACTTTCTTAGGATCTGAAGACAGACCTTTGTCACTAAGTACATGTCCAAAGAATTCAATTTTATGTTGATTGAACTCACACTTTGCTCGGCTTAGCGTCAAATTCTTTTCTCGTAAGCGTTGCAATGTTGCACGAAGAGCTTTGTCGTGTTCAGCTTGGGTACGGCCATAAACAATGATGTCATCAGACATGTTGTCAGCACTAGGTATATCTTGCAATACCTGGCTGATGATGTGCTGGAATACCTCGGCAGCACTGTTGATACCAAAACTCAGGCGCTTGTACCTATACAGACCTCGATGTGTCGTAAACGTTGTGATGACGCGACTCTCATCATCAAGTTCAAGCTGATGATAGCCCTTGTTTAAGTCTAACTTGCTGAATACAGTTGCACCATTCAAGCGGTAGATCATATCCTCTACAGTGGGTGTAGGATGGCGTTCACGCATTATTGCCTTGTTGGGAACACGCATGTCCACACAAATGCGTATCTCATCTGGATTCTTCGGCTTTGGTGGAGTGACAATTGGGCTTACCCATGGTGTTGGGCCTGTTACCGGTTCAATGATATCTAGTTCTATCAGCCTATCCAGTTCGGCATCGACTTTCTTGCGAGTATGGAATGGTTGTCGGCAATGTGGTTGGGCAACTGGAATTACATCTGGGTTGATATGCAGATGTACTTTGCTATCAGTATAACAACCTATGGATTTAAATCGATCAGAAAATTCAGCAACAATAGCATCAACATTGTTTGCAGATTCCCCTGCTACAGCATTAGAAAGCTGAAGTAGCCCCAATTTGGTTGAAGTCTTGTAACTGAGTAAAGACTCCTTTGCATTCCTAACAACATGGAATGTAGTAATGAGCATTGCATTCTTTGACTTAATCTCTGCAGTGAAAGTTCCAATCACTGGCAAGGCTACCTTTGAAGCATAGGCAGTGGCTTTACGATTGTAGTTTTCTAGCTTTGGGAACTGTTTTTTAAATTTTTTATAGTGGCACTCAGCAATGGTGTCAATGTTTGATCCATTGTCAATGAGAACTTCGAGACAAATACCAGCAATGTATACTATAGTCTCTGGGTTGTTTGGAAGATCATTCCATTCTGTGATTGCTTGTACTCCATGAGTATAATCACATTCACTGTCATCTGAGACTGGTTGTAATGAAATGTTGTCTTGTACATTATTAACATTCTGGATATGAGGTGCAATATTGTGTTTATCACCTCGACCCCTATGACCTGATCCCCGTACAGTGCTTTTATTCATTGACTGTGGTTTCTTTAGTGCGGAACGACACATAGCACCAAAATGACCTAGTTTTCCACACTCATAGCACTTCTTACCTTGAGCAGGACAAACATTACCTTGGTGTGGGTAGTTCCCTCCACAATTGTAACATTTATTGTTGACACCCTCTGATGTGGGTCGTTGTGACTGCTTGAGTCTTGTTCCTTGACTCCAGTTGTGATGTGGTTCTCGGCTCAATTTACTGTTAGGTTTGCCATGATATCTTCTTTGATTACGATGTCCTCCCTGAACCTTACATACCTCATCACTGTTAGTAACAGTGGCAGAACCGTTGTTGGCACTGCACTCCATGACCCGAGCATCACATCTGGAGAGCAGCCCCTGAACGCAGTCAGCTAAGACGGCAGTGGCTATGACAACCTTCCTGGCTACATTGGGCAAACAAAACGTCAGGATAAACCAGCGGCCTGGGAAGCAGCAGTATCATCCGGGCTACACCGAGCAGACAACACGTCGGATAACCAGCGGCCTGGGAAGCAGCAGTATCATCCGGGCTACACCGAGCAGACAACACGTCGGATAACCAGCGGCCTGGGAGGCCACACATGTCTGGATAAACCAGCAGCCGGGAGGCTGCAGATTCTTTCGGGCTACACCGGGCAGACAAAACGACTGGAAACGTTTACTGGTACTGGTAAACGAAACTGGTACTGTCTAGCTGTCAGTACTTAATAACTTAATGACAAAGTCAAGAAAACAAGTATAAAGGTAAAACGGTAAGTAAAATGACGTGCACTTAGGCAATGCATAACTAGCAATAAATTGCTGATGGAACTAATCATAATACGAGTCCAAGATAAACTTAAAGGGAGAGGCATGAGGCCCGAAGACAGCGTCTAGGGCATCCTAGCTGACTTTACATAATAACTTAAGGGCAATAAGCAAAAGTTAAAACAAACATAAATGTAAAACCAGCAAAAGAAAACATGCAGCTTGACACTGCATAAAATTCATTAATAAATTAAGGAAACTTATGGAAAAAACAAGTCAATGAAAACTTAAAGCTAGAGGGCGGAGGCCTGTGACACAGCAGCTAGCATAACCTAGCTGACTTTACCTAATAACTTAAAGGCAATAAACAAAATGTTAAACAAACATAATTGTAAACCAGTAATAAATAAATACACATGCAGCAAGACGCTGCATAATTTGCGGGAATAATTAGCTGAGGTAACTAAACGTAAATGCAGGGCCAGTAATCTTAAAGCAAGAGGCAAGGGGGGTGGGGGGCCGTACTCTGCGCCTATCACAGCCTAGCTGAGTTACTTGATAACTTAATGGCAAACAATAGTTAAACAATCACAATTGCAAAACCAGTAAGAGGAAATAACATGCAGCTTGACCTGCATAAATTACAGTAATAAATTGAGGTAAATTAATGGTACGCAATACCAAGATAATCTTAAAGTCAAAGGCATGAGGCTTGTAACTCAGGAACTAGCACAACCTAGGTTACTTTACTTAATAACTCAATACAAGAAGCCAGAGTTTTAATAAGTTAATAAAACATGCACGAGGGCAATGCATAAATTGTAATAATAAATTGCAGAGAGAAACAAATCGTAGTTGCAAGCCCAAGATAATGTAACAGCAAGAGGCTTGGACCCGCAACACGGCAACTGGGACAACCCAGCTGACTTTACCTAAACTCAATGGCGATAAGCAAATTAAACTTACATAATTGAGAACCCAGGATAAGTAAGAAACAGGAAGCCTGGACAAATTATGAATTGCAGAACAAGCTGCTGAGGGAAGTCAAAACGTGGTTGCACGTCCCGGGTGTAAACTTAAAGCCAGGGCTTGAGCAATGCTAAATTTTTTAAAATAAATTGCGAGGCATAACACATTGTAACTGAAAGACAATAATATAAAAATTTATATAGCCAGCGTTTAGAGTAGAGTAAAACAACAGCACTAAATAGGAGCTGTCTTGAGAATTAAATGTCCTGAAACAACAATAACAGCACTACCCAATATATAAACATAGGCATGGGGCGAAAGCAAAGGTAAAATTACAGTAAATATTGTAGCGTGAGGAAGCACGCCATGACTAATACAATTTTATTTAGGTAAGGTACATACATACAATAAATATTTGCAAGGATTGTTTAACTTATAGGTATAGCTAGTACATACAATGCCTAAAGCCACTATTACGCAAAGCGTTTCGGGCATGATAAACTTAAATGACAAGCTTAATACTAATTGAGCATAATGAGTAGAATGAAAACAAGAAATGAAAACATAGATGAAAAAGCAGCACAAATACAATTATGTCGACAAACAGCGCTCTTTAAAGAAAAAAACAGACATTGGTTGACAATAGAAGGGTAAGGTAGGTTACAGGGAATTTATTAGGTATAGCTTCGCTTTTAACTTAATCTGGTTGAGAGAGGTACAGTCTTTAACATGGTTGGGAAGGTCATTCCACATTCTGGGCCCCTTGATTTATAGAGCATTTCTAGTTTGATTAAGTCGTACTCTAGGAATATCAAAACTGTATTTATTTCTGGTGTGATGCTCATGGGTTCTGATACAACCTTCTATGAAGCTTTTGAGATCAGGATTGGCATTATAGTTTAGCGTTTTATATATGTATAATACACATGAGAGAATGTGCAGTGACTTAATGTCTAACATATTCAGAGATTTAAGTAGGGGTACCGAGTGATGTCTGGGGCCAGAATTGGATATTGTCCTAATAGCAGCTTTGTGTTGAGTAATTAGAGGACGTAAGTGATTTTGGGTAGTAGAGCCCCAAGCACAAATACCATAGTTGAGATATGGATAGATAAGGGAGTAATAGAGAGTCACCAGGGCAGGGCGTGGTACATAATATCTGATCTTAGAAAGAATGCCCACAGTTTTTGAAACTTTTTTTGATATGTTTAGAATGTGTCCCTGGAAATTCAGCTTGTGGTCAATGAGAATGCCAAGGAATTTGCCATCTAATTTGTTACAAATTTGGGTATTGTTTATTTTGAGATTTATTTGATTAGAGGATTTATTGCCAAACAGAATATAAAAGGTTTTGTCAATGTTAAGGGTGAGTTTGTTGGCAGTTAGCCACAGATGGACTTTATTTAGCTCAGTATTTACTGTGCCATTTAGAGCAAGGGGATCAGGACTGGAGTAAATGAAGGTTGTGTCGTCAGCAAATAGAATTAGTTTGAGGTGTTGGGAGGCATTTGGAAGGTCATTAATGTAGATGAGAAAGAGGAGAGGGCCAAGTATGCTGCCCTGGGGAACACCAATGTTGATGGGTAGGGTGGGAGAAATTGTATTATTCACAGAAACATATTGGAGCCTGTCAGTAAGGTAGGATTTGAGGTATTGTAGGGAGTGTCCTCTGACTCCATAATGATGTAATTTAAGAAGAAGGTTTTGGTGGTTGACAGTGTCAAAAGCTTTACGCAGGTCCACAAACAACCCAACAGAGAACTCATTTTTATCAAGAGCTGTATGAATCGAGTTAAGCATACTAATAAGTGCATCGTTAGTGCTTTTTTTGGGTCTGAAGCCATATTGGCAAGGGCTAAGTATATTGAGTTTGGCTAGATATGAGTAAAGCTGCTTATAGATTAGTTTTTCAAAAATTTTTGACAAGTTTGGCAGGATAGATATAGGTCTGTAGTTGTTAACATCTGTGAGATTACCACATTTGTGGACAGGCGTTACTCTCGCTTTTTTTAGAATATCTGGGAAGGTTTGGAGTTCAAGTGACTTGTTGAAGAGCAAAGCAATAGCAGGGGCTAAAGATCTGGAGGCTTTCTTGTAAATTAAAGTTGGTATCTCCTCAAGGGCACCAGACTTGGTTTTAAGGGAAAGGATTATCTCATTGACGTCTGTGGAATTAATAGGCTTTAGGTACAGAGACTGTGGATAGTTACCTGAAAGATAGTCATTAATGTCAGTACTGGAAGATGGAATATCATTTGCAAGGGATGAACCAATGGAAGAGAAGAACCTATTGAACTCAGTAGCAGAATCAGAGGCTGAAAGCTGACCATCGTTATTAGACAAGAGAGTCGGTTTGTTATTTAAAGACTTCTTTGATCCCAATATTTGAGAAATTGTTCTCCAAGTTTGTTTAATGTTGCTCTTTATTTGGGTAAATTTATCTTCGTAGTATTTAGTTTTGGCTCGTCTAATTATCTTAGACAGCAATAATGAGTAATTCTTTGAGAATTCTTTGGAGACAATTCCTAACCTATACTTCTTCTCAAGGTCATGTTTTTTATTAATAGATTTAAGTATTCCCTTTGTAAGCCAGGGATTGTTAAGCCTTTTGGTTGTGACTTGTTTTGTAAGCATAGGACAGTGGGTATTATAAAGGCTAAGAGTTTTTTGAAGAAAAGATTGTACTGCAAGGTTGATGTCCACTATGTTACCTAACTCGGACTCCCAGTTGACATTATCAGCAGCAGTTATAAAATTGTCTATAGCAGTTTCATTGTGTAGTCTAAAACGTATCACTCTTGACTCAAGAGGTGGTTTGCTAATGTTAGTTAAGAGAAATGTGGGGTAATGATCTGTAGTGCTATCGGTGATTATACCTGAAGTAAGCGGAGAGGTTATGTTTGTCCAGATGTGATCGAGCGTCGTGGCAGTGCTATCAGTGATTCTAGTAGGTCTAGTGATTAAGGGTATGAGGAAGCAGGAATTCATACAGTTGAGGAAGCTAACAGCAGTGGGGTGTTCAGGCTCGCAGAGGTCAATATTAAAGTCCCCTGCGATAATTAGGTGGTTTTTGTTCAGTCTGTTATCAAGTATTAGATTTCTAAGGTTTGAGTTGAATTCGGACACATCAGTGTTAGAAATTCTATAAACTGCACCCACAGTCAGGACAGACTCGGCACCCTTGACTCTGAAGCTGGCGAAGATATACTCCCCATAGCAGTCTCTGGTTCTAATTTCTTTTAAGCATGTTAGTTCTTGGTGGTAGTAAAGAGCAGTGCCACCACCTCTCTGAATTTGACGACAGTTGTGAATTGCTGAGTAGTTAGGCATGTTAAAGAGCTGAGTAGTATCCTCTTTCAACCATGTTTCAGTAAGTATAATAAAAGAGAATTTGTTGTCAATAGCTTCAATCAAGGCACTAACATCATCGAAGTGTTTACCTAGGGATCTAACGTTCAAATTGATTACAGAGATATTGTGATTATGAGTTAATACATTGTTTACATCATGTGCTGCAAAATATCTGCAATTTAGATCATTAAAGTGATAATTGTCATAGATAGTGGATAAGAGGTTAAGTTCAGGGTCTATACTTGTCTGCATAAAAAAAGCTGATTGCAGGAAAAACAAGGGAAGAAAGGCAAATAACAAGGTAGAAATAAGCTATAAAATAGGGAAAAAGATGTACACAATACAGAACAAAGCAAACTCAAAAGGGGCTTACAGGGGTACAATGGAGTAAGGGAGTATGGCTAGGCTAGGCAACCTAGGTAATAAATGAGATTAACGAAAAAACATATAAACATGGACTATACAAAACACAAGATATAGAAATACAAAACAAAAATATAAACAAGACTAAGCAATACAAAAACAAATTGAGCAAAAATGAAAAATGAGGTAGATTGCTTACGAGTACTCTCAGGTACACTGTAAGTAACAATTTGCAATTTGAGATGCAGGCAAAGCCAGGGGTACAATGGAGTAAGGGAGTATGGCGAGGCTAGGCAACCTAGGTAATAAATGGAATCAAAGAAAAGTTGAATAATAAGCATAGGCAAATTTAAGCTAATGATTATTAACTATAAATAGTTCAGTTATGACTATAATTAATAAGACCTGAAGAACTATTTATGCACTCAATTAAATAATTTCAGTAAATGACTAGTTAAGAGTAAGTAAAAATTAAGTCAGAAAATTAAACAATGAGACTTAGGAAACCTAGCCCCACTAGTTGACAGGGGGTTAATTAAGTTAATTCACTGGGAGTGATAATGAGCTGAGACAGACCACATTGGGAGAGGAAAGCGTTGAGGTTCTCTTCTTTAGTAATTGTGAACATTTTGCCCTCTGCGGTTTTTCTCACCTTTATCAGTCCATCTCTAACGAAGCACTGATGAATCGCATCTGGTTTTTGTTGACGGATTTGACGCAGGCGGTAGAGGAGGTGCTGTCTGTTCCTAGTCAAGCACTCGTTGATGTATAATCCCTTCCGTTGGGCTACAGCTGTCCGGACTAGATTGGATTTCGTGAACTGGGAAGACAGCTTCAGGCGAATTTTCCGTTGGTTTTGACTTGATGGATTCTTTTTGCCTACTCTGTAGGCAGCAATAACGTCAGATTTGTTTAGAATGAGCTGCAATTTGTCTTTTATGAGATCCAGAGCTATTTCGACACAGTCACTAGTTAGTTAGTTCGACACTAACAGTCAGACTGTAAAGAAACACTTATATAAAGAACATAAATAAATAATAATTAACGGCACAAAAGAAGTCGCCCAAGCGGCAGACCTCACGTCGACTGGGTGAGGGAGCTTAAGGTACAGGGCTGAGCAGATGGGGGAGGTGGGGGGTGGGGGGAAGGACAGGCCTCCTCCCGATTGTGCTTCAAATAACAGCCACCTACTGGAGAAAACCCAGTGCCCCATAACAACACCGAGGGTCACCTCCCCCTCTAGGTTCACTGCACCTGCATTTGGTCACCAAGGCTGAACCAACAGGCGTGCTTCAGGGGCGCGCCAGGCGAGCCACGGAGGGACCTTGCCGAGCAACCACGGCTGAGCGCCCGGGAGAGAAGCAGCTAGGCCTTCTGGCTCGGACAGGGAGGGAGGAAACACCTAGGGGCACGACACGTACCACAAGGGACAAGGCGTTGGGCAACGTCAAACACTGGGGCACCCATAAACCCAGGGGGGGGGGGCCCATGCTCAAGCGTGGGGGGGGGGGGTAAACACAGACACAAACACTGTACCTTAAATGTTGAGAAGGGCAGGACGCCCCTGACGGGTCGCTCTGAGTCGTTGTCGATAGGAACTGGTGTAGGGTCCATGCTGGGGGAACAGTTGAGCAGGCTAAACTTGTGTGTTTACGACTCACTGAGCAGCGTGAGCTCCATCCGTTTTGTAAGTGAGCAGCTGCTTGCTTGTCGGGAAGAGGGGCCACGCAGTCTGCAGGCCGAGCTTTATAACCTCGGCCTGTTGCGTGCGCAGCTTGGGCGGTTAAAATCAGCTTCCAGACATACGTTTTCTTTTCCCTCAGAAAACCCACCGTGTTGGGGAAAAACAGTGTTCTTAAATCGTCAAAATGTTTACCAAGTGATCTAACATTTTGGTTGTAAACTGATAAACAAGTGCTATTTTGGAGTTTGTTTTTAGCCTGGTGTGCCGTGAAATACTTGCAATAATGATGATCAATGTGCTGGTTGGTGTAGATATGAGACAGAAGATTTTGATCAGGATCAATATCAGTGTGCATAGAGATGCAGAGGGATCACGATACAAGATACATGATAAAGCAAAACACAAGAATAAAAGCAAATACAATAAAATAGTAAAAATTTAGAAGTAAAATAAAGATCCAATAGATAGCCAGGAAGGAAACAGAAGTTACATAAAATAAAAAAAACAAAAAATCAGCAGAGACTGACAATATAAATGTAAAATAAAAAATAATAAGAAAAATAATAATCATAAAGTAAAATGATCTTGAAGATAATTAGCTTAGTAATGGTTAATTAAAATCCTATAATTGGTATGAACCTAAGAAAACAAAGTGAGCTCAAATAGATAATTCCGAGTGAGAGAGAAAAAAAGATGACATGTAAATCTAATTAAATCTTGAAATTTACTCTAATCTAAGTGTAAAAATAAACAGGGTGTGCGTATATTCATGTGGAAGATTTTACTATGATACTGAGGTAGATGCTTATATAAACAATTATACTATTAATTAATTCCAATAAATGATTACAAGAAACAAATACCAAGTTACTTTAAATATAACAGGGAAATAAAAAGCCCTAGGTTTAGTGACAAGGGAATTAACTAAGACCAAATAATTAAGAGTAAAAAACAGGCAAAGATGACAAAAAATAAAAATAAAAATAAACACCTTTGGAAAGGAAAGGCAGAGCTTAAGTACACATTGGTTGTATGTGAGACTACAAATTATGTTCTGGTTATTCAGCTGATATCCCACAGTCATCCAGGAAAGAAGTGAGGTGTGCCTCAGTGGTTATGACATAAGTTTTTCCAGAGTGTTATGATCTCAGCCTGCAGGAGAAACGAGTCTCCCCCTTGAGAGTTATTCAGCAAGCCTGACCTAACCAGAAGGTCTAAGAAATATAGAGGTGATAACACATATGTAAAATAGTCAGTCGGATTTAAATAACAATTTGAGATTATGGGCAGTAAATAAGAAAACAGATAAATGACTGGTTAGGAGATGTGGACATTTTGCTGGAGGCGTGAGGCTCGCTTCTGGAGGGCTTTGACCTCACTTGAGGCCAGACATAGCAGGGGGAAAGCCGCGCTCCATTGAGCTCCTGTCAGAAAGGAACCCCTAGTGATATATCTCCAAGAGAAGAGAATTGTGCAGATGTCCCAGCTGTGGAATTGAGCTGGAGACGTGTGGTCTCAAGTCCTGGACGACAAGGAGTGGTTATTAAGCTGCCCAGAGACATTTTCGTGGGCTGTGGAAGCGCCCTGACCAGGCTCAGTCAGAGGGAGGAGCGCCCTCGACAAGACAATCTGTGGTAAGCACGATTTAAGCCAGTTTATAGTGATTGCTTGTAGTTGGTCGTGTGCCCAGCGACAGTAGAAATGTTTATTGATGAATTAGAAATGTTTTGGTAAGGCAGGAAGCCTAAATAAGAGGACGGAGATGAGAGAGACAGCTGGAGGGACGAGCAGCGCGTCCGCTCCCGTCGACAGCTTGAAGCCAACTGATTGAGGGGGGCGGAGCTAGGAGAGTGTGGAGGCCCGCCGGGCGAGATGGAATATGGACCCGCCCAACGGGGGAGTCCACTCTCACAGTATGTAGAGGACAGATAGAGGTTTGAGGCAAACATATTGTGTAATTATTTTTGTTTATGTGTTAAAGGGGAAACATTTTTATTGGAGTGTGAATGGGTTGCAGGTTTGTTTTTGGGGAAGAAGTTGCTGAGAACTTCGAAGCCAGCACAGAGGGAGTAGTTGATGAGACTCCAAGTAGTGGAGCAGAGGACCTCGAGCTGTGAGGAGAAGCAGTGAAGAGGAGTGTCACGTGCTTCTGTAGAGGTGGTGAAGCACCATAGTTGCTCGAGGGAACTTCATGGTGTAGCAGCCAAGAGAGCTGTGGAGGAACCTAGCAGAAGGGTGAAGCACCAAGGAAAACTTCATGGTAGCAGCCTGGAGGAGCTGCAGAGGATCCTGGTAGTGAAGCCCGGAAGAACCTAAAGATATCAGGGTAGTGAACTTCCAGAGGTGGAAGGGAAGTTCTGGTGGATTACTTGTAGGGAGTTGATAGTGTTTGGTTGTCATTAACGTGCAAGACGAAGTGAGAGGTGAGTGATTGTTTGCATTCTTATGTCAAGGAGAGTTTTATACTGAAGTTTAGAGTTACAGTCGTAGGCTGGATTACCTACAGATGTATGTGTTCTAGGACTGATAGGGTGATCGACTGATCATTGTTGTGTATCAAGGAACATTTATACTGATATATATGTCATTGCATTCATACGCTGATTTTCCTTGTACATGTTTATAGATATATATATTCTCTTGCTGATAGTGCGACATTGTATTATAATACTTGATCTACTTGAGGAGGTTGATAGTATCAGGTGGTGAACCAGGAGATAGGTTACCACTTGATAAGCTGATGATAGAGTTCTCATGATGTTGGAGTGCAACCTGATTGTAATAGTATAGAGTGTATGATTCATTATTATTATATGTATGTATGTATTGTGTATGTGCTTTGTCCAGTAAATGTATTCCAATTTGCTGGTGTTTGACCTTGTCCTAGTGAGGCTTCCCAGGAAGTAGTAAAGAAGGAGAGAGAGAGAGAGAGAGAGAAAGAACCAAGAACCACTGCTGTGGACAGGGTAGAACAGAAAACTAATAAGTCAAAGGGATTGAGGAGATCATCTCACATAAGGAGAGAGTGGGGAGTCACAGCGGCTCGAGTGGGTGTGTGTACGTGACAACGAGTCTAAGTGTTGGAGCCGCATCCCCTAAACGTGTGACGTTGAGCCCCTCTCCAAGAGCCAGAAGTGCCCAGTGTGATCTCCTGGTAAAGTATAAACACTCTACCGAGTTGTGGGTTGGGTTGTCCGTAAAGAAGGATCAACGACGACAACACCACCAACCACACTTTAATAAGAGTCAGTCTTCCTAGCTATTATTTTACCATCGCGCACAAAACAATGTTTAATAGCAGTGGATCTTTTGCAGATTCCACGTAGTTTAAATAAGAGATTTTGTCTGAATCTGGTTAGACATTCCTTCACATAAACATTGGATTTCCTAGCGACTGCAGCAGTGATAAGGTCTGACTTGCGGGAGCAGCTATCTAATTTCACACGAATCTTCCTGCTATTTGTACCAGATGATTTCGTACCCACTTTATGAGCTGACTTGATGTAGTTTAGTTTGTAGTTTAGTTCATTTATTATGCACCCCATACCAATCTTGTGGGCGGTAGTGGAAAGGGTTACAGAGGCACATAATGGGCTCAGGGACTGAACCCCACAATTCATTTAGCTAAGCAAGTTACAATCTTGTTACAAAATTTCAATATAAGTTACAAAATTCAATATAAGTCGTCACATCAACAATCGACCTCAAGTACAGATTCTAAATTAAGCAACTGACATATGTGGACAATTGCTTCGATTAAATAATTCAACTTAGTACGCAATTCCTGGATCACGATGGCAGTACAGTCTTCTCTGTCAGTTTCATGGGGAAAATCATGTGATGAGATGATGACAGAATCAAGGAGCTTAAGTTGGTCTGATTCGTCTTGGGTTGCAGTGTGTTGCTGTTGTTGGGAGTTAAAATGGTTCTCTAACTTTTGTAACATCTCTTCTTGCTTCTTAGAGGTTTCTGCTGATTTAGAGTTAGTAACCGAGATCTGAAGAGAGCTTAATTCCTGTTCGAGGTGGTCGACTCTGACAGACAGATCTTGGTTAATCTTGTGCATGGCCAAGGCATCACTCTGTAGCTTCATTATCAGGTCCGACTGCTCTCGGATTATAGACTTTTGGTCATCATGTATCTGAGTCAATAATTTGAGCCATGGATTATCAGCGAGACGCTTAAAGTCAGAACATGGGGAGGGAGCTCGTTTAAGTTGCTCCATATGGTTACATAACTGTTGCATGGCTCGAGTCAGTGACGACGCTTCACTCAGCTGGGAAGGTTTGTTATTGCAGCCCGTCCTCCAAACAAAGAGCCAAAAGTGATTCCATGCACCCGCCAAACCCCCTGTTTATGAATGAAAAGCGGTTTACACACGACTCACAACTGCTGACGTTCGAACATATCCGGAACAAGTGTTTCACTGACGAATTTTGTTCGAACCACAACGCTATAAATGCTTCACCCACGTACTACAAATACAAATAATCACCAACAGAACCTAAACACCTAACCTAACCTAACCTATGCCTATTTATACACAATATGTTAATATATTATAATATTAATTTATACTTGAGAAAATTCCCGTTTTGAATGAACAGCATGTTAAAATATATGAATGCGTCTGTGGGGTTGACCGCTGAATGTAATGGACTTGAGTCGAGGACGGGTTGGTTATTGTTGACGCAGGGAGGGTCGGTACACCCCCCCCCCCCCGGGCAGCCACTAAGGGGGAGACAGCCGCGTTATTCCTGTTGCTAACTTGGCTGGTTGATAGAGAGATGAGAGCAGAGTTAGGTACATAATATCTGATTTTGGAGAGTATACCAACTGTTTTAGAAACTTTCTTAGTTATGTGTTGTATGTGAGTACTGAAGTTGATTATCTTGTCTAGGAATCTTTGTCCTTTGAAGAAATTCCTCTTGTCCTAGGAATCTTTGAATCTTTGTCTAGGAACCAGTCCATCTTTGGCTAACTGCCAACAAACTCACCCTTAACATTGACAAAACTTTCTATATTCTGTTTGGCAATAAATCCTCTAATCAAATAAATCTCAAAATAAACAATACCCAAATTTGTAACAAATTAGATGGCAAATTCCTTGGCATTCTCATTGACCACAAGCTGAATTTCCAGGGACACATTCTAAATATATAAAAAAAAAGTTTCAAAAACTGTTGGCATTCTTTCTAAGATCAGATATTATGTAGCCCGCTCTACCCTGGTGACTCTCTATTACTCCCTTATCTATCCATATCTCAACTATGGTATTTGTGCTTGGGGTTCTACTACCCAAAATCATTTACGTCCTCTAATTACTCAACACAAAGCTGCTATTAGGACAATATCCAATTCTGGTCCCAGACATCACTCCGTATAGGCCCTACTCAAATCTCTGAATATGTTAGATATTAAGTCACTGCACATTCTCTCATGTGTATTATACATATATAAAACGCTGAACTGTAATGCCAATCCTGACCTCAAAAGCTTCATAGAAGGTTGTAACAGAACCCATGAGCACCACACCAGAAATAAATACAGTTTTGATATTCCTAGAGTACGACTTAATCAAACTAGAAATGCTCTACAAATCAAGGGACCCAGAATGTGGAATGACCTTCCCAACCATGTTAAAAACTGTACCCCTCTCAACCAGTTTAAGATAAAAACGAAGCTATACCTAATAAATTCCCTGTAACCTACCTTACCCTTCTATTGTCAACCAATGTCTGTTTTTTTAAATGGCGCTGTTTGCCAACAGAATTGTATTTGTGCTGCTTTTTCAGCCATGTTCCCCCCTTTTTTATCTCTTTTTTTTTATTTATTCTCAACTCATTTTATTCTTTATGCTCAATTAGTATTAAGCTTTAGTCATTTAAGTTTATCATGCCCGAAACGCTTTGCGTAATAGTGGTTTTAGGCATTGTATGTACTAGCCCTATCTATAAATCCATCACTCTTTGTAAAATCTCTTGTATGTATGTACCTTACCTAAATAAACATTTGATTTGAATAGGCCAAGAAACTTTCCATCATTTTTATTGCTAATGTTAACATTGTCTATCTGAAGCTGAATTGCATTTGTAGATTTGCTTCCAAATAAGATGTAGTAG
Source organism: Procambarus clarkii (assembly GCF_040958095.1). NCBI lineage: Eukaryota > Metazoa > Arthropoda > Malacostraca > Decapoda > Cambaridae > Procambarus > Procambarus clarkii. The sequence continues at coordinate 20,804,061 of NC_091194.1, forward strand.
GTCTTTTCTATGTTAAGTGTTAGTTTGTTGGTTGACATCCATAAGTGGACTTTTTTTTAGTTCATTATTAACAACACCATTTAGTGTATGTGGGTTGGGGTTGGAGTAGATGAGGGTAGTATCATCAGCAAACAAAATAGGTTTCAGAATGTTAGAGACATTAGGCAGATCATTAATGTATATAAGAAATAGAAGAGGCCCCAAAATGCTGCCCTGTGGCACTCCAACGGTTATTGGTAGAGTGGGAGAGGTTATATATTGATGGCTACACATTGGTGTCTATCACTAAGATAGGATTGGATATAGTCCAGTGCATGGCCTCGGATTCCATAATGATGGAGTTTACGTAAGAAGTAATTGTGATTAATAGTATCAAAGGCCTTTCTCAGGTCAATGAAGAGTCCAATCGGAAACTAATTTTTGTCAAGAGCCGAGTAAATTATATCAAGGAGACTAACAATTGCATCGTTGGTACTCTTTTGGGAGCGAAAGCCAAACTGACAGGGGCTAAGAATGTCGAATTTTACGAGGTAGGAGTAAAGCTGTTTGTAGATAATTTTTTCAAATATTTTTGATAGTATGGGTAGGTTCGATATTGGTCTGTAATTGTTTATGTCTGCCGGATTACCTCCTTTATAAACTGGCGTTACTCTTGCTTTTTTAAGGATATCAGGGAAGGTATGACACTCAAGGGATTTGTTGAACAGCAGAGCTATAGGTGGTGCAAGGGCATGGGAGGCGCTCTTGTATATAATGGATGGGATTTCACTGATGTTCCCAGCTTTGGTTTTTAGTGAGTGTATGATGGACAACATCTGTCGGGCTGTCTAGCATTCTGTCTAACAGCTGTCTGTAATATGTATAGTATTTTTTATTTTATTTTATTTTATTTATATATATGCAAGAAGGTACATTGGGTTTGTGAGAATACATTGGATAGTACAGTAATTACATTCTTGTAAAGCCACTAGTACGCGCAGCGTTTCGGGCAGGTCCTTAATCTAGCAGATAATTTTAAGTAGGTAATTTCAATCAGAATTGATTAATGAAAGATACATTACAAGAGAAAAATGAGATGAGAGAGATAAGTAAGTATATTAAAGCACATAGTTATATTAAAACTCAGATTGATTACATTGACAGCTTGATTAGTAATTTAAACAAGATTAATAGACACCATACAGCAGATTGACAGCACATATAAGACAGCAATGCTCACAATGGTAAAGATGTTCAGAATGGGTACATAAAGATTGGGAGACTGGGTAGCAAAAGATACAGATAAACAAGATTTATAAACACCATACAATAGAATGGCAGCACATATAAGAAAACAGCAATGATCACGATGGTAAAGATGTTCAAATTGGGAACATAAAGGTTGGGAGATTGGGTAGCAATAGATACAGTGCAATTTTAAGGCAAAAAGAGAAAAACTATGAAGATGAAATTAGGTACTTTTTAGTATTGATTTTGAATGATGTAAAAGTTGGACAGCTTTTCAATTCAGTAGGGAGTGAGTTCCATAAACTGGGTCCCTTTATTTGCATAGAGTGTTTACACAAATTAAGTTTAACTCTGGGGATATCGAAGAGATATTTATTTCTAGTGTGGTGATAATGGGTCCTATTACATCTGTCCAGGAAGAGTTTCAGACAAGGATTTGCATTTAAGAACAGGGTTTTGTAAATGTAGTTGACACAAGAGAATTTGTGGAGTGAGATTATGTTTAACATATTTAGGGAGTTAAACAAGGGGGCTGTGTGTTGTCTGAAAGCAGAATTTGATATTATTCTGATAGCAGATTTTTGCTGGGTGATGATGGACTTGAGGTGGTTTGCAGTGGTTGAACCCCATGCACAGATACCATAGTTGAGATAGGGATAGATTAGTGCATAATATAGAGAGATGAGAGCAGAGTTAGGAACATAATATCTGATTTTGGAGAGTATACCAACTGTTTTAGAGACTTTCTTAGTTATGTGTTGTATGTGGGTACTGAAGTTGAGTCTCTTGTCTAGGAATATGCCAAGAAACTTTCAATCATTTTTATTGCTAATGTTTACATTGTCAATCTGAAGCTGAATTGCATTTGTAGATTTGCTTCCAAATAGGATGTAGTAGGTCTTTTCTATGTTAAGTGTTAGTTTGTTGGTTGACATCCATAAGTGGACTTTTTTTAGTTCATTATTAACAACACCATTTAGTGTATGTGGGTTGGGGTTGGAGTAAATGAGGGTAGTATCATCAGCAAACAAAATAGGTTTCAGAATGTTAGAGACATTAGGCAGATCATTAATGTATATAAGAAACAGTAGGGGTCCCAAGATGCTGCCCTGAGGCACTCCAACGGTTATTGGTAGAATGGGAGAGATTATATTATTGATGGCTACACATTGGTGTCTATCACTAAGATAGGATTGGATATAGTCCAGTGCATGGCCTCGGATTCCATAATGATGGAGTTTACATAAGAGGTAATCGTGATTAACAGTATCAAAGGCCTTTCTCAGGTCAATGAAGAGTCCAATTGGAAACTCATTTTTGTCAAGGGCAGAGTAAATTATATCAAGGAGACTAATAATTGCATCGTTGGTACTCTTTTTGAGAGCGGAAGCCAAACTGACAGGGGCTAAGAATGTCGAATTTTACGAGATAGGAGTAGAGCTGTTTGTAGATAATTTTTTCAAATATTTTTGATAGTATGGGTAGGTTCGATATTGGTCTGTAGTTGTTTATGTCTGACGGATTACCTCCTTTATGAACTGGCGTTACTCTTGCTTTTTTAAGGATATCAGGGAAGGTATGACACTCAAGGGGTTTGTTGAACAGCAGAGCTATAGGTGGTGCAAGGGCATGGGAGGCGCTCTTGTATACAATGGATGGTATTTCACTGATGTTCCCAGCTTTGGTTTTTAGTGAGTGTATGGTGGACACAACATCTGACGGGCTGACTGGTGAGAGGAGAAGAGAGTTTGGATAGCTGCCTGAGAGATATGTGTTGATATGTGACTGAGTCTGTGGGATTTTACTTGCAAGGTTAGCACCAATCGATGAAAAGAAGCTATTAAATTCATTCGCAATTTCTAAGTCAGATGACAGTGTAAGGCCATCCTTAGAGAGTGTTATCTGGTTGTGGGAGTGTTGTTTAGTTCCCAGGATGTTAGAGATGGTATTCCATGATCTTTTCATGTTGCCTTTTGCTTCTTTGAATCTAGTCTCATAATATGAAAGTTTTGCTTTTCTTATGATACTGGTAAGCACTGATGAGTACCTTTTAACTACTTCCTTTGTAACTAGGCCACTCCTAAATTTCTTTTCGTATTCATGTTTTTTGTTGATTGATTTAATTATGCCACTTGTGAGCCACGGGTTATTTTTTCTTTTATCAGTTACTTGTTTGGTAAGGAGGGGACAGTGAGTGTTGTAGAGGCTTAGAGTTTTGGAGAGTAAGAGGTTAGTTGATGAGTTTATATCCTGTGAATTATTAAATTCAGATTCCCAGTTAATATTGTGAAGTGCATTAGAGAGATTGCCTAAAGCTGATTCACTATGTAGCCTGAATGAAAGTTTAAAATCTCCCATGATTGTCTAGATCTGGGAGCAATGTTACATCGAGTTTCTGGCTTCTGGCATATACGTTGAGGAATGAGAAGTGGCTTGCTGCAGTTTGTACATGAAAATGATGGTACTGTGTGTGTACATTGTGTGACGTGCTCACAAGAATGTGCGGTAAATCACTTCTGATGTATGTTAGTAGGCCTGTGGCGTTACTGTTAGTATAGGATGCATACCCTCTGATCTTTGGTGGGGTTGTTTATCATGTTGGACGTGTAGGGCTCCTGTATAGCAATTATATCTATGTAGTTGACATAAAATCCACGAATATTCCATTGAAGAATAGACATCGGCAAAAAGAGAAAGGACAGCAACAGAGAACAATGAAGAAACAAAGGTAAAGAATATTGTTGTTGTTTTAGATTTAGCTACTGAGAACGAAGTGTCCATGTAGCACGGGCTATAGTGAGCCCATAATTGAGTTCGGTTATTCGCGATAACCTTGTTACTCTGATAAAGCTAAAGAAGAACATAGCATATTAAATAAGCTCAGGATCAGGTCAGCAAAATCAGGGTTAGGAGTCGAGGGTAAACTTAGTAAGGATGGAGTGAAGGGAGCGGGAGGACAGACCAGAGGTGGACGGACAGGGTCCAGAGGAGGAAAAGGAGACAACTTAGAGGGGCGGTCAAGGACAGCAGGAGGGGAAAGAGGGGGGGGGGAGGCAGACACCGGGGAGTGCACCTCAGCAAGGGCAGCAACCGAGAGGGAATCGGGGGCTAAAATAAAACTCCATAACAGGGACAGGGAGCCCGACCACCTAAATGGGAGGGGACTTAGCGAGAGTCAGAGACGGGGGGTTGGGGGCGGCGAGGAGGAAAGTGAGGACTTCTTACCCGCCAGGTAGGGGGAAGGAAAGGAGCTATTCTTACGTGTCTGGCTCAACGAGACAGGTGGTTCAGCAACAACGTACTGGGTTACAGACTCAATTGTCTCAACAGGTGAAGAAGAATGGGAGCGAACAACATGAAGATTGCTGGGAGGATGATGGACAACAGTCTGGACAGACAGGCAGGCTTGCCCAAACTTCCAGTACTTATTACAGAGTCTAGGAGAGGGAATGTACTCTTAAACGGAGCATCTGGCACCAGCAAGAATTATAGAGGGCGGAAGGATCCTACTATCAAAGGTGATTTTCACAACCCGAAGGGGTTGACAGCGACGACCACGAGGGGGGTCGAGTGAACGTGTCCACCTGGAGATCAGGATGGCCTAACTTGGGCTTCCAGGATATATTTAATATCTTCATGACAGTCTTTTAGGTCCCTAACACCAGTTGCAACATGGTGCAGGAGAACAGTACCAACAGTGGTATTTAACCGACCATTTTTGGAGACCCGAACAGGGGTCTCCCCAATGCAGGACAATGCGACTAAGCAGGTAGCTGCATCCTGAGAAGGAGCAGCGATGACACGTGTACTGAGATAGTTGGGGTAAAAAGTAACAGAGGCATCTACCGAATCAACAAGGTGTTTATGGAGGGAAAAATATCTGGTTTAGAATCTAGATGGTTGAGATCAAAATATTTAGCCCCACATACCAGGACCAAACAAGGCATGGTATGTATTAGTATGGGAAGGAATCGTGCGAGTGCGGCCGTGGCGGGGACGGCGGTGAGAACCTCCAGAGAGAGAGGGATTAAAAGGCGCAGTAGTCACAATGAAAGACGGAGCCGCGTCAGGGGACGAGGTGGTCACCAGTGAGGGCTTGGGGCTCGACCCTACCACAGAGGAGGGAGGGGAGCAGAGAGGGGGGAGGGGGAGCAGTATGGTCTGGGCACAATGTAACGGGGGGGGGGGCCCACACAGCCCGGTCTTCTATCACAGCCCGACTCGGTGGCCTGGTCATCCACCCTATGAGCCTGGGTAAGAGCGGTCATGTTAATATCCATATGTGATGTATTTTAAAAAAGTCTTGGGCCTGCAACCAAGGAAAACCCACCTACCAGGGCAGCCAGGGAGGCTGAACGCGTGCTAGTGCAGGAATAAGGCGTCGTCCCCAACGGTGCTCCCCCTTTTTTAACAAGGGAGTCCTACTGCTTCGTCCATTCTCCTACCCTGGTGCAAAGACCTCATTCTCCCTCTTGCCCCAGCCTGGACACCCAGCCATCCACTGAGGGCAGCCCCTCACGGGCGACCCCTCCAGCGGGCGGTCCAGTGACTCTCAAGGTCCCTACATTTGTGTTTTTTCGCATGTGCAACACCCAAAGAGAGGCAGGAGAGGGGGCAAAAGCAACCCTCACCGGTCCCAGAGAGGTGTACAAGAGCCCCTCCACCCTCCCCCCCTCACCACGACACGGAAAGACAATGGAGGAGAGATGTTCTTCAAAGAGTTAGTTTAGTTAATTTATTATGTACCCCATACCCATCTTGTGGGCGGTAGTGGAAAGGGTTGCAGAGGCACATAATGGGCTCAGGACTGAACCCCACCATTCATTTAGCTAAGCAAGTTACAATCTTGATGAACTAGTTACAAAATTCAGTATAAGTCGTCACATCATAAATGGGTTTGAGATCGACTACAAGTACAGTTTCTAAATTAAGCAACTGACATGTGTGGAAAGCTAGTGTCAAAGTAAATATGTTTGTCCTGCACACCACCCCCCATCCAGTGGGCAGCGGTGGATAGGTTACAATCACTCAGTTACTACCTACAGTTAGCAAACTGGGGATATTTGGCTAAAATTTCTGGTAATAGATCATTTTGAATGAAATATTTACACATCGCTGGAACATTGGTTATAGAATTGTCTCTGAATTCACGTATCTTTTCGCACTCCATCACATAGTGACGGAGGGTGTGCGAATAATTTTGTTGACACAGTTTACATTTGGTCAGGTTTACTTCGGCATGTAATTTGAATTCCCAGAGATACTTGTAACCGAGTCTAAACCGAACAGTAGTAACATCTAGAAGTCTGCTAATTTTATTGGATGAACCATAGATGTGTGGCTCCTCTTGCATTTTAGTATGATGATAGATGGAATTACTGGTGTCAATTTCACTTTGCCTCAGATCTACAAGATTTTGTTGAAGTTCTCGGTGTACTGCTGCTCTCAGATTGCTCATTGACACTCCAAGGTTACACTCAACGTCTCCTTTATAGGCAGATTCTTGGCTAACTTATCAGCTCTATCATGCATTCGGAGGCCAACATGAGATGGTGTCCACATGAAATGAACTCTGTTTATTTATTTATTTATTTATTTATTTATTTATGCATATACAAGAATGTACATAAGGAATGTGAGGATACAAATATGGTAATTACAGTCTTGTAAAGCCACTAGCACGCGCAGCGTTTCGGGCAGGTCCTTAATCTAAGAAAATTTTAAGGAGGTAAATACTTGCAAAATTTATAGACAAAAAATGATAACAGATTACATGGAATGAAAAAAAAGATGAGAGAAAATTATAGGTACAGTATATTAAAGCACATAGGTAGCTATGATTGATTGCAATGACAGCTTAAAATGGTAGTTGACAACAAATTGGTAGGCACAATACAGCAGAAACAATATAAGATTGATTGCAATGACAGCTTGAATGGTAGTTGACAAAAAATTGGTAGTCACAATACAGCATATGGCTAGCACATAAAAGAAGACAGCAATGAACACAATGATAAGGTTGTTTGATATTACATAAAAATTAGGAGATTGGGTAACACTAGGTACAGAGCAAATTTAAAGCTCAGTGTAGGAAACTAAATAGATGAAGTTAGGTACTTTTTGGTTTTGCTTTTAAATAAGGCAAAAGTTTTACAGTTTTTCAATTCACTAGGGAGTGAGTTCCATAGACTAGGTCCCTTAATTTGCATAGAGTGTTTACACAGATTAAGTTTGACCCTGGGGATATCAAAGAGATATTTATTTCTGGTGTGGTGATAATGGGTCCTATTACATCTGTCCAGGGAGAGTTTCAGAGCATGGTTTGCATTTAAGAACAGGGTTTTGTAAATGTAGTTGACACAAGAGAATGTGTGGAGGGAGTTAATATTTAGCAAGTTTAGAGATTTAAACAAGGGAGCTGAGTGTTGTCTGAAAGCAGAGTTAGTTATTATTCTGATAGCAGATTTTTGCTGTGTGATGATGGGCTTAAGGTGGTTTGCAGTGGTAGACCCCCATGCACAGATACCATAATTAAGATAGGGGTAGATTAGTGCATAATATAGTGAGAGGAGAGCAGAGTTAGGAACATAATATCTGATTTTGGAGAGTATACCAACTGTCTTAGAGACTTTCTTAGTTATGTGTTGAATGTGGGTGCTGAAGTTGAGTCTCTTGTCTAGGAATAGGCCAAGAAACTTGCCATCATTTTTATTACTGATGTTAATGTTGTCTATCTGTAGCTGAATTGCATTTGATGATTTGCTTCCAAATAAGATGTAGTAAGTCTTTTCGATGTTTAATGTTAGTTTGTTCGTTGACATCCATAAGTGGACTTTTTTTAATTCATTATTCACAACATTATTTAGTGTATGTGGGTTGAGGTTTGAGTAGATAAGGGTAGTATCGTCAGCAAACAATATAGGTTTGAGAATATTAGAGACATTAGGCAGATCGTTTATATATATAAGAAATAGAAGAGGTCCTAAGATGCTGCCCTGTGGCACTCCAACGGTAATTGGTAGAGTGGAAGAAGTTGTATCATTGATGGTTACATATTGGTGTCTGTCACTAAGATAGGATCGGATGTAGTCAAGGGCAAGGCCTCGGATTCCATAATGCTGGAGTTTAAGTAAGAGGTAGTTGTGATTAACAGTATCAAAGGCTTTTCTTAGGTCAATGAAGAGTCCAATCGGAAACTCATTTTTGTCAAGGGCTGAGTAGATAATGTCAAGGAGACTAATGATTGCATCATTGGTACTCTTTTGGGACCGGAAGCCAAACTGGCAGGGGCTGAGTATGTCGAATTTTACGAGGTAGGAATAGAGCTGTTTGTAAATAATTTTTTCAAATATTTTTGATAGAATGGGTAGATTTGATATTGGTCTATAATTGTTTATGTCCGCCGGATTGCCTCCTTTATGGACAGGCGTTACTCTTGCTTTTTTGAGGATATCAGGGAAGGTGTGACACTCTATAGATTTGTTGAACAGTAGTGCTATGGGTGGGGCAAGGGCATGAGAGGCTCTCTTGTACACAATGGACGGAATTTCACTGGTGTTCCCTGCCTTGGTTTTTAGAGAGTGTATGATGGACACAACATCTGCCGGGCTGATTGGTGAAAGGAGAAGAGAGTTTGGATAGCTGCCTGAGAGATATGTGTTAATATGTGTCTGAGTCTGTGGGATTTTACTGGCAAGATTAGCACCAACCGATGAAAAGAAACTATTAAATTCATTTGCCATTTCTAAATCAGTTGACGGTATATCCCCATCCTTGTAGAGTTTTATTTGGTTATGTGAGTGTTGTTTAGTTCCTAGGATACTAGAGATAGTTTTCCAAGTGTTTTTCATGTTGCCTTTTGCTTCATTGAATCTATTCACATAATATGCAAGTTTTGCCTTTCTTATGATACTGGTAAGCATTGATGAGTACCTTTTAGCTACTTCCTTTGAAACTAGGCCAATCCTAACTTTCTTTTCATATTCATGTTTCTTGTTGATTGAGTTGAGAATGCCACTTGTGAGCCATGGATTGTTTAATCTTTTGTCAGTTACTTGCTTTGTAAGAAGGGGACAATGAAGGTTGTAGAGGCTTAGAGTTTTGGAGAGGAAGAGGTTAGCTAATGAATTTATATCATGGGTATTATTGAATTCAGAATCCCAGTTAATATTGTGAAGTGCCTCTGTAAGATTGTCTAAAGCTGATTCACTGTGTAGCCTAAATGAAAGTTTCTTGCTTTTTGGTGGTGTTATGTCCATGTTCGCTATGAGAAAGGTAGGATAGTGGTCAGTTGTTCTGTCGTAGATTATACCAGATACAAAGGGAGCTGTTATGTTTGTCCATATGTGGTCCAAGGTAGTGGCTGATGTTTGAGTGACTCGGGTAGGTTTGGTGATTGTGGGGATTAGCATACAGGAGTTCATGCTGTTAAGGAAATAGTCAACTTGAGAGCAATTTTGTTGACCCCGGTCAATATTAAAATCTCCTCCCAGAATGATGTGGTTTTTGTTGAGATTGTTGTTTATAATAAGATTCCTTAGGTTGTCTGAGAAAGAAGCTATGTTAGTATTGGGAAATCTATAGATGGCTCCAATAGTCAAAGAGGATTTAAGGGATTTAATTGTAAACTGAGCAAAAGTATATTCACAGTAGTCATCTCTGTCACTAATAACACTGTTGCAGATAAATGTATCTTGGTAATATATAGCTGTGCCACCACCTTTTTTATTAGGCCTACAGTTATGAATGGCTTTATAACCAGCTAAGTTGTAGAGTTGGGTATAGTCTTTATTTAGCCAAGTTTCTGTTAAAATAATGAACGATAGGTTAGTACCTAGTGCTGTGAGTAATGCATTTAAATCGTCAAAATGTTTACCAAGTGATCTAACATTTTGGTTATAAACTGATAGACAGGTGTTATTTTGGAGTTTGTTTTTAGCCTGGTGTGCTGTGAAATACTTGCAATAATGATGATCAATGTGCTGGTTGGTGTAGATATGAGACAGAAGATTTTGATCAGGATCAATATCAGTGTGCATAGAGATGCAGAGGGATCACGATACAAGATACAAGATAAAGCAAAACACAAGAATAAGAGCAGATACAATAAAATAGTAACAATTTAGAAGTAAAATAAAGATCCAATAGATAGCCAGGGAGGACACAGAAGTTACATAAAATAAAACACAAAAAATCAGTAGAGACTGACAATATAAATGTAAAATAAAAAATAATAAGAAAAATAATAATCATAAAAAAAAATGATCTTGAAGATAATTAGCTTAGTAATGGTTAATTAACAGGGTAATAAAAAGCCCTAGGTTTAGTGACAAGGGGATTAACTAAGAACAAATAATTAAGAGTATAAAACAGGCAAAGATGACAAACAAAAAATAAAGTAAAAATTAAAATAAAAATAAAAATAAACACCTTTGGAAAGGAAAGGCAGAGCTTAAGTACACTTTGGTTGTATGTGAGACTACAAATTATGTTCTGGTTATTCAGCTGATATCCCACAGTCATCCAGGAAAGAAGTGAGGTGTGCTTCAGTGGTTATGACATAAGTTTTTCCAGAGTCAGTCTTCCTAGCTATTATTTTACCATCGCGCACAAAACAATGTTTAATAGCAGTGGATCTTTTGCGAATTCCACGTAGTTTAAATAAGAGATTTTGTCTGAATCTGGTAAGACATTCGTTCACATAAACCTTGGATTTCCTAGCGACTGCAGCAGTGATAAGGTCTGACTTGCGGGAGCAGCTATCTAACTTCACGCGTATCCTTCTGTTGTTTGCACCAGATGATTTGGTACCCACTCTATAAGCTGACTTAATGTCTCTTGCTTCGATTGAATAATTCAACTTAGTACGCAATTCCTGGATCACGATGGCAGTACAGTCTTCTCTGTCAGTTTCATGGGGAAAATCCTGTGATGAGATGATGACAGAATCAAGGAGCTTAAGTTGGTCTGATTCGTCTTGGGTTGCAGTGTGTTGCTGTTGTAGGGAGTTAAAGTGGTTCTCTAACTTTTGTAACATCTCTTCTTGCTTCTTAGAGGTTTCTGCTGGTTTAAAGTTAGTAACCGAGATCTGAAGAGAGTTTAATTCATGTTCGAGGTGGCCGACTGTGGCAGACAGATCTTGGTTAGCCTTGTGCATTGCCAAAGCATCACTTTGAAGCTTCATTATCAGGTCCGACTGCTCTCGGATTATAGACTTTTGGTCATCATGTATTTGAGTCAATAATCTGAGCCATGGATTATCAGCGGGACGCTTAAAGTCAGTACATGGGGAGGCAGCTCGTTTAAGTTGCTCCATATGGTTACATAACTGTTGTAAGGCTCGAGTCAGTGACGACGCTTCAATCAGCTGGGAAGGTTTGTTATTGTTGACGCAGGGAGGGTCGGTACTCCCCCCGGTAGCCCCTAAGGGGGAGACAGCCGCATTATTCCTGTTGCTAGCTTGGCTGGTTGGGTTCATCCTGATAGGTGTGCTATCATTCTTTACGGCCTTGCCGAGCTTAGAATTGTTTAGCATGGTAGCAGCAGAGATGTATGCAGCAGACGGGGTAGACTTGTTGATATGGCAGCAGCAAACGTCAGGTTAGCTTCCTCCAGGGAGCAACACTAATGAGGTCGAGATGAGGTAGTAGGTTAGGTTTTGTAGAATATTTCGGTCACATTTAGGTCACTGGGTACTTAGCTGCCTTCTGGGGTTGTTACATCATGTTAGGGATGTTGTGGGCTCAAGGAGCAGCTGATAAAGTTGGAGGGGGAGCAGGGTCGTCAGGAGCGGATGAGCGTTCGAGCGTGAAAAAAGACCATCATTATTAATTTTGTTGTATTTGTGTTTAGCTTCGGACACAAACATGTTACAGTTATGTCTTAAAGAATTGAGAGGATTTAAGGATGATAAAGAATCAATGTATCAGATTTGGAGACTTGTACACATTTCAGTGCAAGGATCAAGGCAAATAGTTCGGTCTGAAGGGTAGAGGCCCAGTTGTTTATACGGACTCCCCACTCAAAGTATAGGCCATCGCCCATTGTCAGAACAACTGCACTTCCAGCTGCACCCGTGGGAACCATCATGTTGGGAACCATCAGTATATATGATTTGAGAGAGAGCATTAATATGGCTCAAGTAAGTAAGTAATTATCAAAAGAAGGCACCAAACTGGGAAGGCTATGTAGCACCATCAAATGTGCGTGATAATCAGAGGGCGCTAAATATCACCAAGGATGCCAATACGAGAACAGAAACGCATAAGGCGAACGATATCAAAAGTATCCGAGTCACCAAGAATACTATCGAGAGACAAGCGACCATGGGGGACGGTCGGAAAACAAGACACACGCTCGTCCCGGAAGTCAGGACATTCAACAAGGATATGCACGACCGTAAGAGGGACAATGCAATTAGGACAATAAGGAGCAGGGCAGCGCTCCATCAAGTGACCATGAGTTAAGCGAATATGGCCAATACGCAACCTCACCAGGGCCGTTTCCCATCGCCAGTTACGGTGGTAGGAGGACGGCCACGAGGATACACAACTTTTAAGAGAACGTAGTTTGTTACCAGTAACAGACAACCAACAAGCCTGCCAACGGGTAAAGATGGAGAAATGAATAACCGGGTAAAAGTCGGAATAAGAAATACCGTTACGAGAGATGGGACAAGAGTGGACAGCTTCCTTGGCGGCAGCATCTGCACACTCATTTAAAGAGACAGTAATATGACTGGGAACTCAACAAAACTGAACCGACTTAAATTTACTGTGAACAAGAAACAACCAATGCTGGATCTCGACAACCACTGGATGAACCGAATTAAAGGACCCGAGAGTCATGAGGGCACTACGAGAGTCAACAACAACTACAAAGGAAGATTGACAACGAGAAAGCAGGAGACGAAGACCATAGAGAATAGCATAAAGCTCCGCTGTAAAGATGCTAGTCTCCGGAGGTAAGCGACACATATAAGTGTGATCAGGAATAACGACAGAGTAGCCAACACCGTCCGCAGACTTAGACCCATCGGTAAAGACGGAAACGGAGTGGGAGTGAGAAGAAAAGTGCTCAAGGAAAAGGCGTTTTAGAACCATAGGAGGGGGTAAAAGCTTTAGTAATGTGGGTCAAGGATGTACAAAACTGCGAAAGGGGGACCCTCCACGGGGGCAAAGAAGGAACAACACGAGGAGAAATATTAGAAATACGAACGGAAAGAGAATCCTGTAAGCGAGATAACGGAACATAAAGTGGGAGGTGGTGAAGAGGAACAGGAACCGCAGGAGGGGTAAAAGTTAAAGCACGACAGAGGCGAGAGGAAGGATGTTGCAAGGACCGCGCAAGATAGCGAAGACAGTAGTGATCATCCTGAAGAGACAGGAAGCCAGTGTCAACATACAGGCTGAGGACGGGAGTCGAACGAAAAGCACCAGAACTGAGGCGCAACCCAGTATGGTGCAAAACATCAAGACGGTGAAGAGTATAGAAGGAGAAGCAGACGAGTAAGCAGGACAACCATAATCGAGCTTAGAAAAGACGTGAGAGGAATGTAAAGCAAGGAGAGTGCGCCTATCCGCTCCCCAAGAAGTATGGGACAATACCCGAAGGAGGGTAAGGGCCTTAGAGCACTCAACACGGAGGCAAGAGATATGGGGAGACCAAGACAAACGAGTGTCAAAGAATAACTCCAAAAGCTTCGCGGAATCTTTGTACTCAAGGGGATGACCATAAAGTGACAAAGAGGGACGAAGAACGACCCGTTTCCGAGTAAAAGCCATGGCACAAGTCTTAGAAGTTGAGAACTTGAAGCCATGATCGGTGGCCCAAGACGACACGGCATCAATTGCAAGTTGAAACCGGCGTTGAAGGAGAGGCGAATCATCACCCTGACAGCAAAGGGTAAGATCATCGACGTAGAGAGCGGAGAAGACGCCTGAAGGAAGAGAAGAAAGAAGACAATTGAGGGCAACTAGAAAAAGAGTAGTGCTCAGAACACTACCCTGGGGCACACCTTCGTATTGCTGAAAAGAGGCAGAGAGAGTGGTACCAAGGCGCACCCGAAAGGAACGACGAGAGAGGAAGCTTCGGAGAAAGAGAGGGAGATGACCACGAAGGCCAAAAGAATGAAGTTGAGATAGAATATGATATCGCCAAGTGGTGTCGTAAGCCTTTTCCAGGTCAAAAAGGACGGCAACAACGGAGGTCTTCGCAGCAAAAGCAGTACGAATATAGACCTCCAAGTTCACCAGGACATCTGTCGTGCTGCGGCACTTGCGGAAACCAAATTGAGAAAGGGAGAGGAGGTGATGGTGTTCCAGGAACCACATCAGACGAACATTAACCATACGTTCAAAGAGTTTGCAGACACAACTTGTGAGAGCAATAGGGCGAAAGTCCTTAGGGGAAGTACCCGGAGACCTCGGTTTGCGAACAGGGAGGACAACGGCATCGAGCCAGTCCTCAGGGACTGACGATGACTCCCAGATCCGATTATACAGACTCAGTAAATACTGAGATGTGCACGGAGGGAGATGGCGAAGCATCTCATAATGAATACCATCGGAGCCTGCCGCCGTAGAACCGCAGAGGGCCAGGGCAGAACGAATTTCAGAGAGAGAGAAGGGATCATTATAGGGAAGCTGAAGATGAGTGCAGAAATCTAAAGGATGAGACTCAAGGACAGGTTTACGAAGAAGGAAAGATTGGGGAAGATGAAGACCAGAGCTAACAGAAGAAAAGTGGGAACCCAGCTCGGAAGCGACCTGCAACGGGTCCGCCACAAGAGTATCATGGAGGTGGAGGACCGGTGAAACATCGGGAACGAACTTACCCGCTATCTTGCGGATACGCTTCCAGATCTGGGGCAGAGGAGTTTCAGACGTAATTGTTGAGACATAAGATGCCCAACATTCACGTTTAGCTGTATGGATGGCTCTACGGGCCACCGCACTCGCTTTCCAAAAGAAAAGAAAGGAATCGGCCGTCTGCCGACGGCGGTGCCTCTTCCAGGCTGCACGCTTACAACGGACAGCCCGAGCACAGTCCGCATTCCACCAGGGAACGCACTTCCGTGGACCCCGAGAGGAAGAGCGAGGAATAGAGCGGAGGGCAGTGTCGAAGACAGTGTCATGAAAAAGGAGGAGAGCGCGAGGGAGAGGCAGAACGGAGAGGTCAGAGAGAGCAGCACTGAGGGTAAATAGGGTCCAGTCTGCCTTAGCAAACTGCCACCTAGGGAAAGAGAGGGAAGGGCGAAAAAGAGAAAAAGGAAACAAGGATGGGGAAATGATCACTGCCATGGAGGTCATCAAGAACCTGCCACGTGAAATCTAAGTAAAGAGAAGAAGAGCAGAGAGAAAGATCAAGACAAGAAAGGGTGCGAGTCCGAGAGTCCAAATGAGTGGGCTCACCAGAATTCAGAAGAGACAGGGAAGAAGAGAGGAGAAACGGCTCAAGAAGGCGACCCCGGGTATTCGTCAGAACATCACCCCAAAGAGAATGACGACAATTGAAGTCACCCAGCAGGAGCATAGGCTCCGGCAAGGAGTCCAGGTGGTGTTTCAAATCAGGAAGAGAAAGCGGGACACTAGGGGGAGATAAATGGAACAAACTGTGTACCATTTCCCCACAAAGATACGAGCAGCAGAACAATGGAGAGGCAAAGGAAAAAGTAAAGGAACAAAGGGAACATCAGTGCGAATTAAGAGAGCAGAAGAATTAGGAGCCCCAGCAACAGCTGCAGGGGGGGGGGGAGAGAAAGGAATAGCCACGAAAACGACCAGGACGAGCACCAAGCATCGGCTCCTGGAGACAGACACAAAGGGGCGAAAACCGCGAAATCAGAAGTTGGAGTTCGATGAAATTGGCGTAATAACCTCGAACGTTCCATTGAAGAATAGACATCGACGAGAAGGGAAAGGACAACAACAGAGAACAAGGAAGAAACAAAGGCGAAAGAGCAACACAGCACGTTAAACAATATCAGGGACGGGATCAGGGTCAGCAAAGTCAGGGTTAGGGGGCATGGGTAAACTGAGCAAAGACGGAGGGAAGGAAGCGGGAGAGCAGACCAGAGGTGGGCGGGCAGGGTCCGGAGGAGGAGGAGGAAGAGGAGGAGACAACGGAGAGGAGCAGTCAAGGACAGCAGCAGGAAGAGGGGGAGTAGAAAGAGGGGAACGCACCTCAGCAAGAGCAGCAACCGAAAGGGAAGCAGGGGCCAAAGAAACCTCCATAGCAGGAACAGGGGGCGCAATCACTGAAATGGGAGGGGAAGGAGCAACAGAGCCAGAAGTAGGGGCTGAGGAAGAAAGCGAAGCATTCTTACCCGCCGGGGAGGAGGAAGGAGAGGAGCCAGGCTTACGCTTCTGACTTAAAGAGACAGGTGTCCCAGCAACCACATACCGGGCAACAGATTCCAGTGTCTCAACAGGAGAAGCTGAACGAGAGCACACACGACGGCCGGTAGGAGAGCGATGGAGAGCCAATAGATGGAGGAAGAGGAAGGGAAGGAGGATCGGAGAGAGACGAGGAAGAAGACACAGGAGACACAACAGACTGGGCAGAAAGAAGGGGAACCCCAGACAGAGGACCAGGAGGGGTACCCTTCGGGACAGAACTCAATGGAACAGAGGAGGGGGCAGTGGGCGTATCAGGGTCCAAGGCCCGGAAACGGTTGTGAGTCTGAGGAAGGAGGGGAGGACGAGGAGAGGAAGAGCGCAACACGCGAGCATAAGAGACGTTAGCATAAGGCGGGAGCCGGCGAACCTGGCGCCTCGCCTCAGGAAAAGATAAACGCTCCCGGTGCTTCAAATTGAGGACGGCCGCCTCAAGCTTGTAATGGATACAGGCACGGGAGAAGGTAGGAGGGGCCTCAACGCAGTTGAGGCAGCGAGCTTGGGGAGAAGTGCACTCTGACTTAGAGTGACCTTCACCCCCACACAAAGGACAGAGAGAGACAGTCCCAGAGCAGCGGAGGGCACCATGCCCAAACCTCCAGCACTTCTGGTTCTCCAGCACTGGTTCTGCGAGCCAGAACACCCTACTGCTGTTAGCTCTGCGAGCCAGAACACCCTACTGCTGTTAGCTTCCTCAACTGTATGAATTCCTGCTTCCTCATACCCTTAATCACTAGACCTACTAGAAACACTGATAGCACTGCCACGACTCTAGATCACATCTGGACAAACATAACCTCTCCGCTTACTTCAGGTATAATCACCGATAGCACTACAGACCATTACCCCACATTTCTCCTAACTAACATTAGCAAACCACCTCTTGAGTCAAGAGAGATACGTTTTAGACTACACAATGAAACTGCTATAGACAATTTTATTACTGCTACTAATAATGTCAACTGGGAGTCCGAGTTAGGTAACATAGAGGACATCAACCTAGCAGTTCAATCTTTTCTTCAAAAAACTCTTAGCCTTTATAATACCCACTGTCCTATGCTTACAAAACAAGTCACAACCAAAAGGCTTAACAATCCCTGGCTTACAAAGGGAATACTTAAATCTATTAATAAAAAACATGACCTTGAGAAGAAGTATAGGTTAGGAATTGTCTCCAAAGAATTCTCAAAGAATTACTCATTATTGCTATCTAAGATAATTAGACGAGCCAAAACTAAATACTACAAAGATAAATTTACCCAAATAAAGAGCAACATTAAACAAACTTGGAGAACAATTTCACAAATATTGGGATCAAAGAAGTCTTTAAATAACAAACCGACTCTCCTGTCTAATAACGATGGTCAGCTTTCAGCCTCTGATTCTGCTATTGAGTTCAATAGGTTCTTCTCTTCCATTGGTTCATCCCTTGCTAATGATATTCCATCTTCCAGTACTGACATTAAGGACTATCTTACAGGGAACTATCCCCAGTCTCTGTACCTAAAGCCTATTAATTCCATTGACGTCAATGAGATAATCCTTTCCCTTAAAACCAAGTCTGGTGCCCTTGAGGAGATACCAACTTTAATCTACAAAAAAGCCGCCAGATCTTTAGCCCCTGCTATTGCTTTGCTCTTCAACAAGTCACTTGAACTCCAAACCTTTCCAGATATTCTAAAAAAAGCGAGAGTAACGCCTGTCCACAAATGTGGTGATCTCACAGATGTTAACAACTACAGACCTATATCAATCCTGCCAAACTTGTCAAAATTTTTTGAAAAACTAATCTATAAGCAGCTTTACTCATATCTAGCCAAACTCAACATACTTAGCCCTTGCCAATATGGCTTCAGGCCCAAAAAAAGCACTAACGATGCACTTATTAGTATGCTTAACTCGATTCATACAGCTCTTGATAAAAATGAGTTCCCTGTTGGGTTATTTGTGGACCTGCGTAAAGCTTTCGATACTGTCAACCACCAAAACCTTCTTCTTAAATTACATCATTATGGTGTCAGAGGACACTCCCTACAATACCTCAAATCCTACCTTACTGACAGGCTCCAATGTGTTTCTGTGAATAATACAATTTCTCCCACCCTACCCATCAACATTGGTGTTCCCCAGGGCAGCATACTTGGCCCTCTCCTCTTTCTCATCTACATTAATGACCTTCCAAATGCCTCCCAACACCTCAAATCAATTCTATTTGCTGACGACACAACCTTCATTTACTCCAGTCCTGATCCCCTTGCTCTAAATGCCACAGTAAATACTGAGCTAAATAAAGTCCATCTGTGGCTAACTGCCAACAAACTCACCCTTAACATTGACAAAACTTTCTATATTCTGTTTGGCAATAAATCCTCTAATCAAATAAATCTCAAAATAAACAATACCCAAATTTGTAACAAATTAGATGGCAAATTCCTTGGCATTCTCATTGACCACAAGCTGAATTTCCAGGGACACATTCTAAACATATCAAAAAAAGTTTCAAAAACTGTGGGCATTCTTTCTAAGATCAGATATTATGTACCACGCCCTGCCCTGGTGACTCTCTATTACTCCCTTATCTATCCATATCTCAACTATGGTATTTGTGCTTGGGGCTCTACTACCCAAAATCACTTACGTCCTCTAATTACTCAACACAAAGCTGCTATTAGGACAATATCCAATTCTGGCCCCAGACATCACTCGGTACCCCTACTTAAATCTCTGAATATGTTAGACATTAAGTCACTGCACATTCTCTCATGTGTATTATTCATATATAAAACGCTAAACTATAATGCCAATCCTGATCTCAAAAGCTTCATAGAAGGTTGTAACAGAACCCATGAGCACCACACCAGAAATAAATACAGTTTTGATATTCCTAGAGTACGACTTAATCAAACCAGAAATGCTCTACAAATCAAGGGGCACAGAATTTGGAATGACCTTCCCAACCATGTTAAAGACTGTACCTCTCTCAACCAGTTTAAGTTAAAAACGAAGCTATACCTAATAAATTCCCTGTAACCTACCTTACCCCTCTATTGTCAACCCATGTATGTTTTTTGTTTTTTTTTGTTTTTCAAATCAACGCTGTTTGAATGTAATTTTCTGTAATAATTTGTAATTGTATTTGTGCTGCTTTTTCAACAATGTTCCCCCCTCTTTTACCTCTATTTTTATTTGTACTCAACGCATTTTTTTCTTTTTACCCATTAGTTTTAAGCTTTAGTCATTAGTGGTTTTTCCTGCCCGAAACGCTTTGCGTAATTAGTGGCTTTAGGCATTGTATGTACTAGCTCTATCTATAAAGCCAACAAACTTTGTAAAATCTCTTTATGTATGTACCTTTACCTAAATAAAAATTATTATTATTATTATTATTATTATTATACTTATTACAAAGCCTAGGAGAAGGGATATACTCCTGGACAGAGCACCTAGCACCAGTAAGAATGACAGAGGATGGGAGGGTCCTACCATCAAAGGTGATCTTCACAACACGAAGGGGTTGACAGCGACGACCACGAGGGGGACGAGTAAAATAGTCAACCTGGAGGACAGAATGGCCTTGGGCATCAAGGATATGCCGAATATCATCGTGGCAATCCTTCAGATTCCGAACACCGGTTGCAACATGGGGCGGGAGGAGAATAGTGCCAACACTGGCATTCATCTGAACGTTCTTGGAGACCCGAACAGGGATCTCGCCAAGGCAAGACAAGGCCGCCAAGCGGGAAGCTGCATCCTGAGAAGGAGCAGCAATGACACGTGTACCGAGACGAGTGGGGTTAAAGGTAACGGACGCATCCACGGAATCAACAAGATGCCGATGGAGGGAGAAATCGTCAGGAGGCGCAGAATCAAGAGGGAGGAGGTCAAAGTATTTGGCCCAAGAAGCGGGACCAAACAAGGCTCGATACGCGTCAGTACGGGAAGGAATCGAGCGAGTGCGGCCGGGGCGCGAACGGCGATGAGAACCCCCAGAGAGAGAGGGGACAAAAGGAGCAGTAGTCACAACGAGAGACTTAGCCGCACCAGGGGACGAAGTGGTCACCACTGGGGGCTGGAGGCTCGACCCAACCACAGAGGAGGAAGGGGAGCTGGGGGAAGAAGTCAGGATGGTCAAAGGAGGAGCAAGGTCGGGGCCCAACGTAGTGGAGGCTACAGAGCCCGGTCTTCCAAGACAGGCTGCCTCGGGGGCTTGGTCGCCCACCCCACGAGCCCGAGAGGGTAAAACAGAAGCATTCAACGACATGGGTACGAAGAGTGATAAATTCATCCACGAATGTGCCCCCATACCCACCATGGAGCCACAATTAGAGGCAGGACACCCAACAGGAAGCTATCGCCGATCATGCCGGGGCCCCCTAGGGGTGCGTCGTGAGTATATGCCCCACAAACGCCACCTTAAGAACCGTCAGTCCGTCGAGATCGAGTTCAGCGACGAAAGGGGGATTGACAATAAAAGGTTCCCCTCGCTCGAGACGTTGGGTACTACAGTTCTACGGGTGCAAGAGTATGCCTCCTCACGCACCCGGGCGTCAAAATAGAAGAAGTCCAAAGAAATAATCCAAAACAAGCAAAAGGTCGGCAGGAAACGACAAGCAGATAGGAGAAGAGGGGGGGGGGGGAAAACGAAACATAAGGAAAAGGAAAAGCGATCCGGCACAATTAGAAAAGACAGCAGCAGGAGTGCAAGGTCAGAAAAGGACAGAGGTCTGCTCCACGGAGCATCACACTCCGGCAGCCGCCCACCAAGCCCCCTCACGACGCCAACGGGCCGGATGGGGAGGGGGGGGAGGTGGTGAAGAGGAACAGGAACCGCAGGAGGGGTAAAAGTTAAAGCACGACAGAGGCGAGAGGAAGGATGTTGCATCGACCGCGTAAGATAGCGAAGACAGTAGTGATCACGGCGGTCCTGGAGAGACAGGAAGCCAGTGTCAACATACAAGCTGAGGACAGGAGTCGAACGAAAGGCACCAGAACTGAGGCGCAATCCAGTATGGTGCAAAGCATCAAGACGGCAGTGGCTCCTCAAGGCCAAGGTATTTGAATTTGTTTACATAGTCAAGCTGGGAGCCATCAGACAGTTGCATCTTGCAAACAGCTCCTCCCTGCCTGGGTGGGCGCCGATTTAGTATCTTTGTTCTCTCTGCCGAGATGACTAACCCTAGGGTCATGAAATGAGTCTAATACAGAGTTAAGAGTGCTCTATGTGTTAGCATACCCAGTGGTGTGTATCATTATGTCATCAGCATAGCTAATGATGTGGACGTTGGGTTTGCTCGTTACAGAGTTTAACAGCGTGTTTATTAAGATATTAAAAAGGTAAGATTGAGGACACCTAGTTCGAAGTCTCTTGTTACACTCCTATGCCCCTGGAAAAATACAGATGACTTCTTGTTGGATAAGTAACCTCTGATCCAACAAAGACGACGACCACCAATATTCATTCTTGCAAGTTCACTCAAGATAACATGTCGATTTGCAATATCAAAGGCAGACTTGAGATTTAGGAAGGTGGTATATGACTTTGCAGTGTGCATGGTAAGAAAGGTGGTGATGCAATGATGCACACTCCTTCCATGCATGAAGCCATATATCTGGGGGGATAGCATGGTTCTTATTCTATGGAGGAGACGGTTTAGGACCATTCTCTCGAATGTTTTGCAAATGCAGCTAGTAAGGGAAATTGGGCGGAAAGCATTCTCTTGATTTGGCTTGTGAATTGGATTGATTATGCTGTTGGTCCAAGAGATAGGAAGTTCCCCAGTAACATAGCTCATATTATACAGCTCAAGCAGGGGATACCTGGTTACCTGGTTAATGGGGTTCTGGGAGTTCTTCTACTCCCAAAGCCCGGCCCGGGGCCAAACTTGACTTGTGAGAGTTTGGTCCACCAGGCTGTTGCTTGGAGCGGCCCACAGGCCCACATACCCACCACAGCCTGGTTGGTCCGGCACTCCTTGAAGGAAACAATCTAGTTTCTTTTTGAAGATGTCCACGGTTGTTCCTGTAATATTTCTGATGCTCGTTGGTAGGACGTTGAACAACCGTGGACTTCTGATGTTCATACAGTGTTCTCTGATTGTGCCCATGGCACCTCTGCTCTCCACTGGTTCTCTTCTGCATTTTCTTCCATATCGTTCACTCCAGTACGTTGTTATTTTACTGTGCAGATTTGGGACTTGTCCCTCCAGTATTTTCCATGTATATATTATTTGGTATCTCTCTCGTCTCCTTTCTAGTGAGTACATTTGGAGAGCTTTGAGACGATCCCAATAATTTAGGTGCTTAATCTCGTCTATGCGTGCCGTATATGTTCTCTGTGTTCCCTCAATTTCAGCAATCTCTCCTGCTCTGAAGGGGGAAGTGAGTACTGAGCAGTACTCAAGACGGGACAACACAAGTGACTTGAAGAGTACAACCATTATGATGGGATCTCTGGACTTGTAGGTTCTTGTAATCCATCCTATCATTTTTCTGGCTGACGCAATACTTGCTTGGTTATGCTCCCTAAACGTTAGGTCGTCGGACATCATTATTTCCAAATCCTTGACATGCTGTTTTCCTACTATGGGCAGATTCGATTGTGTTTTGTAACCTGTATTATGTTTAAGATCCTCATTTTTGCCGTATCTTATTACCTGGAATTTATCACCGTAAAACATCATGTTATTTTCTGCTGCCCAATCGAAAACTTTGTTAATATCTGTTTGTAGTTTATCAATGTCTTCAACAGAGGTAATTTTCATGCTGATTTTTGTATCATCTGCAAAGGATGACACGAAGCTGTGACTTGTGTTTTTGTCTATATCTGATATGAGAATAAGGAACAGCAGTGGTGCAAGAACTGTACCTTGAGGTACAGAGCTTTTAACTGCGCTCGGACTCGATTTTACTTGATTGACTTACTCTTTGTGTTCTGTTCGACAGGAAATTGAGTATCCAGCGTCCTACTTTACCAGTTATACCCATTGACCTCATTTTGTGTGCAATCACTCCATGGTCACATTTGTCGAATGCCTTTGCAAAATCTGTGTACACGACATCTGCATTATGTTTTTCCTCTAATGCCTCAGTGATTTTGTCATAGTGGTCAAGTAGCTGTGAGAGGCATGATCTTCCTGTTCTAAATCCATGTTGGTCTGGATTGTGGAGGTCATTGGTTTTCATAAATCTAGTGACCTGACTCCTGATCACTCTTTCAAATACTTTTATTATATGGGACGTTAGTGCAACTGGTCTATAATTCTTTGCCAATGCTTTGCTACCACCTTTGTGTAGAGGGGCAATGTCTGTTGCTTTAAGCGCATCTGGTATCTCCCCTGTGTCCAAGCTCTTCCTCCATAGGGTCAAATAGGGTCAAATTCACTTAGCAGCTCTAGTATACCTATATAGCTGCCATTTTTTTGCTGACCCCAATAATTTGATTTTTTCCAGGAAATGGCAAGCATTTAGAGGCAAGAAAGCGGATTACAGAAACCACGTCAACACTTTATGCCAATATTCCTGCTCTCAGTGATGTTGCTCAAGTAATAAATAATCTACACTTCGATTCTTTATGTCTTATCAAATACAGTAAGTTGTCATGCACTTTTGATGATCATCTCCATTTTCATGTTCTACAATAACATTGCTGTGCTTTGAGTCATTGAACCCCAACGTAGCAAAGGGAGATTCCTTCTTGAGCAATAAGCAACATACAAAGCAGTACAAATGATCTTAAATGGCCAATAGAATAGCCATTCACATTTTACATACTAGCCATTTCGCAGTTCACGTTTGAACACATTGTTTGATAAATACCTTGCCTTCATATTCTCTACTCCAGCTGTTTTATACACTCTGCGTCAGTTTGAAAGGTTGCCATCATGATTCTGACATGATGAGGGCCCACTGCGAATCCAGAAATATATTGTGTTAGTATCATTAATGTTCAATAGCCCCGGATCTGTCTCTTGGATTGCAAACTCCTTTACTGTTACAGATTTGGGTATTTCCTCTTATAAAATGTCACCAGCTGCAGCAACAGGCAATGATGGTATGTCTGATGTAACTGGATGATTGGTAGCAGGAATGAATGTAAATGTGGATGCTATACTTGAAGGAAAAGTACTAGTGACTGACATTGCAGGAGTGGATGCTGATCTGTGGATGCTATATCTCCAGGAATATTATGAGTGACTGTCATTACAACTGTGTTGAGCCACGATGTTAATTTTGGAAGTTCTCCTATTTTCTCCTCCTCCTCTGCAGCTCTCTTCCTCTCCTGTGCTCCACTCAAAACATTACATTACTGCAGAAAGGATTATTCGCCTGGAAATATATATATCTTAAGTATTTAGTACAGTATTTAGTCCCACACTAGAATGTAGGGTTATATTTGTTATGGCCACAATGGGTCGCAACCGGTTTCTTTGCTGGTGGAACTAAAGTTCTGGTATCCGGCCCCAAGTTAGTAGTGGCTTTCAAGGAGTGAGCTCGGTAATGCAAGTAAAACACAATGGGGGAGTTGCATTGAATACGACACTTCATCAATTATCAATATATTCACATATAATCACTTTCCCATCACCTCATATATAATCCTAAAGGCAGTATTACTACACTTAATATGTACACAAGTGTCTCTCTCATTAGGACACTAAGCGCTCCTCGATGCTCAATCTATGCAGTCTTGTCAGCTACCGTGTTTCCTCAACACACAGTACCGTCCTCAACCAGTACTGGGAAACACCAACGAGTCTACCCTAGCCACGGGCCAGCCAAAACACAGTCTCACTAGGTGCTCTTCGTGCACGCCCACAATCACTCTCCAGCCTGGTGCTGGCAGAGAACATCAGCCTCGCGCTGCTGGGCCTCTTCACGAACAAATACAAAAGTAACGAACCCCTGGCAGGAGCTTCTTGCAACTCGCTGGTTACACTCCTCCGTAGCACCTTACTGTCAGTCGTCTCTTCCGCTAGCCAGTCTCGGGTACGCCGAATTCTGTCACTGCCACTTCACAGGCAGAAAGTAGAACACTACACAGTTCTTCTCCAGCGGCGGCTCACCGCTTCCGTAAAGGAGAATGGAGTAGAGAACTATTGGCTGCCCTGGGTAGACTGACTGTCCTCGTACCACAGCAGCCCTACGTCGACTCTGTGGATACAGACACGTCATCAGTACACTGGTCAGTACATGGGACACTAGGAAACATCACTTACGTACGTACGAAGAAAGAAAGTACAGGAAAAAGATATGAAATAAAATGTGACCAACAACTCCTGGCCTTCTTAAGTGATTGTGGTATATCTGAAAACCTGAACCCGACCAATGCCAGTACTTAAAATAACTCTTTCAGTGCCTGAGCCTAACCTAACTTAATCTAACTTTGTCTAAGGTGCTGTCTCTGCCTTACCATTTACCTAATGTTCTCTCATTCATATAATTTCCTAAATAATCCATCAAGTCTCCATGAACTTATGCAAGCATCTACCTCAGTTTCATTGTAAAATTTTACTCTTAAATCTAATCTTACCCTATTCCATTTATATTTTAAATTTATTTGTATTAATCTATGTCATTTATTGAAATCAATTATTGATCTCATTTTTGTTCTTTTAATTAAGTTCATACTAATTATAAGTTAAAACTAAGCTTAATAAAATTTATTATCTTTAAGATTATTTTACATTACAATTATCATTTGTCAAATTTTTTTTATATATTCATCTTGACAGTCTCTACTGATTTTTTGTTCTCTCCACCAAACTTGTGTATCCTCCATGGCTATCTAGCGACCTTAATTCTACCTCTAATTGTTTCAATTCTTTTGTTTACTTGCATTTATTGTTGTGTCTTGCCATAATTATTCTCTAATTTAGCAGACTCAATACTTTGTAAGCTCTTATTGTATTGTTATATTATTATATTGTTGTGTTTTGCTATAATTACTTCCTATTTTACAGCAGATTTGTTTTTCATCTGTTCCTGTAATTGCTTATCTTATTGTATCGTGACATTCTTATCTATATTGATATATATTATCTATCTATTGTTACTTTCAGTGTACCTGAGAGTACTTGTAAGCAATCTACCTCATTTTTCATTTTTGCTCAATTTGTTTTTGTATTGCTTAGTCTTGTTTATATTTTTGTTTTGTATTTCTATATCTTGTGTTTTGTATAGTCCATGTTTATATGTTTTTTCTTTAATCTCATTTATTACCTAGGTTGCCTAGCCTAGCCATACTCCCTTACTCCATTGTACCCCTGTAAGCCCCTTTTGTGTTTGTTTTGTACAGTATTGTGTACATTTTTTTTCCCTATTTTATAGCTTATTTCTACCTTGTAATTTGCCTTTCTTTCCTTGTTTTTCCTGCAATCAGCTTTTTTTATGCAGTCAAGTATAGACCCAGAACTTAACCTCTTATCCACTATCTATGACAATTATCACTTTAATGATCTAAATTGCAAATATTTTGCAGCACATGATGTAAACAATGTATTAACTCATAATCACAATATCTCTGTAATCAATTTGAACGTTAGATCCCTAGGTAAACACTTCAATGATGTTAGTGCCTTGATTGAAGCTATTGACAACAAATTCTCTTATTATACTTACTGAAACATGGTTGAAAGAGGATACTACTCAACTCTTTAACATGCCTAACTACTCAGCAATTCACAACTGTCGTCAACTTCAGAGAGGTGGTGGCACTGCTCTTTACTACCACCAAGAACTAACATGCTTAAAAGAAATTAGAACTAGAGACTGCTATGGGGAGTATATCTTCGCCAGCTTCAGAGTCAAGGGTGCCGAGTCTATCCTGTCTGTGGGTGCAGTTTATAGAATTCCTAACACTGATGTGTCCGAATTCAACTCAAACCTTAGAAATCTAATACTTGATAACAGACTGAACAAAAACCACCTAATTATCGCAGGGGACTTTAATATTGACCTCTGCGAGCCAGAACACCCCACTGCTGTTAGCTTCCTCAACTGTATGAATTCCTGCTTCCTCATACCCTTAATCACTAGACCTACTAGAATCACTGATAGCACTGCCACGACTCTAGATCACATCTGGACAAACATAACCTCTCCGCTTACTTCAGGTATAATCACCGATAGCACTACAGACCATTACCCCACATTTCTCTTAACTAACATTAGCAAACCACCTTTTGAGTCAAGAAAGATACGTTTTAGACTACACAATGAAACTGCTATAGAAAATTTTATAACTGCTACTGATAATGTCAACTGGGAGTCCGAGTTAGGTAACACAGAGGACATCAACCTAGCAGTTCAATCTTTTCTTCAAAAAACTCTTAGCCTTTATAATACCCACTGTCCTATGCTTACAAAACAAGTCACAACCAAAAGGCTTAACAATCCCTGGCTTACAAAGGGAATACTTAAATCTATTAATAAAAAACATGACCTTGAGAAGAAGTATAGGTTAGGAATTGTCTCCAAAGAATTCTCAAAGAATTACTCATTATTGCTGTCTAAGATAATTAGACGAGCCAAAACTAAATACTACAAAGATAAATTTACCCAAATAAAGAGCAACATTAAACAAACTTGGAGAACAATTTCACAAATATTGGGATCAAAGAAGTCTTTAAATAACAAACCGACTCTCCTGTCTAATAACGATGGTCAGCTTTCAGCCTCTGATTCTGCTATTGAGTTCAATAGGTTCTTCTCTTCCATTGGTTCATCCCTTGCTAATGATATTCCATCTTCCAGTACTGACATCTTACAGGTAACTATCCACAGTCTCTGTACCTAAAGCCTATTAATTCCACTGACGTCAATGAGATAATCCTTTCCCTTAAAACCAAGTCTGGTGCCCTTGAGGAGATACCAACTTTAATCTACAAAAAAGCCTCCAGATCTTTAGCCCCTGCTATTGCTTTGCTCTTCAACAAGTCACTTGAACTCCAAACCTTTCCAGATATTCTAAAAAAAGCGAGAGTAACGCCTGTCCACAAATGTGGTGATCTCACAGATGTTAACAACTGCAGACCTATATCAATCCTGCCAAACTTGTCAAAAATTTTTGAAAAACTAATCCATAAGCAGCTTTACTCATATCTAGCCAAACTCAATATACTTATCCCTTGCCAATATGGCTTCAGGCCCAAAAAAAGCACTAACGATGCACTTATTAGTATGCTTAACTCGATTCATACAGCTCTTGATAAAAATGAGTTCCCTGTTGGGTTATTTGTGGACCTGCATAAAGCTTTCGATACTGTCAACCACCAAAACCTTCTTCTTAAATTACATCATTATGGAGTCAGAGGACACTCCCTACAATACCTCAAATCCTACCTTACTGACAGGCTCCAATGTGTTTCTGTGAATAATACAATTTCTCCCACTCTACCCATCAACATTGGTGTTCCCCAGGGCAGTATACTTGGCCCTCTCCTCTTTCTCATCTACATTAATGACCTTCCAAATGCCTCCCAACACCTCAAACCAATTCTATTTGCTGACGACACAACCTTCATTTACTCCAGTCCTGAGCCCCTTGCTCTAAATGCCACAGTAAATACTGAGCTAAATAAAGTCCATCTGTGGCTAACTGCCAACAAACTCACCTTTAACATTGACAAAACTTTCTATATTCTGTTTGGCAATAAATCCTCTAATCAAATAAATCTCAAAATAAACAATACCCAAATTTGTAACAAATTAGATGGCAAATTCCTTGGCGTTCTCATTGACCACAAGCTGAATTTCCAGGGACACATTCTAAACATATCAAAAAAAGTTTCAAAAACTGTGGGCATTCTTTCTAAGATCAGATATTATGTACCACGCCCTGCCCTGGTGACTCTCTATTACTCCCTTATCTATCCATATCTCAACTATGGTATTTGTGCTTGGGGCTCTACTACCCAAAATCACTTACGTCCTCTAATTACTCAACACAAAGCTGCTATTAGGACAATATCCAATTCTGGCCCCAGACATCACTCGGTACCCCTACTCAAATCTCTGAATATGTTAGACATTAAGTCACTGCACATTCTCTCATGTGTATTATACATATATAAAACGCTAAACTATAATGCCAATCCTGATCTCAAAAGTTTCATAGAAGGTTGTAACAGAACCCATGAGCACCACACCAGAAATAAATACAGTTTTGATATTCCTAGAGTACGACTTAATCAAACCAGAAATGCTCTACAAATCAAGGGGCTCAGAATTTGGAATGACCTTCCCAACCATGTTAAAGACTGTCCCTCTCTCAACCAGTTTAAGTTAAAAACGAAGCTATACCTAATAAATTCCCTGTAACCTAGCTTACCCCTCTATTGTCAACCAATGTCTGTTTTTTGTTTTTTTTTTGTTTTGTTTTTCAAATCAACGCTGTTTGAATGTAATTTTCTGTAATAATTTGTAATTGTATTTGTGCTGCTTTTTCAACAATGTTCCCCCCTCTTTTACCTCTATTTTTATTTGTACTCAACACATTTTATTCTTTTTACCCATTAGTTTTAAGCTTTAGTCATTAATGTTTTTTCCTGCCCGAAACGCTTTGCGTAATAGTGGCTTTAGGCATTGTATGTACTAGCCCTATCTATAAAGCCAACAAACTTTGTAAAATCTCTATGTATGTACCTTACCTAACTAAAAATTATTATTATTATTATTATTATTACTCTGACATAGACATACAACTCCTCCTATAATAGATGGCGCTGATTTTCTAGGCGCCACCTCACCAGAGGTCAGCACCAGCTACCTCTCGAGCTGACTAGGACAGGAATCTTGCGCCTCTTGCTGGTATAATCCTGTCACCACTAGATGGCGTCGTCCAAGTTGTGGGGGTCTTGGGAGCAGACTCCCAGATGGCACTGACGTCGCTGCTCCATGCTCCGACGATGGTGTCGGGTTCGTGACAATATTATATAAGTGTGCTTGCAAGAAGACCTAAATATTGAAACATTCTGCTTCTATAATAAAAATGTCCTATGCTCGTGGGACTCCCGGGGTAAGTGTCCATCGGGACCATACGGTAAGACGGCTCTGGCTGGAAAGGAGGAAAGAAAGGAATAACCACATTAGTGACTAAAACAAGTACAAAGTATTGTTTCCTGGAGACATAAAGCAGTGAAAAATGTGAGATCATTAGTTGTTCAATAAAATGGTGAAAAATTGGTAAAATTGGTAAACCAGTAAAATTGGCATGAAACTGCAAAATCCATTGATGAATAGACATGGTAAAGAACAAAGATAACAGTAAAAAGGAAAATATTAAAATTAAGGCAAATAAAGACGCAGTATACAAGGGAAGATCAGGAGCACATTCAGTGAAATTAGGGTGAGGATGGCATATGTAAATCCAGCAGAGATGATTGAATCAAGAGGTGGAGGTAAGGAGCATAGGCGAATCAACAAGGCCTGGTGATGAAGAAGGCACTTGGGAGGAGTGGCTATGGGAATGGGACTGACTAACGACAAACTGCAGAATGCATTGGATACGGGACAGTACTAGAGGTAGAAACAAGGGCTATGATAACTTCCATAATGAGGTCAGCAGACTTCACCATCGAGATGGGAGGAGACGCAGGAAGAAAGATAGAGGCTGAAATTGGGGGAAGGACTGAAGCTGTTATACCAACTTGGAAGGCCTCACCACAGTTGATGTATTGTCCTTGGGGAGAACAATCTGTCCTACAATAGCCAAGGTCACCACACAAGGGAAAAAGGGCTCTCTCGCTACTGCACTTCAAAAAATCATGTTCATATTTCCAGCACCTATTGCAGAGGCATGGAGAGGGGATGTATTCCTGATTGGAGCATCTGGCACCAGCAAGAATTATGTTAGATGGAAAAAATCCTACCATCAGAAGTGACCTTAACTACTCTAAGGGGTTGATGATTACCATGAGTGGGTCAAGTGAACATGTCAAGCTCAAGAAAATGATAACCTTGGGCCTTGGGCATATATTTAATATCTTAATGGCAGTCCTTGAATTCCCAATCTCTAATCGCAACATCGAGCAGGGAAAATGTCTAAGTCAATGATGGCATTTAATTAGACATTTTTGGAGACCTTATCGAACTGGGATCTCACCAACGCAGGACAAAGCGGTCCGGGTGGGGTTAAAAGTAACATTGTCATCCATTAAGTATTTGTAAGTCATGCGGGCACGTATGTTCATCATGACAAACATCAAAATATAGTGAAACCTCAATGTACAATTGCACCTAAATACAAATTTTTCAATGTACCTTGAACATTTCGTTGAAAAATATGTATGGTGTATGAAAATATGCTGGTGTATGATGTTCACTCTTGAGTACGATCCACTCATTCATACTTGTCTGAATTGGTAATCAATTTACACTTGTATCCTACCAAGTGATAACTGTGCTGGAATTCTCTGAACAATTTCATCTTAAATATATATTTTTGTTTCTTAACATAAAAGTTCATATTATATATCACACCATGGGTCCCAAAAAAGTCAGTGGTAAAGTTAAATCTAAAAAATTAGTTGTGCGCATGATGATAGAAGAAAAAAAAACAGCGTTGAATGTAATGAAACGCCAATTTCTGGGCGAGCCCTGGAGCTTCCCTGAAGCTATCCAAACTGACATGTGCAATATTAGTTTGGCGTCATAAGTCATGGGAGTTCTTGTGCCTACCGGGGGTCCACGAGCCAGACCCTGGTCCCCTCACAACCCGTTCTCGCAAATTTAATAAGTCAATATTGACTTATTAAATATGTGCATAGGTGACATACTTAACATAATAGTTTCCCTTGAAATGCTTCATAGAAAACACCGACCTTACCTAACCTACTTAGTATGTTAAAATAAGCATCTTATAGCTTCGTAATTACAATTGTTACTTAACCTATTATAGGTATAGGTTAGGTAATAATTGTAATTACGAAGCAATAAGATGCTTATCTTAACATACTAAGTAGGTTAGGTAAGGTCGGTGTTTTCTATGAAGCTTTTCAAGGGAAACTATTATGTTAAGTATGTCACCTATGCACATATTTAATAAGTCAATATTGACTTATTAAATTTGCGAGAACGGGTTGCCCCTCAAAGAGGCATAGGGACCAATGGCCTATGAGCACTTTACATTTAGAGTGTGTCATACTTGCCATCGACCAGGGAAGGTACCCAGAAAGATAGGGAAAACAAAAGGAACCACAAGCTGGGTACAACTGCAGCCTACGTCCAAACCAAGCAAAATACCTCACTCCAGAAGACAACAAACAAGGAAAACATCATCCCCCCCCCTAGTCTAACTACTCGTTAGTGCCTCCCCACCCCTGGAGATAGGGGGCAGGGGAGTGCCTGCTCAAGCAAGCTGTTGGCACATCCCCCAGTTCGAGAACGAGGAAAAACCACCAACCGGAGGGAGGGTATCAGGAAGACTCCATGGCTCGCCCAGAAAACGGAGTTTTATTACATTCAACGCTGGTTTTGCATGGGGAGCCTTGTCAGCTCCCTGAAGCTAACTACCCAAAGATTAGTAAAACAGGGACTTACCCGGGTGACGGCAGCACCGCAGGTCTCAAGACACAACAGAGACAACTGACCATGATAGACATCTCAAAATAACACAAGGCCGGAGAGGGCCCAGAACGTTCACGAGATGCCTGGCGGCCAGGACCCTGTTCGACCTCTAAAAGAACCTCTAAAACCCCTGGGCCCGAATGTCGACCCAAAACATATTCCTAAAGACAGCAACCAAAGCAGCATACTGTACTTCTGTACATCATGGGTACGAAGGCTGCAGGCTGGCTAGACTTGACACCACGGACAAACTGAGACACACAAGCCCTGGAACAGGGAACCAGGGAAATCGGATCCACTGTCATCGAACCAGTGACCCGCAGGCAGCGACGCAAAGCTGTCACCGGACATAACACATGAGGCTCCCCAGCTGAACCAACCAAGCATCCACAACCAACGGACCCTTCCAGAAGCCAGTTGTCTCATTCTTCGCCAGAAAAGGAGAGGGCTGCAAATGAACAAAACCCCCCCAGAACCAAAGGAGCAAAACCCCTGATGCCGGAGAAGAACATGAAGCTCCCCAACCCGACCCCTAGAGGGCAAAGCCAATAAAAACAAGAATTTTATAAAAAATCCCAAACTGAAGGGGCCACTAAAAACCAAAGAGAGAAAAAAGAGCATCCGGTACAAAGATCAGGACAGCGGCGCATGAGCAGGCCAGAGGTAAAAAAATGCACGAGAGCTTGCAGAACAGAGCAGAACTAACATCCACCCCGAATGTAAGCTGAAGCAGCTCTGCCAATACCGCACAATAAGATGCGACAGTATTTGACATGTGATGCCGGTCCACAAAAAGCCAAAAGAGAAAGGACAAAACAACCTGAACTGACACAGACGACACCCTACGAAGGGAAAGGAAATGACGGAAAGACCGCCAGGAGACTTCATAGTGTCGTCGAGACGAAGACCACAGGTGGGATACCATCAAGGAAGCCACCTGATCACCATACATGTGGCTTGTATGGTGCGTCTCCAAACCAGACGCGAAGAGTGGAAGAGCAAGATGAACCTGCGAGGCAAAACACCAACCCAATCTGAGGAAAGAGGCGAAGCCGTGGAAGAGTCCCGGTTCGGACACCGAGCAAGCAGCACCTGTAACCAAAGCTGGCCTGGCCACCATGGGGCCAGGAGAAGAACTCACCCTTGATAGGATTCTAGTTGAGATAGAACCCGGAGCAACATCTGGACCAGGGGACAGATATATGAGCCCCCAACTTGACCAGTACTGACGGAGAGCGTCCACCACGTGAGCCTCGCAGTCAGGGAACTACGCTAGGCACAAAGGAAGAGATCCACCTCTGCACGCCCTTACGTCCGACAAAGCCAAAGGAAGGAGCTCGCGCAACAGTCCACACTACTGAAAGCAGAGGAAGGCGACAGCCTGTCGGACACTCTGAATGTGAACGGTGTAGAGAGTTAAACCCCAAGAACTCAGCAGAAGAGCTACCCGAAGCAATCGGCCCCAAAGAGCCACAAACTGCAGAGACCTTCCCCAGGTTGAGACAATGAACCACAGTGGAGCAGTCTGAATGGAGCAGGATCACAGAGCCTCGAGGAAGCTGAATCCGCTGCAGCACCACCACACAGCCGCAAACTCCTGCACCATACTGTGAGCCTGACAGAAGGATGGTGCCAAGCGGCCTTGGCTGGTCTGCTGAGCACTGGTTACAAAGCCCCAGCCGAGAGATGAGGCATCCGTGAACACATCGAGCTAGGGAAGGCATCATGGCACTGAACTCCGAAAAACCGGAAGAAGCTGAAGACACAGCAACTGACGTAAGGACCCAGGGGAACGAACTCAGCGGCTGCAAGCAGGGCGAAAAAAGCTGCCCCGAAGAAACCAGAACAGCCTCCAAAGCTAAACCCTGCCCAGTGGGGAAACCAGCATGGCAAAGTTAAAGCTCCCAGACAACTGCTCGAGCAACCGCCAAGTGACCCGAGTCCCCCTTAAAAACAGCTGAAGGCAGAATCGCAAGCAGAGCAATGCTGCAGGAGGGAGAGAGAGACGGAGGCCATCCGAGAATCCAATCGAGGCCCAGCAAAGTCCGAACCTGTGACGGAACCAACTGGGACTTCCACCAAGTTACCAGGAGCCCAAACCCGGCAAGATGGGAAAAGAACCAGAACCAGCTAAAAGACAACCACACTGGCCAGGAGCTCTCACAAACCAGACAACGAGGCAGGCTGCCAGCCAGCAAGACACGGGAACCTCGAAACGCATCTGAACTGTGTATGAGGAACCAAGCACAAACAAAAACCGAGTCCCACAGGGAGTATGCACCAAGAGCCTCCAAAATCCCAAAAGGTGAATCTGACAGGAAAAAAAAACTTCCAAAAAAGACGAATCTGAGGAACACAAGGGCACCCGGAAATGAACTTGGAGGGAGCCCTACCTACAACATTTGCTGGCAGAAAAAGACACACCTTGTGAATGAAAAGGTTCATTAGTCATCCACATTTAGTTGTCCCCCCTCCAGAAAAAAAAGAGCCCCACGGGAGCCGGTGGCTGGGCGTACAGAACACTGGACGGGTGATCCTGTGGTCCCGGGCTCGATCCGGGCGCCGGCGAGAAACAATGGGCAGAGTTTCTTTCACCCTGATGCCCATGTTACTTAGCAGTAAAAAGGTACCTGGGAGTTGGTCAGCTGTCACGGGCAGCTTCCTGGGCGTGGAGGCCTGGTTGAGGACTGGGCCGCGGGGACAATAAGCCCCGAAATCATCTCAAGATAACCTCAAGAAGAAGATAGCTAAAACTACCATAATATGGACAAGATACCGAGGGCCGTAGGCTTGGGAGCAGGACGAGCATACAGGGCAATGTCACCAGACATAAAACTAGTGCCCATAAGAAAAGAAAGAAAACAACCTAATGACCACAGTCTGTAAACACAAAATCGGGAGACATGACCCCCCCCCATAAGTCCCCAAGGGAAACACACAGGGTAGGACGCTTGGAATATAAAGAAACCAGACAATGTCGGTCTGCAGTTGTAGTGTATTAACGAAAAGTATGCATATCAGTAGTGCCATCCGGAATATGGAATGGATGTAAAGCCACACAACATGTGCCAAGGGGGGGATAAAATTAATACCAAGAAACTAAAAATTCCAGAGGAAGAGATAAAATAAAGTAGTACACGGCATTGCAGACAAGACAGGGAAGTAAAAGATGGAAGACTCAAGACGAGTAGAACACCCAGAAAGGTACACCGGAAGTAACCGGGTACCAAAAGGAGCCACAGAGGCACGAAAAGAACTTGCCCAGAGGCAGAGGAGAAAGGAAAGGGAATGCAGGAGGCCGTGCTGAGGTGAAAGCTACACACGGAGCTCCAGAAGCTCCAAAATGCGCACTCAGGAAAACGATGGAGTAGAGAGGGGCCTGAAGAGCTGAAGTGCGACCCCAGCAAGCATAACAAGAGTAGTACAGCGAGATACGTACAAACTTACCAAAACAACCGACGACACCTCAGCAGAGATGCAGGAAACAGAGCAATCCACGTACCTCCCCACCCCAACTAAGCAGACATAACCCAAACCAAAGATGAGTCCTGTCTGATGGCCCAGATGAGATGAGTCTTGTGATGGTCTAAACCATTACAAGCTCACTGAAGTGCAAACGACCATCAATGCTCAGAATAGACCTAAATCGTTGATCAAGCTTGAGGGGTTATTCAGTAAATTCAATTTTAATAATAAAGGAGAGACAAGGAGAAAATAAACAGGGAACTTACAAACATTCCATGGGAAACTGTTCTAAGTAATACAAGTCCTACAGAAGGAATAGAAAAACTGACTTCAGAATCGTATCAAGTCTGTCTGAAACATGTTCCTTTGAGGAAAGCCAGAAAGGGATCAAACGTAGAAAGAGAACGCAGACGACACTATAAAAGAAGGAAAAAATAACGGAAATGCTTAAGCAGACACGACTTTCCTGTCAAAGAAGGAATAATTTAAATAGGGAGATTGAAGAAATCGAGCGGAAATTGAAACACTCATATCTACGCTGCCCGTGGTTGCCTACGCTCTAGAACCAACACCTCTGACTTAGACTAATACAACAGGGAATAGCAAAGCTTAGTGTACGCATTTAGCCTAATATGCAAGAAAATGCTAAACACTTGGATAAAAAAAAAAATATTTTAACCGGGGATTGAATGTAAGGAAAAAAAAATTAATCTCTAGAACAACGCAAATAAACGGAATTACTTTATAAATTTAAGTATACTTAATTAAAAAATACACTCGACTTAATCTTATAATTGCTCCTACCGGCTCGCCGTACCACACCTAGCCTAGGGGTCTCGACCATCTAGGTTCTAACCGAGCGACACGCAGCTTTCAGCAACAATTACGACTAGGGACGACTCAACCTCCACTAAGTGTGCGATCACTTAGTTGTTGAATCGCTGCTAGGTAGGTTACTAGTCCGTCCCTCGGAGGCCGCAACGCCCTTCACGGATTTACGTTTTTCCTAGCGTTTTGGGTCGTCTAACAACGCCCTCGGATCTATCTCCTGGCGTCCCACAGATATATCCGCCCAGACAGCCCACAAGGAACTGCTGTTGAGAGTATGGCGGCTCCCAACACCTCTGAATTAATTGCAGTGGGTCGAGTATGGTACCCAGTCCAATCAACTCGGAGCGGTCTCCTTTTCAATAAATCTTAACAGCCTAATCTTACTAACTAAACCTTAATCATATCAGCCTGCATGACCCAAGATTCGCCAATCCCCACTCAAACGCACTGTTGTGAGGCGCACTGCTAATCCTGGCCCGCGGCTGTCTCCTTAGCATCCCCGCACGTGTTCGAATGGCTAGACGCGTGAGCCTTTCAACAATTTCAAACAAAATTGTTGAAACCACCGCTGTGCACCATTGTAACACGGGGAGGGTTTCTCGACTATCTTTCCTCCTTTTCCCCCCTCTACCCGTATTCTTACTTTTTATTCTCTACAAGGGACTCCAAAACTTTTACTAAAGCCGACTCCACGCCACGTGGTCCTAAGACGATTGACCGACTTAGGATTCTACAACCAGTATGACGTGACCTAGGCTTTGAGTAAAACCCTAGAGTCGCCTCCGCCGCCACCACCAGACCAGTAACACAGAGCAATGATCGAGGTCTGGATCGATCATGCTAATTAATCAACCTTGGGGCTTGATCCCCACTA
The DNA here is from genome assembly GCF_040958095.1 of Procambarus clarkii. Lineage (NCBI taxonomy): Eukaryota > Metazoa > Arthropoda > Malacostraca > Decapoda > Cambaridae > Procambarus > Procambarus clarkii. The sequence goes on from NC_091194.1 coordinate 20,842,416, forward strand.
TAACCGATGACCTTGAGAGTTCTTAAGTGTGGAATTAATTACACGGGAATGATGAATTCCGATTCGATGTTAGAATCGACGCCCAATCCAACTCTGCCTCATGTGGACCACGTGACCAGGACAAGTTCACATACTGTACATATAACAAATACATGGAAATAATAAAAATGCAAAATATTAACTAATTAATTTATTAAAAGAAACTAAAACAAAATCTAAATATGTTCACTCCCTGTCACTTTAACACTCCCTACTTGACCTGACGGCAATGAGTTGACTATCCCTATAAATAACAAATAACTATACCTCTATGTTGACCAGCTAAAGATGTTGGGGGCTGGTCTTGGGGGAGAGGTAAGATGGTTGACCTCCCCCAGTTGATCTGGACTCCACACTGATCTCTCCTCGTCTGGTCTACCCCAGACTAGAGCATTGTATCCTTCCGCATAGTCTAAGTTTTACCAAGTTACTAGCAAGGTTTAAGTTATAACAATTAACCTCTGTTGTACTTAATTGATCCAGACTGGTTGAATTATTTTACTGAAGTTAAATTACACAAGCCTCTAACAGCAGAGCTGTTCCCGATCACCAAAATGGTTATTTGAACTTTGAGAAAATAGTGTACATGTCAACTCTGATGACCTATGACCTCCAGGTCACTCCGCCTTACAACTTAGATCTGATTCGTGATGTCACTGATGGTGACTTAACTCAATAATTAGAATACTCTTGATATTGTACCCAGTAATATTATACAATACAATTTTAATACAAAATTAATAAAGGCTAATTTCTCTAACTTACTGAATACTATAGGATGATTCATTATACGCAGCTATGAACAAGGCGTCGATTATTTTCACCGCGAATTCCCCTGGGGTCAGGTCCCGGGTCACCACGCGGGCCCAGCTTCCCATTCTCTTTTGTCGATAAACCACTCTGGATAATTCTTACAACCTGCCTATAGTTTGTTACATTATGGAGGACTCTTGATGGCGTATGGAAGATGGTGATGAGGGGGGAGGAGAGGTGGTGTTACTGTTTGGAAGGAGGAGTCCCCTTCCATTATATCATCAGGCAGTGATGACTTCTCTGAGGTACTCTTTCCTACATTTTACCTGCATACCACTAGGACCTGGTTGTGATTCACTGCTTGTCTGTCTCACTAAAAATTTGTCAAGCGACACTTGTTTTCCCTTCGTTTTAACATTTGTCTGTAGTGATGCATCAGTGTCATTGAAAAGGTTAAGGCAACGGCCTGCTGCAGCTTGATTTGGGCGAGTCGTTTCAGCAAAAGCTTACAGTTCTTCCCATGCTGCACACATTTTCTTAATTTTAAAGGAAGGGACATTCTGTACTGCCTCTATGGTCATCCTCACATGTGTTTTCATATGTTGAACCTTACCACTGACTTTGTTAGGACCCATGGCATGATACATAATAATCAGTTATGCTCAAAAAGCAAAAAAATCGCCAAAAAAATTGAATTTCTTATAAGCATGATCGTCAATATGTGGGTGGCTCTAGTAAACCAAGGCAAGTCGGCCCGCGCGATCAGGAACCATGCGCTCGGTCGACCCAAACGTGTATCAACAAATATCGTTAGTTGACGACATTATCCTAAGTCGAGTCGCATTTTCCGATCAAATTTATATCGTAAATCGAAATTATCAAAAGTCGGGGCAATCGTAAGTCGAGGTGCCACTGTAGTTTCCGAAGCAACGGACAAAAAGGGCCTGAAAACTTGAGAGCTAGGGCCCAAGCAGATTCCAAAGGAGAGCGAGCACAGCCTGCCAGCATGCGAAGCGAGAAACAAAGAACAGAGACTGAGACTTTGAGAATCTGAGCAAATAACTTCAACAGTGCAGCCAATGCCCATGCCGCCTAGAACAGCGCTTCAGACGAAGGTGAATGCGAGCGGGAGCACTCAATGCTCCCACATCCTCCTCAAGCCATTTTAAGGACAGCTCGAGAAGGGAAAAGAAGTGCAAGACCGAAGTGAATTGCAGCCGGGCGTGCAAGTCCTCAGCAACCAAAGACACCAAAAGGGAGTAAACCTGCACTTGCAGCTGCACAAGACCAACGTCCCGAGAAAGCACAGGGACAAACAAGCATGCATTGAGGGTTCCCCCCCCCTCAAAGAAAACCTGGAAAATGGTGGAAGTTTCTTGCCCTTCAAGCATGTGGGTCCAACAGAACCGGATCTGACAGAACCCACGCCATGCCCACAACGAAAAGAATGAGCAGTCTGCCAGCCAGGAAGACCCTAGAACCTCCAAACGCACCCAATACTGGGAAGAAGAACCGAACTCAAACGAGGGCAGATCCACCACAGAGGCAGAATCTGGGTCTCGCAGGAGAAACACAGCAAGTGCCTCTTGAACCTCTTTAGGTGAGATCCAAGAAGCAGAAACCTCTAGAAAGAAGGACCCGAGGAAATCAAGGGCACTCGGAATCGACCTTGGGAGAAACTGACCCCAAATCATACTCATACAGGGTAGGAGGTAAGAAAACCCCCTCCCTCTGCAACAAGCCTCATGAAGAGGGCACCAAGACCCAAGCGGGGTCAAAGGGGGGCCCAAGCCCACAAGTCAACCCTTCTCCAGCCCCAGGATGCCCCCCCCTCCAAGGACTGCTCTGACCTGGGACCCGGTTCAGAACAGTCCTCCACCCCTGAAGAAAAAGCATAGTCAAGGGGCATGGCAGAAAAGAAGAGGGACTGTTGGTGGGATCCAGAAGCCTCGACAGTAGGAACTGGCTCGAATGTCTGCATCCGCAACCCAAATGGGGCAGCCCCGAAGCTGCCCGAGTCTCATTACCATTTAATCCCTGTTCTGACTCCGAAACCCTCAGACGTTTGAGAGCTGGAATGTGTGGGGTGGGGAGGGGGACAAGACGAACAATAGGGAAAGGACCAGGGAGTGCGGACTGAATCAAAGTCAAAGCGACTAACGCCCTCAAGTCCGGGTCCCTATAACCAAAACGGGGTAGCCTCGGGGCATCTGGATGGGCAACCAACTTAGCGCGTTGCAGCAACCTGCAATGCGGCTGCCACCTGTACCCTAATATCAATGTCATCAGAATGGGTAAATTGGGGAACAAGCAAAGAACACGTCTTGCAAGACTCGAAGGTGTCGGAGACCCATCTGAAAAGGATAGAGTAGCTTAGGCTATTTCTACCCTCATCTACATAAGGTTCCTGAATAGGCTCACAACACATAACAGGCGGCATGCCAGAGGCAAAAAACGGTGACTGTCACCCTAAGACAAGGGCACACAGCAACCTTCAAACTCGCACAAGGCAAGCTGGAACTCAGAAGATGCATCCATAGGTCCACTGAGCCCCAACAGGATATTCCAGGGCCCATAGGCTGACTGCTACAGGAAGCCCGGGCAAGGTGTTGCTAACTGGTTAGACCCAAAGCTAACAAGGGGAAGATCAAAACACTGAAACCCCTGTGACGTGTACAATCATGAAGGTCTAGCACAGGACAACCAAATAATATAGGTGGTCCTATAGCCACACCAGACAGACCCCCCCCCACCAGGCACACAAAACCAGTCATCCAAACGGAGGAGGCCAGAACCTACTGGTTCAGACAGGACAAGTCCAGAATGAACCCGAGGACCGCGCATTCCCTTTTCAGAAATGGAAACAACTGGAAACAGTCCTCAAAACAAACGCAGTAAGGACACTATGATCTATACACAAACGACTTCGGATCCACTACGAAGGCATAATCCAGGTAGCGCAGGAGGTAAGCCACAATGGCCTTCCGCACCTTATGAGGTGGGAGGTCGAAAACCTCCGGAAAAACGGAACCGATGAACCCACGGGATCATGGAACCGAACCCGGGGAGGGGTAGACGCCAATCCAATTCATACAAGGGGAGAATAAGAGAACCCACTCCTTGTAACACCAAGCCCTACTCTGAGGGTGTAAAAACCCAAGTGGGGTCCAATGGGGCCCAGTCAACCCCTCCCCCGCCTCGGGAACCTCACCCCGAGGACCCGGGGCCAAGCCATCCTCCAAACCACCCGCCACTAAAGAGAAGGCAGGAGCCACCATAAAAGCAGGAACGAAGGGAGCCCATTGGTCAGACCCAGAAGCTTCGGCTGGAGGAACAGGCTCGAAGGTCTCCGCTGCCACCCCGGAAGAGGACTCCCTCAAAACTGCCCACGTCTCAACACCAACCAAACCTTGCTGACTCCGAAATCCTCAGACGCCTCGGGGCCAAAAGCAAGGGGATAGGACCAGGATGCACAACAGAAGGGAAAGGACTAGGGGTGCATATGGAACTAAAGCCGAGGCGACTAACACCCTCAAATCCGTCTTCCTATAGCTAAAGCGGGACAGTCTCGGGGCATCCGGGGAAGCATCTAACCACTCGCGTTGCAGCAACCTGAACCCAGCATGCAATGCTGAAACCCCCTGCTCTTGCATTTGATCAGCAGTAGATTGGATGAACTTGAGTAAATACAAGCAATAAAGTTTGCACGACTCTGGGTCGAAAGTGTTACCGACCCTAAAAGGCAGCATGGCGGAGCCACAACCGGTAAATGTCATCCAGAGACAAGGGGGACAGAGCAACCTTCTAACTAGCACGAAACGAGAGGGGACCCAGGGGTCAAATCCATTGAACCACAGAGCCCCTGTAAGGTTCCCAGGGCCCTTAGTCATGGTATTCTGCTAAAGGAAGCCCAGGCAGGGTACTGCTAGCCGGTGCTCAAAACTAGCGAGCAAACTACTAAAGCTGAACCCCCAAGATGTGTACACTCACGGGGGCCTAGTGGAGGACCACCAAGTAACCATAGGGTATAACTAACCAAGTGACAGACCCCCCACCAAGCAGCGAAACAAAAAGAAAAAGAAAAACCCCGCAAGAGGACAATGTACCCAGGTGGAACAGAGCCAGCCGCTATGTGAGGTGATAACTAGCACCCCTACTAGTGACGAAAACTACCCCCTACCCAGAGACAAACAGGGGAACACAAACTCCAGCCGACTCCAAGGGCAGTCAATCCCCGAGCAGCAAAAGATACAGCAGAGGTAGATCCCAAGGTGACTTGTGGAAGGTGGCCCGCAAGCCCCAAGGGCAGTACTTACAGGGCACCTAGGGAAGGAAGCCCTAGGCGCATGCAGCCCGAGTACTGAAGAATTAACTCCTGGCTCGCACACCGACTGTAGAAACAGCACCACACCGCAAGGCACAGAACTGAAACAATTTTCTGTCGCCAGAGGCACACAAGCTTGCCAGTGTCACATCAGCCAAGAACTAGGGGGTGTGGATTGCCGGCACGAGGGTCTGGGACTTCCCCTTCCACCTACAGGGGAGCTTGGGGGGTGTGCACAGGCGGCAGCGCGGCAATGTGATGATGTCATGTTAGCTTGCTGGTTTTTATTTGGGGAGTTCTGTCCACTCGTTCGGCTTTCGGAAGCAATATTTCCACCCGAATAGGGGTTTGTTTTGGGGTGCCAACCTTTCTGGGTGCCTGACCCGGTCGATGGCAGACAATGCTTCCAACCACAGGGGGGGAGGGAGGGGGTTTCAATAGGCTATTGCTCCTTGTGCCTCTCTGAGGGGGCCAGGTTCTGGCTCATGGTCTCCGGTAGGCCCAAACTCTATGCACTTTGGTGATGCCAGAAAGCTAATATATCCATATCAATCTGGATAGCTCCGGGGAGCTGACGAGTCTCCCCACAGAAATATTGCTTTATGAACATAATTGAATACTAATATGCACTTCATACTTTTGTGTATTGCGATGGGTTCACACATTTTATTATATACAGTATATAACACGACATGCTACTGAATAATATTCCAGCAAAAACAAGAGAAAAAATAAATCAGAGACATTGAAATAATTAAGGTAATAATACCTTTGCAACAATTCCCGCCTGACGGCTCAAGTGGAGCAGACCATCGATCTCATGATCAGGGAACACATTTTAGCAATTCAAGAAGGATTTTTTCTTGTGCACAGCGGTGTTGTCGGCTATTAATTTCTGCACCACATAAGAGTTAAAAGGTCACTTCACCTTACAAATAATCAAAAAGTGGTACTGATCACTTGAAAAACAACAGCAAAGCACTCACAATGTTTACATGATGGAGGTGCACACACCACTGCCAGAAAAATGGACAGAGCAGGCAGTGAGGTTCATCTTGTGACACTGTGGTGCCTTCCTCACTCGTCACGGTGGCTGACCACTCACACCACTTGGAAACCCGTAATGCCACTCTTTACTGTTACTCCCTTATTCCTATGGGTGTAGAACAGTCATTAAAGTAATTAAAAAAGCTCTATCGTATACTATTATTGATGAAATACTTACAAATTCAGCAACTGAATACAGAGCACCACTTGGTTTTTGAACCCCTTGGGGACGAGACCCGTCGTTTAACATGTAAGTTCGTAAACAAGAAATAGTGGGAAAAAATAAACTAGAAATGTAAAAAAAAAAAAAAAAAATTACGAAAAAATTTATGGAAAACACTCTAGGGGAAAAAATCGACATGTTCGTAGCATAAATGCGACCGTATTTTGTTTGTACTTGTTACGAACCCGGATCCAGCGTCCGAGCCTGGAGCAGTGACAACCACGCCATCTGTGGGTCAGCTCCCGAAACCCCCGCCAAACGGACGATGACACCTGGTGAGGACAGCGTGTACTGGCCTCGAGGACCAGTTTCCAGTCTGGTTCCGCGCTCAACACTGCCGCTCCTGACCTCTGGTGAGGTGGTGCTCCGACGACAGCGCCATCTATGGACTGGATACGTCAGGTGTTTGTGCCCGAGCCCGTAAGTGAGGTGTATTAGTGTCCCGGTTATTGATGACGTGTCTGCTTACAGAGCTGACCTGGGACCACTGTGATGGAAGTGGAGTCAGTCTACCCGAGGCAGCCAGTCTCCATACTGTGAAGTTTGCTGCAGCTGTTGTGACGTCGTCCCCCCGGAAGAACACTGTGGTGTGTTAGCCTGCCAGTGGAGTGGCAGTAAAAGGATTTACCCGGGACCGACTGTTGGAGACGATCATCCACTGGGGTACTGAAGACAGGAGGGTGATTTGTGATATCACACGAGACTCCTGTCTAGGGCGAACCCCTTATATCGTTCGTGGTGTGGCCGTACCAGCCTTGGTGGCTCAGTACCTGCCAGCAGACCAGCTGGACGTGTGGTTGACGGCCTCCACGACGGTGCCCCCAGTGGACCTGCGTTTTGGCTGACCTGTGGCCCGGGTAGGCTCGGCATTCTCAGAGGACACGTCGTGAGGCCACGAAGAAAGCACCAAGGACTCGGCACCAAGTGGTGTGGCACCAGCGTCTTCAGCAGAAGACCACGATTATGGATTAATCCCCTTGTATAGTGTTAATACCCCCCCCCCTTTGTGCAACCGTTTTATATATTATTTATTGGTGACGGACATTATATAATATTAAGTTCTTAGCTTTCTTTCCCTACTCCCTTTAAGTTACTTGCGTCACGGATCTCATCCCTTGATAGCCACTACTGGCTCGGGAACGGATACATATATCTTCCTCTAACAACATCAGAGCAAGAACCCCGCTGCGTCCCAAGAGGGCCGTAACAGTACTCACCAATAAGTGAAGTCCTGATCCGCTTTATAAAAGTCCTTAACTGTTCCTAGCTGATTATTAAGACGTCTGGCAAACATCCTCTGGATGTTTCCTGCCAGCCTGCAGGAATTTCCTGCCAGCCTGCAGGAATTTCCTGCCAGCCTGCCTGCCAGCTAGCCTGCATGTTGGACGCCCGTTAGGCATCCAACTGGAAAAGTAGGACGCTGGATACTCAATTTCCTGTCGAACAGAACACAAAGTAACAGTCAGATAAAATCGAGTCCAAGCGATGTTAAAAGCTCTGTACCTCAAGGTACAGTCCTTGCACCGCTACTGTTCCTTATTCTCATATCTGATAGACAAAAATTACACGTTACAGCTTCGTGTCGTCCTTTGCAGACGACACAAAAATCAGCATGAAAATTACTTCTGCTGAAGACATTGAAAAACTACAAGAAGATGTCAACAAAGTTTTCGATTGGGCAGCAGAAAATAACATGATGTTTAACAGTGATAAATTTCAGGTACTCGGGTACGGCAAAATTGAGGATCTGAAACATAATACAGGGTACAAAACACAATCGAATCTTCCCATAGTAGAAAAACAGCATGTCAAGGATTTGGGAATAATGATGTCCGACGATCTAACGTTTAGGGAGCATAACCAAGCAAATATCGCGTCAGCCAGAAAAATGATCGGATGGATTACGAGAACTTTCAAATCCAGGGATCCCATCACAATGGTTGTACTCTTCAAGTCACTTGTGTTGTCCCGTCTCGAGTACTGCTCGGTACTCACTTCCCCCTTCAGAGCAGGAGAGATTGCTGAAATAAGAGGGAATACAGAGAACATATACGGCACGCATAGACGAGATAAAACGCCTAAATTATCGGGATCGTCTCAAAGCTCTCCAAATGTACTCTCTAGAAAGGAGACGAGAGAGATACCAAATAATATACACATGGAAAATACTGGAGGGCCAGGTCCCAAATCTACACAGTAAAATAACAACGTACTGGAGTGAACGATATGGAAGAAAATGCAAGACTGAACCAGTGAAGAGCAGAGGTGCCATAGGCACAATCAGAGAGCACTGTATAAACATCAGAGGTCTGCGGTTGTTCAACGTCCTCCCAGCGACTATAAGAAATATTGCCGGAACAACCGTGGACATCTTCAAGAGAAAATTGGACTGTTTTCTAAGAGAAGTTCCGGAGCAGCCGGGCTGTGGTGGGTATGTGGCCCTGCGGGCCGCTCCAAGCAACAGCCTGGTATACCAAACTCTCACAAGTCGAGCCTGGCCTCGGGCCGGGCTTGGGGAGTAGAAGAACTCCCAGAACCCCATCAAGCAGGTATCAAGCAGGTGCCAGTGGCCGTACCCTGGACACACACATGGGGTGACCTAATACCCTCTTCTGATTATGGCCAGCGCTAAACAACTTAATAGGTGTCAACAACGTTGTCAGCAAATCTGAATACACAGCGTAGCCCTGCGCCCTCCAGCCCTTCAGACCTTCAGAGACAGCCCTGGGCAACGGAGCGTCAACACATGCTCCCTCACACACTCCTAGCTAGATCCTGGCCCGGTGTAGAAGACTTGTATTTCCATAATAAAACCCTGGAAAAGCAGTGGGCGTTTGGTACTCCAATTCCTGCCCACTACCGAGTAACCTTCGACCATCCCCGGTCAACAACAACTTAATCATTCTACAACAACATCAACTGATATTACACTGGTGGCAGCTTACTGGGATTCACCCGCTATACTTCGGCTCACAGCAGCACAGCAACAGTTCAGCATGGATACCGTGTGGGCACACGTACCTGACCACGTGAGTCAGGCACGTGTGCCCGTGCCTGACTCACCCAGCGCGCGCCCGTGCCTGGCTCCCTCATGGCGTGCTTCTGACTCACCACGCGCCACCAGCTGACTCGCCGTGACTCACCGTAACTCAACGAGCCTTGACGCCTTTTGCCCTGCCTGACGCCCTGCTTGACGCCACCTTACCACCTCCCGCTGTCTGACCTGACGTCTCCTGCCGCCTCCCAACGCCGACGACGCTGCAGAACGACGCCGGACCTGTGACGACCAGATCATCTCTGCCCCGTTGAACGGATTGCAGCGCCAGCAGCCTTCAGCTCTAGTTAAGTGCCCTTTGTTATTTGTGTAGTCGAGTAAACTGTGGACTTTCGTGGGCACAATGTAAACTTACTTTATGGATAACCGATACTCGCTCAGGCCTTGCTCGCGCACTTACCCCTACAGTCTACGGTCTCGTTCACTATCGGAGAGTAACTTACTCTTAACTAGTGAGCTCCCTACGCTCGCTCACTTACCCTTAGCCAGTGAACTCCCACCCCCAGCTCTCAATAGCTTATCCTTATTAACCTCTACAACCAGCAGCGACTCAGTAATCATGACTCAAGCCCCGAATACAGCGAGTTCTAACTCGAACACCGTTACAGTTCTTACACAGTCTGTTGACATTCACCCGTTTAGTGGAAAGGATCCAACCCTCTTGGAGACATGGTTCGCTAGTGTAGAGGCTAGAGCGAAGAGCAAGGGTACTACTGTCACAGACGCGGACTATATCAGTATGGCGACGTCCACACTTGACTATAAATCTGGAGACGCGTATCTCGTAGCAGGAACACCTGACTTAAAAGAAAATTGTAAACTGGGAAGAATTTAAGAAATTTTTTCGTAGGAGATATATATCGGTAGTTGATCGTGATCCCTTTGGCATTGCTCGCAAATTAGCTACTGCAGTAATGCGTCCTCATGAAACACGCAACGCTTTTGCCACGCGTCTAGCTACGCTACAGGACTCACTGGAGAAAGTCTTGATGGGTTCTAGATGGGACGCTAGTGGAAGCCTCACTATACAGAATGTGGGTAAACTATTGGCAATCGGTGCCATGCAGAGTCATGCCCCTGAGGCCATACTGAAAGACATCGAGGCTAGGAATTTTGGTCCTACCCACACACTTTCGGACTTAATGGACGTCATGGTAGAGTCCACAGACAGACTAAAGTCCCGGGATTCTGCCCAGCTTTCTGCCGTTTTTCGTGGAAACAGTTCCCATACCACTGTGAACGTTGTCACGAGTTCTACCGCTGGACGTGTTCAGACTCCTGCTAGGTCGGCCGGGAAGCCGGTCGGCCGAGTGGACAGCACGCTGAACTTGTGATCCTGTAGTCCTGGGTTCAATCCCAGGCGCCGGCGAGAAACAATGGGCAGAGTTTCTTTCACCCTATGCCCCTGTTACCTAGCAGTAAAATAGGTACCTGGGTGTTAGTCACCTGTCACGGGCTGCTTCCTGGGGGTGGAGGCCTACCTTACCTTGAAGTTACCTTGAGGTGCTTCCGGGGCTTAGCGTCCCCGCGGCCCGGTCGTCGACCAGGCCTCCTGGTTGCCGGACTGATCAACCAGGCTGTTGGACGCGGCTGCTTGCAGCCTGACGTATGAGTCACAGCCTGGTTGATCAGGTATCCTTTGGAGGTGCTTATCCAGTTCTCTCTTGAACACTGTGAGGGGTCGGCCAGTTATGCCCCTTATGTGTAGTGGAAGCGTGTTGAACAGTCTCGGGCCTCTGATGTTGATAGAGTTCTCTCTCAGAGTACCTGTTGCACCTCTGTTTTTCAACGGGGGTATTCTGCACATCCTGCCATGTATTCTGGTCTCATGTGATGTTATTTCTGTGTGCAGGTTTGGGACCAGCCCCTCTTAATATTTTCCACGTGAAAATTATTATGTACCTCTCCCGCCTGCGCTCAAGGGAGTACAGTTTTAGGCTCTTTAGTCGGTCCCAAGAGTTTAGATGTTTTACTGAGTTGATTCTAGCAGTAAAGGATCTCTGCACGCTCTCCAGGTCAGCAATTTCTCCAGCTTTGAAAGGTGCTGTCATTGTCCAGCAGTACTCCACTCTAGAGAGCACAAGCGCTTTGAAAAGTATCATCATCGGTATAGCATCTCTAGTGTGAAAAGTTCTTGTTATCCAACCTGTCATTTTTCTTGCAGTTGTGACGGCTACTTTATTGTGTTCTTTAAAGGTAAGGTCTTCCGACATGAGTACACCCAGATCCTTTACAATGCCTTTTCGTTCTATGTTATGATTTGCCTGAGTTTTGTACGTGGTTTCCGTTTTTATATTTTCATTTTTTCCATAGCGCATGAGCTGGAACTTATCTTCGTTAAACACCATATTATTTTCTGTAGCCCATAGAAAGACCTGATCTACATCTGACTGGAGGTTCTCCGTGTCCTCTATGTTGCCTACTCTCATGAAGATCCTAGTGTCATCTGCAAAGGATGATACAGTGCTATAGGTTGTGTTCTTGTCTATGTCCGATATGAGGATGAGAAAAAGTACTGGAGCAAGCACAGTACCCTGGGGGACTGAGCTCTTCACGGTTGATGGGCTGGATTTTATTTTGTTGACTATTACACATTGGGTTCTGTTGGTCAGGAAATTGTAGATCCATCTGCCTATTTTTCCGGTAATTCCTTTTGAACGCATTTTATGTGCAATAACACCATGGTCACATTTATCAAAAGCTTTTGCGAAATCTGTGTAAATTACATCAGCGTTTTGTTTGTCTTCCATAGCATCTAATGCCATATCATAGTGGTCCAGCAACTGCGACAGGCAAGAGTGCCCTGTTCTGAAACCGTGTTGTCCGGGGTTATGGAGATGCTGTGATTCCATGTATTTTGTGATCTTACTTCTTAGCACTCTCTCAAAAATTTTTATGATGTGCGATGTTAGTGCTATCGGTCTGTAATTTTTTGCCTCTGCCTTATTTCCTCCTTTATGAAGTGGTGCTATCTCTGCTGTTTTTAGTATATCAGGAATAACGCCAGTATCTAGGCTTTGTCTCCACAGAATGTGGAGGGCCTGCGATAGTGTTTTTTTACAGTTCTTTATGAATATGGAGTTCCAAGAATCCGGGCCTGGTGCAGAGTGCATAGGCATACTGTTTATGGCTTCTTCAAAATCCAGTGGGGATAGGGTGACGTCTGATATATGATTTGATGTTGGTATCGTATCCATGAAAAATTCATTTGGGCCTGGTCGAGGACCGGGCCGCGGGGACACTAAAAGCCCCAAAATCATCTCACGATAACCTCAAGAAGGTCTCCTCCGCCTTCGTATGGCCCCCAGGTCATACTCTAGGACAGGCTCCCCTCAATACCCTCAGCGACCTTGAACGCCAGAATGTTTTAACTGTGGCAAACCAGGCCACCGTAAGGCAGTGCGTACATCAACTAACACTCGTTACCAACAGCATGCTAGACATAACACAGGCCAATCTCATAATCACACCCGTTCTTATTGCACATATCACCACCGACCTGGACATGACACTGCTGACTGTAGAGCCCGCCGCTGTACTAACCAGGCTAACCGTTCTAGCCCTACTCCTCCTTCCCGTAAGCAACCGCAGGCTGCATCAACTAACCAGCGCCCACCGAGCCCTAAAACCCGACCAACTGCCCATGTTAGTTAGGCAACAACTGACAGTCGCGACACAGATGGACATCGTTACTCGCACGTGACAAACGGCGCCACGGCGATCAAGGATAATGCAGACTCGACCGACGAAAACACACAGATCAGCCCTATGACTCTCAGTCGGAGTAAGGTGTAACAGTCTGGGTAAACGGTATGATGTAGGGAAGCAAGACGACCTCCCTGTATACTCAGTGCCTACCCGTAACAGGTACGGTACCTTAGCAGAGGAGGATACTATGCACCCACTACACACTGACGGTGCTCGTGTACATGTACTCCAGACACCACGTCTACCATGTCAGTCTCGTAATAACGTGTTTAATAGGATGCCTAACAAGGACACTGAAGGTCCTTTGATTTCAGCCACTCTGAAGGGTCGACAAGTTAAGATTTTCCTAGACACAGGAGCTAGAGTCAACATCACTATTGCTCTCCCCACCAGAGCGCTGCAGAATTTGACGTCATGGAGCCAATGGCGCGGGCGAGTGTGCGGCGACGCCTAAATGTGTATACTCGTTTCAGTTTTCTCACCTTAATTCTCGTGCTACGTCGTTCGTTTTGGTATCATTGTGTTCACAATTAAATTCCCTGCAGATGTATATGCATATAATGTCCAAAAGCCTGGCGAGACTCCCAACAGCAAAGCCTAAAGTCGGAAAAGTTACCTGAGAGCGGACAAAATCAGTAAAATGTTCGTTTTAGTTTTCTCACCTTAACTCTCGTGCTACGTCACTCGTTTTGGTATCATTTTGTTTCCAAATGAATTCCCTACAGGTGTATATGAATAAAATGTACAAAAGCCTGGCATGCCTCCCCGCAGGAAAGCCTAAAGTTACCCGTAAACGAGCACCAATTTGTACACTGCAACCTAATGTGTATACTCGTTCAGTTTGATAACATCAATTTTCATGTTACGTCTTTCATTTTGGTATCAAATTGTTCACAATAAAAAGATGCATATTTTAAAACTAGTCCCATAATATTAGAGCAATAACTGGAATTTTTGCAAATATTTTAATTCTGGAAGCCCATCATCATAATTATTTATATCTTTCCAGTGTTCTGACATAAATTTTTGTGTTACATCTTTCATTTTGGTATCAAATTGTTCGCGACGTAAAGGCGCACATTGTAAAACTAGTCCCAACATAATAGCACAATAAATAGAATTTTAACAAATATTTTAAAATTTTGACCAAAAACCAATTTATACCATTTTAAAACCATAAAAAATTTATACCAATTTAAAACATATCCACTCAATTTAACGACCTCTTTTATACCGATCTGCCGGTAATAACGACCGGTTTGGGAGATCGGTATCTGGAGCCTTGTATACCGGTCTGGTGGTCGATATTACCGACGGTCGGTATTGGGTTTGTTTTGGCATCGGCAGCCCCCTCACATGGCGACCAGGCCACCGACCTCAATCATCCAGAGTGGTATATTAAATCTTAACTTTCTTTTAAAATGATTCAGTTTTATGAAGAAAATTCTAAATTATTGTTAATAAAATATTTTAAAACAATTGTTAAGCAAAATTCTTTGTTTTCGTATTAAATACCTTTTATAGGTATTTAGGTATTTTTAGGTATAGGCAATAGGTATTTTTTTCCCCCACGGACCTAGAATGTACTGCGCCTGGCCATGTGACCGCTTTGTTTACTGTGAACTCACGCGGCTGAGAGCAATGTCTCAGAATATTAGCCAGTGAAAATCAGATTCAGACAAAAATAGATAAATTCATGATTTCAACGGTTCGTGAAAGCACCCACTGGGAATTCAACAAGTCATGCAGCATCTGCTGCCAGCGAGTGCCCTACAAGCCATGCTGCACCCCCCGATGCTGAATTCCCATCAACAAGTTGCGCATCCTCTGCCAGCAACGAATGTTCTGCAAGCTATGCTGCATCCGCTGATGCTGAATTCCCATCAACAAGTCGTGCAGCCTCTGCCAGCAACGAATGCTGTCGTGCAGCCTCCGCCTGCAACGAATGCTCTACAAGCCATGTTGCATCCGCTGATGCTGAATTCCCATCAAAAGTCGTGTAGCCTCCACTAACGATATAAAATATGATTGAAAGGCATATAAATTAGTGTAAAAAGTGTTAATAGAGTACAGTATTGTAAGTGTTAATGATTATTTAAGACTTGACAAAAAGATACTGTACAGTGTAAATATACAGTAGAAATAATTTTTAATTGTGAATTAGAACTAGAACTCATGTGAATTAGTAGTAAGGCTAGCTGTTGTGTGAAGTGAATGCCTGGAAATAAGTGTACATACAGTATGTACTGTATACAATATAAACAATATAAAACAAGCGCTGCAGAGGACGACGTAATCTTCACAGCTTCGTAATCTTCAGCTTCATTAAAAGTAAGTCAGTTTACTAATTTTATTATAGTATTTCAACATATTGTTTTTTTTTTCAACAAAAGATAGATATTAATCTCTGCAAATGTATATTCTATCATTAGCAGAGAAAAGGTGAGCTCAAAATATTTCGTCTTGGCTAGCTCTCAGTGACAAGGCTCGATCGCCATTGTTATGGCCTGGCTGCCACAGCCTGTGTCGTAACATTAAAAATACATTACCTGCACTGTTCAGGGTAAAACAAAACACATCTCTAAAATGTTATTGAGAAAATATTAACAATCACTGATTGATACATGAAATATTTTGCAATACAAAGGAATGAACTAATTTTTTCCCACCCATCTGGACTTGATCAGACCGTGTTCACACATCATCCATGCAGCAGCCACCAGCTGGCTTAATCGTCGGCGTGGCACTAAATTGGAACGCAATTACACAATGAACTTTATTTAATTTTAGTTATACAGTATAAAATATATCCTACCTGAATGTTACTTGAAAAATTACCCAATCCGACTTAACTTCGGAAATAACGGAGCTCCGGAAATAACGACCAGGGTACAGCCCCATATAGGCCGTTAAATTGAGTGGATACCGTAAGTGTTCGGACATCAAGTTTCATGTTTCCTCACACACATTGTTCACTTTGCCCATTATTCGTTACCGGTGTGAGTAGTGGATGAGGTCTCTACTGACTAGATAGTACATGCACTCACTCACACAACAAATCAAAATCAGATCGCGATCTCACCTGTGCATCTTAGTCCCACTGACTTCCCTGACGCCCAATCTCAGTTACTGACCATCCTCAACAAGCATCGCAACGTTGTTGCACTGACAGGTGAACAACTTGGGCTGACACCTCATTATTCACAAAATTCCACTGGAACCAGGTACTCGCCCAATTTTTTTACCCGCGTACAGATTGCCTCATTCTCAACGAGCTGTTGCAGACCAACTCATTGACGAGATGTTACACGACGGCATTATTAAGAAAGTACTTCACCATGGAATGCTCCGTTAATCTTAGTACCCAAGAAGGATGGCTCTTGGCATCCTGTCGTTGATTTCAGGAAACTTAATCAAGTTACGATACCTGATAGATTCCCACTTCCCGTGCTTACTGACTTATTGCAGAACATAGGTCAGAATAAGGTTTTTTTCCACACTTGATGTGCCTTCATGAGAAAAAAAATACAGTTTCTCGGCCATAACGTCACCTCACAAGGCATCACCACTCTAGATTCAAAGATAGAAGCTGTCAAGAACTACCCAGTCCCTCATAATGCTGAAGCTGTACAAAAGTTCGTAGGCCTAGCTGGATTCTACCGCCATTTCATTGCCAGTTATTCAGTGATTGCATCTCCTCTCACTCACCTCCTTAAGAAAGACGTTCGTTTGGACAACTGATCAAGAGAAAGCATTTCAAACGCTCAAAGAAGCCCTGATATCTTCTCCCATTCTCAAGTTCCCAGACTTCACCAAACCGTTTATTTTAGTTACCGATGCCAGTAACATTGGGTTAGGTGCCGTACTCGCTCAAACTAGCGACAGAAAAGAACATGCCATTGCATATGCGAGCAGAGTCCTCTCTAAAGCTGAAAAGAATTATTCAACGACCGAGCGCGAAGCGCTGGCTGTCGTGTGGGCACTCAAACATTTCAGAGATATCATCTATAACTACCCTGTCCATGTACTGACGGACCACCAAGCTATCATTCCCTTGTTCAGAGACAAGAACCCAATAGGCAAGTTTGCCCGTTGGTCACTCACCATACAAGAGTTTCTACCCACGTTTGGATACTTACCTGGCAAACACAATGTAGTGGTCGATGCTCTCTCCCATTACGTTGCTTCTGTTCACGTTGAATACCCTTCATTAGACTTGCGAGATGTAGAACTTGCACAATGACAAGACCCAATGTGGGCACCGATCATAAGCTTTCTCATGGACCCGCACACGACTCTTACGGTCAAGCCACCCGTACCACTAAAGGAACTAGTACTCTTAGATCATGTGCTCCATCGCAAGGTTTTGCTTGGATCTCCTGCCAGACTGGTACATCAACTTGTTATTCCTGCGTCGATAGTTCCTACCGTGTTAAAACTTGTTCACGACGCCCCACACAGTGCGCATCCTGGCAAGGACCGCACCATCAAGCAGGCTCGTCTTACGAACTACTGGCCCAAAATGGCAAAACAGATTGAACATCACGTGGATCAATGTCTAACCTGCCTAGCTCACAGAGGCCATGTTGCTGGCCCAAACACGATTCAGACTTACCCTACGATTAATGCACTTCGGGATCGTGTTTCTATGGATTTGTTAACAAATTTTGCTGAAACCTCCAGAGGAAATAAACATCTCTTTGTTATGGTAGATAACTTCTCTAGATACTCTAGATACGGTTCCAATTCCGAACAAAACTGCAGAAACTATAGCTAGTGCCTTTCATGATCTTGCAGGTACGGTCCACCTAGGGTGGACCGTACCGAGTGCTCTCTGACAATGGCCTGGAATTCAACAATTCTGTTCTGGAACAACTGGCTACATTGTACATCAAAAAGTGTAATATAATGCTGTATCAACCGGCTAGCAATGGCCTTGCTGAAAGAACTAACAAGAAGGTCCTTGACGCACTCAGAGTGACAGTCAATCAGGACAGTCACAAATGGGATGAACTTATGCCAATCGTCCAATGTTCGATAAACTCCTCTGTCAACTCCTCCATAGGAGACACACCTCACTTTGTGCTATTTGGGACAGACATGAGATTTCCTAATGCCATCATCTCCTCGCCGCCGGCGCTACTTTACAACTATGACGACTATGTTAAGGTCAAACGGAGAGACACTCAACTGGTGTTCCAGAGAGTCAAGGAACATCTCTCTAAAGCTACTGACGATTTCACGTGGTTACAAAACGCTCATGCTAAACCTACGAGAATAGGACCTGGATCTTTAGTAATGATCCTCAACCAGCGACGAGATGGTCCCCATGTACAAACTGAGAAGTTCCTTGGTCCTTACAGAGTTCTTGAGCATATCACAGGTAATAAATACAAACTGGAAAACCTAGCCACTGGAGAACAAGTACATGAGCATCTCAACCACATGAAATTAGCCCGTCTGACTGTCGACGATGACACCCCGACTCCTGTCCCTGACAACGTACCGTGTGACCCTACCACTGTGACACCCACTTCGGTCTCAGACACGCCCAGCGATACTACCCCACCACGTACTCACACGTACAATCTTCGGTCCAGACTTGTTATTTCGACAGTACACTACCAACAGTCTGATGATTCATCTTCGTGTGACTGTGGTGTTCCAGTCTGTAAGAGACAATGGATGCGTTCTATCTGCTCCCCTCTCCCTGCCTGTTCGTACATGCAAAGGAAGACTACGTTCGTGATGGACTAGCACCTAAGAAATTATAGTTTTATGACTAGATTTAAGAGTAATTACAACAATCATTTCGCACCCCTCGGCTCAATGTATATAGACCCTTCCACCTCGGGTATCTTTGTTCATAATTTATTGATCTTGTTGTGTCTATACACTATGTAGGTCCTCGTGTTCCTGCCACGTTCATGCTCTCCATATTTTAGTGGAAATGTCACTTATTCTATGTATTGCCATGCAATATATTGTGCCTACATTAGTGTCTACCGTTTATAATCTACTTAACAGGTAACACTGTGGCTGAGCATCATGAATTCCTACGCACAACTTATGGTCCGCTGCCTCTACAACCTACTTCCTCTACCTGCAGCCGGACCTCCTGCCTCCAGTTTGTGCAGACATTTAGCTAGTTAAGTCATGATGCTTCATGGATAGCTTAGTTTTAGGATTATATTTAAGCAATGTACTTAATATTCATGCATGTCCGAGACGGTGTTGGACGTCTCAAAAAAAATAAAAATAAATAAAAATAAGCTTGTTTACGGCCACTATAGGTAAATCATCGTTTTCCTGTATATAATGTTAGTTAGGTACACACCCAAGGGTTGTCAGATTTGTCAAGCAGATCGCCGAGGACGCCGATGATAGCGTGCTGAGCGGTGTTGGACGCCGGTTAGGAGCCAGTGGACGTGCCCTGGACACACATATGGGGTGACCTAATACCCTCTTCTGATTATGGCCGGCGCTAAACAACTTAATACGTGTCAACAACGTTGTCAGCAGATCTGAATACACAACGTAGCCCTGCGCCCTCCAGCCCTTCAGACCTTCAGAGACAGCCCTGGACAACAGAGTCAACACACGCTCCCTCACACACTCCTAGCTAGATCCTGGCCCGGTGTAGAAGACTTATATTTTCATAATAAAACCCTGGAAAAGCAGTGGGCGTTTGGTACTCCAATTCCTGCCCACTATCGAGTAGCCTTCGACCATCCCCGGTCAACAACAACTTAATCATTCTACAACAACATCAACTAGTGTTACATGCAGGCACATCCTGCCAGCAAGCCTGCAGGCACATCCTGCTAGTCAGCCTGCAGGAACATCCTGCCAGCCAACCTGCCAGCCTGCCTGCCTCACTCTCTGCCTGCCTCCCTCCCTCCCGGCCATCCTACTAACGGGTCGAGTGTGTTAGGCTTATCTTCGGGAGTGAGCCGGTCTCTCCCCCCAACCCGTCCTCTTAAAAATAACGTCACTTTTCGCTCGTATGCGCACTATGGCCACACTCCCCCACCATCAACAAACACCCCCCCCCACATCCCATGATGTAGGGGGGGGGGGGGTGGTACTCTCTCTTAAAGGTCACGCGGTTATATCCCTGCCTCCCTGCTTGCCTACCAGCCTGCCTTCCTCTCTGCCTGCCATCCAGCCTGCCTCCCTCTCTGCCTGCCATTCAGCCTGCCTCCCTCTGCCTGCCATCCAGCCTGCCTCCCTCTCTGCCTGCCATTCAGCCTGCCTCCCTCTGCCTGCCATCCAGCCTGCCTCCCTCTGCCTGCCATCCAGTCTGCCTCCCTCTTTGCCTGCCATCCAGCCTGTCACCCTCTCTGCCTGCCATCCAGCCTGCCTCCCTCTCTGCCTGCCATCCAGCCTGCCTCCCTCCCTGCTTGCCATCCAGCCTGCCTCCCTCTCTGCTTGCCATCCAGCCTGCCTCCCTCTGCCTACCATCCAGCCTGCCTCCCTCTGCCTACCATCCAGCCTGCCTCCCTCTCTGCTTGCCATCCAGCCTGCCTCCCTCTCTGCTTGCCATCCAGCCTGCCTCCCTCTCTGCTTGCCATCCAGCCTGCCTCCCTCTCTGCTTGCCATCCAGCCTGCCTCCCTCTGCCTGCAATCCAGCCTGCCTCCCTCTCTGCCTGCTATCCAGCCTGCCCCCCCTCTCTGCCTGCCTCCCTCTCTCTCTGCCATCCAGCCTGCCTCCCTCTGCCTGCCATCCAGCCTGCCTCCCTCTCTGCCTGCCATCCAGCCTGCCCCCCTCTCTGCCTGCCATTCAGCCTGCCCCCCTCTCTGCCTGCATCCCTCTCTCTCTGCCATCCAGCCTGCCTCCCTTTCTGCCTGCCATCCAGCCTGCCTCCCTCTCTGCCTGCCATCCAGCCTGCCTCCCTCTGCCTGCCATCCAGCCTGCCTCCCTCTCTGCCTGCCATCCAGCCTGTCTCCCTCTCTGCCTGCCATCCAGCCTGCCTCCCTCTCTGCCTGCCATCCAACCTGCCTCCCTCTCTGCTTGCCATCCAGCCTGCCTCCCCTCTCTGCTTGCCATCCAGCCTGCCTCCCCTCTCTGCTTGCCATCCAGCCTGCCTCCCTCTCTCTCTGCCATCCAGTCTGCCTCCCTCTGCCTGCCATCCAGCCTGCCTCCCTCTCTGCCTGCTATCCAGCCTGCCCCCCTCTCTGCCTGCCTCCCTCTCTCTCTGCCATCCAGCCTGCCTCCCTCTGCCTGCCATCCAGCCTGCCTCCCTCTCTGCCTGCCATCCAGCCTGCCTGTCATCCAGCCTGCCCCCCTCTCTGCCTGCCATCCAGCCTGCCCCCTCTCTGCCTGCATCCCTCTCTCTCTGCCATCCAGCCTGCCTCCCTCTGCCTGCCATCCATCCAGCCTGCCTCCCTCTCTGCCTGCCAACCAGCCTACCCCCCTCTCTGCCTGCCTGCCTCCCTCTGCCTGCCATCCAGCCTGCCTCCCTCTGCTTGCCATCCAGCCTGCCTCCCTCTGCCTGTCATCCAGCCTGCCCCCCTCTCTGCCTGCATCTCTCTCTCTCTGCCATCCAGCCAGCCTCCTCCTCTGCCTGCCATCCAGCCTGCCTGCCTGCCATCCAGCCTGCCTGCCTGCCATCCAGCCTGCCTGCCTGCCATCCAGCCTGCCTGCCATCCAGCCTGCCTGCCTGCCATCCAGCCTGCCTCCCTCTCTCTCTGCCATCCAGTCTGCCTCCCTCTGCCTGCCATCCAGCCTGCCTCCCTCTCTGCCATCCAGCCTACCTCCCTCTCTCTCTGCCATCCAGCCTGCCCCCCTCTCTCTCTGCTATCCAGCCTGCCCCCCTCTGCCTGCCATCCAGCCTGCCTCCCTCTCTCTCTGCCATCCAGTCTGCCTCCCTCTGCCTGCCATCCAGCCTGCCCCCCTCTCTCTCTGCCATCCAGCCTGCCTCCCTCTGCCTGCCATCCAGCCTGTCTCCCTCTGCCTGCCATCCAGCCTGCCTCCCTCTGCCTGGCATCCAGTCTGCCTCCCTCTCTGCTTGCCATCCAGCCTGCCTCCCTCTCTTTCTCTCTGCCATCCAGCCTGCCTCCCCTCTCTGCTTGCCATCCAGCCTGCCTCCCTCTCTCTCTGCCATCCAGTCTGCCTCCCTCTGCCTGCCATCCAGCCTGCCTCCCTCTCTGCCTGCTATCCAGCCTGCCTCCTCTCTGCCTGCCTCCCTCTCTCTCTGCCATCCAGCCTGCCTCCCTCTGCCTGCCATCCAGCCTGCCTCCCTCTCTGCCTGCCATCCAGCCTGCCTCCCTCTCTGCCTGCCATCCAGCCTGCCTCCCTCTCTGCCTGCCATCCAGCCTGCCCCCCTCTCTGCCTGCCATCCAGCCTGCCCCCCTCTCTGCCTGCATCCCTCTCTCTCTGCCATCCAGCCTGCCTCCCTCTCTGCCTGCCATCCAGCCTGCCTCCCTCTCTGCCTGCCATCCAGCCTACCCCCCCTCTCTGCCTGCCTGCCTCCCTCTGCCTGCCATCCAGCCTGCCTCCCTCTGCTTGCCATCCAGCCTGCCTCCCTCTGCTTGCCATCCAGCCTTCCCCCCCCTCTGCCTGCATCTTTCTCTGCCATCCAGCCTGCCTTCTTCTCTGCCTGCCATCCAGCCTGCCTGCCTGCCATCCAGCCTGCCTCCCTCTCTCTCTCTGCCATCCAGTCTGCCTCCCTCTGCCTGCCATCCAGCCTGCCTCCCTCTCTCTCTGCCATCCAGCCTACCTCCCTCTCTCTCTGCCATCCAGCCTGCCCCCCTCTCTCTCTGCTATCCAGCCTGCCTCCCTCTGCCTGCCATCCAGCCTGCCTCCCTCTCTCTCTCTGCCATTCAGTCTGCCTCCCTCTGCCTGCCATCCAGCCTGCCCCCCTCTCTCTCTCTGCCATCCAGCCTGCCTCCCTCTGCCTGCCATCCAGCCTGTCTCCCTCTGCCTGCCATCCAGCCTGCCTCCCTCTGCCTGGCATCCAGTCTGCCTCCCTCTCTGCTTGCCATCCAGCCTGCCTCCCTCTCTCTCTGCCATCCAGCCTGCCTCCCCTCTCTGCTTGCCATCCAGCCTGCCTCCCTCTCTCTCTGCCATCCAGTCTGCCTCCCTCTGCCTGCCATCCAGCCTGCCTCCCTCTCTGCCTGCTATCCAGCCTGCCCCCTCTCTGCCTGCTATCCAGCCTGCCCCCTCTCTGCCTGCCTCCCTCTCTCTCTGCCATCCAGCCTGCCTCCCTCTGCCTGCCATCCAGCCTGCCTCCCTCTCTGCCTGCCATCCAGCCTGCCTCCCTCTCTGCCTGCCATCCAGCCTGCCCCCCTCTCTGCCTGCCATCCAGCCTGCCCCCCTCTCTGCCTGCATCCCTCTCTCTCTGCCATCCAGCCTGCCTCCCTCTCTGCCTGCCATCCAGCCTGCCTCCCTCTCTGCCTGCCATCCAGCCTACCCCCCCCTCTCTGCCTGCCTGCCTCCCTCTGCCTGCCATCCAGCCTGCCTCCCTCTGCTTGCCATCCAGCCTGCCTCCCTCTGCTTGCCATCCAGCCTTCCCCCCCCTCTGCCTGCATCTCTCTCTCTCTGCCATCCAGCCTGCCTTCTTCTCTGCCTGCCATCCAGCCTGCCTGCCTGCCATCCAGCCTGCCTCCCTCTCTCTCTGCCATCCAGTCTGCCTCCCTCTGCCTGCCATCCAGCCTGCATCCCTCTCTCTCTGCCATCCAGTCTGCCTCCCTCTGCCTGCCATCCAGCCTGCCCCCCTCTCTCTCTGCCATCCAGCCTGCCTCCCTCTGCCTGCCATCCAGCCTGTCTCCCTCTGCCTGCCATCCAGTCTGCCTCCCTCTGCCTGCCATCCAGTCTGCCTCCCTCTCTGCCTGCCATCCAGTCTGCCTCCCTCTCTCTGCTTGCCATCCAGCCTGCCTCCCTCTCTCTCTGCCATCCAGTCTGCCTCCCTCTGCCTGCCATCCAGCCTGCCTCCCTCTCTGCCTGCTATCCAGCCTGCCCCCTCTCTGCCTGCCTCCCTCTCTCTCTGCCATCCAGCTTGCCTCCCTCTGCCTGCCATCCAGCCTGCCTCCCTCTCTGCCTGCCATCCAGCCTGCCTCCCTCTCTGCCTGCCATCCAGCCTGCCCCCCTCTCTGCCTGCCATCCAGCCTGCCCCCCTCTGCCTGCATCCCTCTCTCTCTGCCATCCAGCCTGCCTCCCTCTCTGCCTGCCATCCAGCCTGCCTCCCTCTCTGCCTGCCATCCAGCCTACCCCCTCTCTGCCTGCCTGCCTCCCTCTGCCTGCCATCCAGCCTGCCTCCCTCTGCTTGCCATCCAGCCTGCCTCCCTCTGCCTGCCATCCAGCCTGCCCCCCCTCTGCCTGCATCTCTCTCTCTCTGCCATCCAGCCTGCCTCCTTCTCTGCCTGCCATCCAGCCTGCCTGCCTGCCATCCAGCCTGCCTGCCTGCCATCCAGCCTGCCTGCCTGCCATCCAGCCTGCCTGCCTGCCATCCAGCCTGCCTCCCTCTGCCTGCCATCCAGCCTGCCTCCCTCTCTCTCTGCCATCCAGCCTGCCCCCTCTCTCTCTGCTATCCAGCCTGCCTCCCTCTGCCTGCCATCCAGCCTGCCTCCCTCTCTCTCTGCCATCCAGTCTGCCTCCCTCTGCCTGCCATCCAGCCTGCCCCCCTCTCTCTCTGCCATCCAGCCTGCCTCCCTCTGCCTGCCATCCAGCCTGTATCCCTCTGCCTGCCATCCAGTCTGCCTCCCTCTGCCTGCCATCCAGTCTGCCTCCCTCTCTGCCTGCCATCCAGTCTGCCTCCCTCTCTCTCTGCCATCCAGCCTGCCTCCCTCTCTGCCTGCCATCCAGTCTGCCTCCCTCTCTGCTTGCCATCCAGCCTGCCTCCCTCTGCCTGCCATCCAGCCTGCCTCCCTCTCTGCCTGCCATCCAGCCTGTCTCCCTCTCTGCCTGCCATCCAGCCTGCCCCCCTCTCTGCCTGCCTTCCTCTCTGCCTGCCATCCAGTCTGCCTCCCTCTCTGCATGCCATCCAGCCTGCCTCCCTCTCTGCCTGCCATCCAGTCTGCCTCCCTCTCTGCTTGCCATCCAGCCTGCCTCCCTCTGCCTGCCATCCAGCCTGCCTCCCTCTCTGCCTGCCATCCAGCCTGTCTCCCTCTCTGCCTGCCATCCAGCCTGCCCCCCTCTCTGCCTGCCTTCCTCTCTGCCTGCCATCCAGTCTGC
The DNA here is from genome assembly GCF_040958095.1 of Procambarus clarkii. NCBI lineage: Eukaryota > Metazoa > Arthropoda > Malacostraca > Decapoda > Cambaridae > Procambarus > Procambarus clarkii. The sequence continues at coordinate 20,867,740 of NC_091194.1, forward strand.
CTCCCTCTCTGCATGCCATCCAGCCTGCCTCCCTCTCTGCTTGCCATCCAGCCTGCCTCCCTCTCTGCCTGCCATCCAGCCTGCCTCCCTCTCTGCCTGCCATCCAGTCTGCCTCCCTCTCTGCCTGCCATCCAGCCTGCCTCCCTCTCTGCCTGCCATCCAGCCTGCCTCCCTCTCTGCCTGCCATCCAGCCTGCCTCCCTCTACCTGCCATCCAGTCTGCCGCCCTCTCTGCCTGCCATCCAGCCTGCCTCCTTCTCTGTCTGCCATCCAGCCTGCCTTCTTCTCTGTCTGCCTCCCTCTCTGCCTGCCATCCAGCGTGCCTCCCTCTCTGCCTGCCATCCAGCGTGCCTCCCTCTCTGCCTGCCATCCAGCCTGCCTCCCTCTCTGCCTGCCATCCAGCCTGCCTCCCTCTCTGCCTGCCATCCAGCCTGCCTCCCTCTCTGCCTGCCATCCAGCCTGCCATCCAGCCTGCCTCCCTCTCTGCCTGCCATCCAGCCTGCCTCCCTCTGCCTGCCATCCAGCCTGCCTCCCTCTCTGCCTGCTATCCAGCCTGCCTCCCTCTCTGCCTGCCATCCAGCCTGCCTCCCTCTCTGCCTGCCATCCAGCCTGCCTCCCTCTGCCTGCCATCCAGCCTGCCTCCCTCTCTGCCTGCCATCCAGCCTGTCTCCCTCTCTGTCTGCCATCCAGCCTGCCCCCCTCTCTGCCTGCCTTCCTCTCTGCCTGCCATCCAGTCTGCCTCCCTCTCTGCATGCCATCCAGCCTGCCTCCCTCTCTGCTTGCCATCCAGCCTGCCTCCCTCTCTGCCTGCCATCCAGCCTGCCTCCCTCTCTGCCTGCCATCCAGTCTGCCTCCCTCTCTGCCTGCCATCCAGCCTGCCTCCCTCTCTGCCTGCCATCCAGCCTGCCTCCCTCTCTGCCTGCCATCCAGCCTGCCTCCCTCTGCCTGCCATCCAGTCTGCCGCCCTCTCTGCCTGCCATCCAGCCTGCCTCCTTCTCTGTCTGCCATCCAGCCTGCCTCCTTCTCTGTCTGCCTCCCTCTCTGCCTGCCATCCAGCGTGCCTCCCTCTCTGCCTGCCATCCAGCGTGCCTCCCTCTCTGCCTGCCATCCAGCCTGCCTCCCTCTCTGCCTGCCATCCAGCCTGCCTCCCTCTCTGCCTGCCATCCAGCTTCCTCCCTCTCTGCCTGCCATCCAGCCTGCCTCCCTCTCTGCCTGCCATCCAGGCTGCCTCCCTCTCTCTCTCTGCCTGCCGTCCAGCCTGCCTCCCTCTCTGCCTGCCATCCAGCCTGCCTCCCTCTCTGCCTGCCATCCAGCCTGCCTCCCTCTCTGCCTGCCATCCAGCCTGCCTCCCTCTCTCTCTCTGCCATTCAGTCTGCCTCCCTCTGCCTGCCATCCAGCCTGCCCCCCTCTCTCTCTCTGCCATCCAGCCTGCCTCCCTCTGCCTGCCATCCAGCCTGTCTCCCTCTGCCTGCCATCCAGCCTGCCTCCCTCTGCCTGGCATCCAGTCTGCCTCCCTCTCTGCTTGCCATCCAGCCTGCCTCCCTCTCTCTCTGCCATCCAGCCTGCCTCCCCTCTCTGCTTGCCATCCAGCCTGCCTCCCTCTCTCTCTGCCATCCAGTCTGCCTCCCTCTGCCTGCCATCCAGCCTGCCTCCCTCTCTGCCTGCTATCCAGCCTGCCCCCTCTCTGCCTGCTATCCAGCCTGCCCCCTCTCTGCCTGCCTCCCTCTCTCTCTGCCATCCAGCCTGCCTCCCTCTGCCTGCCATCCAGCCTGCCTCCCTCTCTGCCTGCCATCCAGCCTGCCTCCCTCTCTGCCTGCCATCCAGCCTGCCCCCCTCTCTGCCTGCCATCCAGCCTGCCCCCCTCTCTGCCTGCATCCCTCTCTCTCTGCCATCCAGCCTGCCTCCCTCTCTGCCTGCCATCCAGCCTGCCTCCCTCTCTGCCTGCCATCCAGCCTACCCCCCCCTCTCTGCCTGCCTGCCTCCCTCTGCCTGCCATCCAGCCTGCCTCCCTCTGCTTGCCATCCAGCCTGCCTCCCTCTGCTTGCCATCCAGCCTTCCCCCCCCTCTGCCTGCATCTCTCTCTCTCTGCCATCCAGCCTGCCTTCTTCTCTGCCTGCCATCCAGCCTGCCTGCCTGCCATCCAGCCTGCCTCCCTCTCTCTCTGCCATCCAGTCTGCCTCCCTCTGCCTGCCATCCAGCCTGCATCCCTCTCTCTCTGCCATCCAGTCTGCCTCCCTCTGCCTGCCATCCAGCCTGCCCCCCTCTCTCTCTGCCATCCAGCCTGCCTCCCTCTGCCTGCCATCCAGCCTGTCTCCCTCTGCCTGCCATCCAGTCTGCCTCCCTCTGCCTGCCATCCAGTCTGCCTCCCTCTCTGCCTGCCATCCAGTCTGCCTCCCTCTCTCTGCTTGCCATCCAGCCTGCCTCCCTCTCTCTCTGCCATCCAGTCTGCCTCCCTCTGCCTGCCATCCAGCCTGCCTCCCTCTCTGCCTGCTATCCAGCCTGCCCCCTCTCTGCCTGCCTCCCTCTCTCTCTGCCATCCAGCTTGCCTCCCTCTGCCTGCCATCCAGCCTGCCTCCCTCTCTGCCTGCCATCCAGCCTGCCTCCCTCTCTGCCTGCCATCCAGCCTGCCCCCCTCTCTGCCTGCCATCCAGCCTGCCCCCCTCTGCCTGCATCCCTCTCTCTCTGCCATCCAGCCTGCCTCCCTCTCTGCCTGCCATCCAGCCTGCCTCCCTCTCTGCCTGCCATCCAGCCTACCCCCTCTCTGCCTGCCTGCCTCCCTCTGCCTGCCATCCAGCCTGCCTCCCTCTGCTTGCCATCCAGCCTGCCTCCCTCTGCCTGCCATCCAGCCTGCCCCCCCTCTGCCTGCATCTCTCTCTCTCTGCCATCCAGCCTGCCTCCTTCTCTGCCTGCCATCCAGCCTGCCTGCCTGCCATCCAGCCTGCCTGCCTGCCATCCAGCCTGCCTGCCTGCCATCCAGCCTGCCTGCCTGCCATCCAGCCTGCCTCCCTCTGCCTGCCATCCAGCCTGCCTCCCTCTCTCTCTGCCATCCAGCCTGCCCCCTCTCTCTCTGCTATCCAGCCTGCCTCCCTCTGCCTGCCATCCAGCCTGCCTCCCTCTCTCTCTGCCATCCAGTCTGCCTCCCTCTGCCTGCCATCCAGCCTGCCCCCCTCTCTCTCTGCCATCCAGCCTGCCTCCCTCTGCCTGCCATCCAGCCTGTATCCCTCTGCCTGCCATCCAGTCTGCCTCCCTCTGCCTGCCATCCAGTCTGCCTCCCTCTCTGCCTGCCATCCAGTCTGCCTCCCTCTCTCTCTGCCATCCAGCCTGCCTCCCTCTCTGCCTGCCATCCAGTCTGCCTCCCTCTCTGCTTGCCATCCAGCCTGCCTCCCTCTGCCTGCCATCCAGCCTGCCTCCCTCTCTGCCTGCCATCCAGCCTGTCTCCCTCTCTGCCTGCCATCCAGCCTGCCCCCCTCTCTGCCTGCCTTCCTCTCTGCCTGCCATCCAGTCTGCCTCCCTCTCTGCATGCCATCCAGCCTGCCTCCCTCTCTGCCTGCCATCCAGTCTGCCTCCCTCTCTGCTTGCCATCCAGCCTGCCTCCCTCTGCCTGCCATCCAGCCTGCCTCCCTCTCTGCCTGCCATCCAGCCTGTCTCCCTCTCTGCCTGCCATCCAGCCTGCCCCCCTCTCTGCCTGCCTTCCTCTCTGCCTGCCATCCAGTCTGCCTCCCTCTCTGCATGCCATCCAGCCTGCCTCCCTCTCTGCTTGCCATCCAGCCTGCCTGCCTCCCTCTCTGCCTGCCATCCAGCCTGCCTCCCTCTCTGCCTGCCATCCAGTCTGCCTCCCTCTCTGCCTGCCATCCAGCCTGCCTCCCTCTCTGCCTGCCATCCAGCCTGCCTCCCTCTCTGCCTGCCATCCAGCCTGCCTCCCTCTACCTGCCATCCAGTCTGCCGCCCTCTCTGCCTGCCATCCAGCCTGCCTCCTTCTCTGTCTGCCATCCAGCCTGCCTTCTTCTCTGTCTGCCTCCCTCTCTGCCTGCCATCCAGCGTGCCTCCCTCTCTGCCTGCCATCCAGCGTGCCTCCCTCTCTGCCTGCCATCCAGCCTGCCTCCCTCTCTGCCTGCCATCCAGCCTGCCTCCCTCTCTGCCTGCCATCCAGCCTGCCTCCCTCTCTGCCTGCCATCCAGCCTGCCATCCAGCCTGCCTCCCTCTCTGCCTGCCATCCAGCCTGCCTCCCTCTGCCTGCCATCCAGCCTGCCTCCCTCTCTGCCTGCTATCCAGCCTGCCTCCCTCTCTGCCTGCCATCCAGCCTGCCTCCCTCTCTGCCTGCCATCCAGCCTGCCTCCCTCTGCCTGCCATCCAGCCTGCCTCCCTCTCTGCCTGCCATCCAGCCTGTCTCCCTCTCTGTCTGCCATCCAGCCTGCCCCCCTCTCTGCCTGCCTTCCTCTCTGCCTGCCATCCAGTCTGCCTCCCTCTCTGCATGCCATCCAGCCTGCCTCCCTCTCTGCTTGCCATCCAGCCTGCCTCCCTCTCTGCCTGCCATCCAGCCTGCCTCCCTCTCTGCCTGCCATCCAGTCTGCCTCCCTCTCTGCCTGCCATCCAGCCTGCCTCCCTCTCTGCCTGCCATCCAGCCTGCCTCCCTCTCTGCCTGCCATCCAGCCTGCCTCCCTCTGCCTGCCATCCAGTCTGCCGCCCTCTCTGCCTGCCATCCAGCCTGCCTCCTTCTCTGTCTGCCATCCAGCCTGCCTCCTTCTCTGTCTGCCTCCCTCTCTGCCTGCCATCCAGCGTGCCTCCCTCTCTGCCTGCCATCCAGCGTGCCTCCCTCTCTGCCTGCCATCCAGCCTGCCTCCCTCTCTGCCTGCCATCCAGCCTGCCTCCCTCTCTGCCTGCCATCCAGCTTCCTCCCTCTCTGCCTGCCATCCAGCCTGCCTCCCTCTCTGCCTGCCATCCAGGCTGCCTCCCTCTCTCTCTCTGCCTGCCGTCCAGCCTGCCTCCCTCTCTGCCTGCCATCCAGCCTGCCTCCCTCTCTGCCTGCCATCCAGCCTGCCTCCCTCTCTGCCTGCCATCCAGCCTGCCTCCCTCTCTGCCTGCTATTAAGCCTGCCTCCCTCTCTGCCTGCCATCCAGCCTGCCTGCCATCCAGCTTGCCTGCCTGCCTTCTTTTCTGCCTGCCATCCAGCCTGCCCCCCTCTCTGCCTGCCATCCAGCTTGCCAAAAATATACGATGATGTACATTTAAGAAACAAATCTAGGTCACAGGTCAGTCGAGTGTGGTCCCTCCCCCACCACCGACACCCCCCTCTTCAACACACACACACACACACACACACACACACACACACACACACACACACACACATACACACATACACACATACACACATACACACATACACACATACACACACACACACACACACACACACACACATACACATACACATACACATACACATACACACACACACACATACACACACACACACATACACACACACACACACACACACACACACACACACACACACACACACACACACACACACACACAAAATAAGAAGGTTGCTGCAATTGAAAAACCTGACTTTAGGAGAGGACATTATGGCAACCTTAGAAATTTTTTTAGTGAGTATAATTGGACAGACTTGTTGCTAGGGAAGGAAGTGAATGAGATGTATGTCAGGTTTTGTGAAATAAATGATAAAGGCACAAAAAAATTTATACCAAAACAGAGATGCAGAACTAGGAAACAGGATTGGTTCAACAGAAAGTGCGAGAGGGCCAGGGACCAAAAGACACAAAAATGGAATCAATACAGGAAGAGGCCGAACCCCCAAACATACCAGCGATACAAAGATGCGAGAAACAACTACACGGCAGTGAGGAGAGAGGCAGAAAGAATTTTTGAAAAAGGGATTGCAGACAAATGTAAAACAGAACAAGGTGTATTCTATAAATTCATAAACAACAAATTACAGGTAAAGGATAATATCCAGAGGTTGAAAATGGGAAATAGATTCACGGAAAATGAAAAGGAAATGTGTGAAACATTAAATGAAAAGTTCCAAAGTGTGTTTGTACAAAATTAAATCTTCAGGGAACCAGATACAATAAGAATTCCAGAGAACAACAAAGAGCACATAGAGGTGTCTAGAGACGAAGTGGGAAAAGTGCTCAAGGAGCTAAATAAGAACAAAGCAGTTGGTCCAGATGGAGTTTCACCATGGGTTCTGAGAGAATGTGCACCTGGGCTCAGCATTCCACTTCAACTGAATTTTCAGGCATCCCTGTTTATAGGAGTTGTAGCTGATGTGTGGAAAAAGACTAACATAGTTCCAATCTACAAAAGTGGAAGCAGGGAAGACCCCCTTAATTTTAGACCTGTATCATTGACAAGTGTAATAGTCAAAATATTGGAATAAATAATTAAAACTAAATGGGTAGAACACCTGGAGAGAAATGATATAATATCACACACACACTATTATTATGTACCACGCCCTGCCCTGCTATTACTCCCTTATCTATCCATATCTCAACTATGGTATTTGTGCTTGGGGCTCTACTACCCAAAATCACTTACGTCCTCTAATTACTCAACACAAAGCTGCTATTAGGACAATATCCAACTCTGGCCCCAGACATCACTCGGTACCCCTACTCAAATCTCTGAATATGTTAGACATTAAGTCACTGCACAATCTCTCATATGTATTATACATATATAAAACGCTAAACTATAATGCCAATCCTGATCTCAAAAGCTTCATTGAAGGTTGTAACAGAACCCATGAGCACTACACCAGAAATAAATACAGTTTTGATATTCCTAGAGTACGACTTAATCAAACTAGAAATGCTCTACAAATCAAGGGGCCCAGAATGTGGAATGACCTTCCCAATCATGTTAAAGACTGTACCTCTCTCAACCAGTTTAAGATAAAAACGAAGCTATACCTAATAAATTCCCTGTAACCTACCTTACCCCTCTATTGTCAACCAATGTCTGTTTTTTTTAAAGAGCGCTGTTTGTCGACATAATTGTATTTGTGCTGCTTTTTCAGCTATGTTTTCATTTCTTGTTTTCATTCTACTCTTTATGCTCAATTAGTATTAAGCTTGTCATTTAAGTTTATCATGCCCGAAACGCTTTGCGTAATAGTGGCTTTAGGCATTGTATGTACTAGCTCTACCTATAAGTCAACCAATCTTTGTAAAAAATTCTTGTATGTATGTACCTTACCTAAATAAACATTTTATTTTATTTTATTTTATTTTATTTTATCAGACAGACAGACAGTATGGTTTTCGATCTGGAAGATCCTGTGTATCGAATTTACTCAGTTTCTATGATCGAGCAACAGAGATATTACAGGAAAGAGATGGTTGGGTTGACTGCATCTATCTGGACCTAAAAAAGGCTTTCGACAGAGTTCCACATAAGAGATTGTTCTTGAAACTGGAAAATATTGGAGGGGTGACAGGTCAGCTTCTAACATGAATGAAAAGTTTTCTGATTGATAGAAAAATGAGGGGCAGTGATCAGAGGCAATGTATCGGACTGGAGAAATGTCACAAGTGGAGTACCACAGGGTTCAGTTCTTGCACCAGTGATGTTTATTGTGTACATAAATGATCTCCCAGTTGGTATACAGAATTATATGAACATGTTTGCTAATGATGCTGAGATAATAGGAAGGATAAGAAACTTAGATGATTGTTATGCCCTTCAAAATGACCTGGACGAAAAAAGTATATGGACCACCACTTGGCAAATGGAATTTAATGTTAATAAATGCCATGTTATGGAATGTGGAATAGGAGAACATAGACCCCCACACAACCTATATATTATGTGAGAAATCTTTAAAGAATTCTGATAAAGAAAGAGATCTAGGGGTGGTTCTAGATAGAAAACTATCACCTGAGGACCACAAAGAACGTTGTGCGAGGAGCCTATGCCACGCTTTCTAACTTCAGAATTACTTATAAAACATGGATAGCAATATACTAAAGAAATTGTTCACGACTTTTGTTAGGCCAAAGCTAGAATATGCAGCGGTTGTGTGGGGCCCATATCTCAAGAAGCACATCAACAAACTGGAAAAAGAGCAAAGACATGCTACTAAGTGGCTCCCGGAACTGTAGGGCAAGAGCTACGAGGAGAGGTTAGAGGCATTAAATATGCCAAAACTAGAAGACAGAAGAAAAAGAGGTGATATGATCACTACATACAAAATAGTAACAGGAATTGGTAAAATCGATAGGGAAGATTTCCCGAGACCTGGAACTTTAAGAACAAGAGGTCATAGATTTAAACTAGCTAAACACAGATGCCGAAGAAATATAAGAAAATTCACTTTCGCAAACAGTGGTAGACGGTTGGAACAAGTTAGGGGAGAAGGTGGTGGAAGCCAAGACCGTCAGTAGTTTCAAAGCGTTATATGACAAAGAGTGCTGGGAAGATGGGACACCACGAGCATAGCTCTCATCCTGTAACTACACTTGGGTAATTACACTTAGGTAATTACACACACACACTCAAAGGTCACGTGGTTCACCTCAACATCCGTACATCCCTGCCTGCCTGCCTGCCTGCCTGCCTGCCTGCCTGCCTGCCTGCCAGCCTGCCTGCCTGCCTGCCTGCCTCCTTCCCAGTCTGCCAGTCTGCCTGCCTGCCTGCCAGCCTGTCTCCTTCCCAGTCTGCCTGCCTGCCTGCCTCCTTCCCAGTCTGCCAGTCTGCCTGCCAGCCAGCCTGCCAGCCAGCCTGCTAGCCAGCCTGCCAGCCTGCCAGCCAGCCTGCTAGCCAGCCTGCCAGCCAGCCTGCCTGCCTGCCTGCCTGCCTGCCAGCCAGCCAGCCAGCCAGCCAGCCAGCCTGCCTTTCCCTCCTCCCTACTTCTCACTACTTCCCTCCCTTCCTGCCTACCTCCTAGCATCTCTCCCTACCTCCCCCTCCCTCTTAGCATCTCTCCCTCCCTCCCTCCCCCTCCCTCTTAGCATCTCTCCCTACCTTCCCCTTCCTCCTAGCATCTCTCCCTCCCTCCCTTTCTGAGTAATTCTCCCCCCTCTCTCACTGATTCTCCCCCCCTCTCTCATACTGCCTCCCACCTAAGCTCTCCCATCCATCCACCCACCAGTCAGCCATCACTGACAATGCCTGCATTTGGAGCCGACATGGTGCAAAGATGTTTCTTGTTTGTGCAGATATTTAAAACAAAAGCACAGAATGAACATTCCAGCCTTATGACAATTCAAAATAATAAGAATAATAAGCCGTGAATCTGTGAAGTCACAGTGGGCAAACTGGACCATCTCCCACCCACCACCACAGGCCGGCGTGACACTTGGCGGACCCCTTCCTACCCAAACCTTGTTCGGGTAGCATGACTCCCCAACCCTAATCGGGAAACTGGAAGTGTCGGATAACTAAAGTTCGGAAACCAAGTGGTGCTCTGTACCTGTAATTAAAAAAAAAGTCACATACCAGTATGGGGGTAATAGAAAAATTCCGATTGCCGATTTAAATTTAGCAGGCCTGGTCGATGGCAGTAGCGGGGGACGCTAAGCCCCGAAAACACCTCAAGGTAAGGTAAGGCTCACAATAAATGTTTTACGACAAAAAACCAGTGCTGAATGTAATGAAATGCCATTTTCTGGGTGAGACCCGGAGGCTCCCCGGAGCTTATCCAGGCTGATATGCTAATGTCAGACTATGGCATCAGTTATGTGAATGGAGTTCTGTGGGCCTACCAGGGATCAGGAGCCAGAACCTGGCCCCTCAGAGAGGCATGGGGGAGCAATGGCCTACAGAAACTCCCATGTGGTTGGAAGCATTCTATGTCTGCCATCGACCTGGTCAGGCACCCAGACAGGGAAGTGCCAAAAACAAACCCCTATTCTGGTGAAAATTGCTACCAAAAGCCGAACAAGAACTCCCCCAAAAAGAAACGAGCAAACGAGCATGATGTCGCACATCGCTGCGCCGCTGTCGGCGCAGCTCCCCCTTCCCGGGAGGGGGAAGCAGGAGTCCCAGACCCCCGCCTGGCTATCCACCCTTCAGTTCTGACGCTGGATGTCAAAACACGCAAAAAAAATGCAGACTGGAGGGAGGGAGGGATGCCGGGGAGCCACCGAGTTTCGCCCAGAAAATGGCGTTTCATTACATTCAACGCTGGTTTTCTGGGGGGGGGGGGGGAGCCCCCTTCGGCTCCCTACCCACAGAGAAAAAGTAAAGGGACTTACCCTGGAAGCGGTCGCTGTTCACTCCTCAACTTGAAGTCAAGACAACTGGCTGCAACCGCCGACCCAAAGCGACATAGGCCAGAGAACGTTCACGAGATATCAAGCAGCCAGGACCCTGCTCAACCGCCAAAATCCCTGTGCCCAAATGTCAGCCCAGGACATGTCACCAAAATCGGCAGCAAGATCAGCGAACGAGGAAACGTCATACCACAGGCTGGCTAGCTTTAACAACCCTGCGCACGACCTGGGAGACACGCACCCACGAACATGGAAGAAGGGAAACCGGATCAACCCAAAGTGCGTCCCCGGACACAGAGGCACGCAAATAACGGTGGAGGGCCGCAACCGGACACAAAACATGATGCACCCCCGGCCAGACCAACCAAGTATCAACAACCGAAGGAACCATCTGGAAAGCAGCAGTCTCATTCTTTGCCAGAAAAGAAGGAGACAGCTGCAGACGAACAAACCTATCGCCACAACAGAAGGAGCAGAACAACCCCTACACCGGAGAAGAGCATGAAGCTCTCCAACCAAACCCCTAGAGACCAATGCCAAAAAAAAAAGAGCCCCGAGAAACAATCCTGAACCGAAGAGGCCACAACAAACCATGGAGAAGATAGCACCCTGTCCAATGACCAGGATGGCTCAGGCAGCGCATGAGCAGGCCGGAGGTGAAACAACGCACGAGACAGCTTGCGAAACGGCACAGACGTAATATCAATACCGAAAGCAAGCTGAAGCTGCTCCGCCAGCACCACACGATACAAGCAACAGTATGGGGCAAGATGACAGCTCCGTACCTCCACAAGAAAAGGACAAGACCACGCCAACAAACGCAGCTACCTAAGAAGGGACAAAAGGAAAGGAAGGACCCCCAAAAAAACCACATTGCCGCCAAGAAGAAGCACCCAGGTGGGACACCAACGAAATCACCCGACCACCAACAGAAGGTGAGAGACTCGAGGCAGAACCAAACCAGCCCAACCACGGGCCAATCGAGCCTAGGAAGAGGCAGAGCCGCGGGAAGATCTCGGGTACAACCACTGAGCCAGCAGAGTCGGAAACCCAAGCCGGCAAAGGAGGAGACAGAACATCTGACGTACAGAAAAACATCCCAACGCCATGGAGCTCGCCAGGAGATCGAAGACAACGGTTCCGACGCGAGACTCTAGAGAAGGGACACCGCAAGACCGTGAAAATGCCAACAGGCAAGGTAAGCCAGGAAACCAGGAACCCAAACCTGGCAATAGGAGAGCCAAAAGGCACAAACAAAACACACAACAATGTGTAGGATAAAATGAGAAAACAGAAAAACACAAGAAAAAGACCAGAAGAACAGCCCCAGCACCAACGACCAGGGACAAGAGCGTAGAAGGAAGATGAGGAACGAAGAAGGCAAGTAGGAAACGGGAATGAAAGGGACACGTCCAACAACACACACAGTCGCTGGTCATGTCCCAACAAGCCATGCCAACAACACACACAGTCGCTGGTCATGTCCCAACAAGCCATGCCAACAACACACACAATCGCTGGTCATGTCCCAACAAGCCATGCCAACAACACACACAGCCGCTGGTCATGTCCCAACAAGCCATGCCAACAACACACACAATCGCTGGTCATGTCCCAACAAGCCATGCCAACAACACACACAATCGCTGGTCATGTCCCAACAAGCCATGCCAACAACACACACAGCCGCTGGTCGTGTCCCAACAAGCCATGCCAACAACACACACAGTCGCTGGTCATGTCCCAACAAGCCATGCCAACAACACACACAGCCGCTGGTCGTGTCCCAACAAGCCATGCCAACAACACACACAGTCGCTGGTCGTGTCCCAACAAGCCATGCCAACAACACACACAGTCGCTGGTCGTGTCCCAACAAGCCATGCCAACAACGCACAGAGTCGTTAGATATGTCACAACACAAGACTAAACGGAAAAGGTGTAAAGGTATGGCCACCAGACCAGTACCCGAACCAAGGTGTACGAGCCACCTTACCTTGACCTTGAGTTTACCTTGAGGTGCTTCCGGGGCTTAGCGTCCCCGCGGCCCGGTCGTCGACCAGGCCTCCTGGTTGCCGGACTGATCAACCAGGCTGTTGGACGCGGCTGCTCGCAGCCTGACGTATGAGTCACAGCCTGGTTGATCAGGTATCCTTTGGAGGTGCTTATCCAGTTCTCTCTTGAACACTGTGAGGGGTCGGCCAGTTATGCCCCTTATGTGTGGTGGAAGCGTGTTGAACAGTCTCGGGCCTCTGATGTTGATAGAGTTCTCTCTCAGAGTACCAGTTGCACCTCTGTTTTTCAACGGGGGTATTCTGCACATCCTGCCATGTCTTCTGGTCTCATGTGATGTTATTTCTGTGTGCAGGTTTGGGACCAGCCCCTCTAATATTTTCCACGTGTAAATTATTATGTACCTCTCCCGCCTGCGCTCAAGGGAGTACAGTTTTAGGCTCTTTAGTCGGTCCCAATAGTTTAGATGTTTTACTGAGTGGATTCTAGCAGTAAAGGATCTCTGCACGCTCTCCAGGTCAGTAATTTCTCCAGCTTTGAAAGGTGCTGTCATTGTGCAGCAGTACTCTACTCTAGAGAGCACAAGCGTTTTGAAAAGTATCGTCATCGGTATAACATCTCTAGTGTGAAAAGTTCTTGTTATCCAACCTGTCATTTTTCCTGCAGTTGTGACGGCTACTTTATTGTGTTCTTTAAAGGTAAGGTCTTCCGACATGAGTACACCCAGATCCTTTACATTGCCTTTTCGTTCTATGTTATGATTTGCCTGAGTTTTGTACGTGGTTTCCGTTTTTATATTTTCATTTTTTCCATAGCGCATGAGCTGGAACTTATCTTCGTTAAACACCATATTATTTTCTGTAGCCCATAGAAAGACCTGATCTACATCTGACTGGAGGTTCGCCGTGTCCTCTATGTTGCCTACTCTCATGAAGATCCTAGTGTCATCTGCAAAGGATGATACAGTGCTATAGGTTGTGTTCTTGTCTATGTCCGAAATGAGGATGAGAAAAAGTACTGGAGCAAGCACAGTACCCTGGGGGACTGAGCTCTTCACGGTTGCATGGGCTGGATTTTATTTTGTTGACTATTACACATTGGGTTCTGTTGGTCAGGAAATTGTAGATCCATCTGCCTATTTTTCCGGTAATTCCTTTTGAACGCATTTTATGTGCAATAACACCATGGTCACATTTATCAAAAGCTTTTGCGAAATCTGTGTAAATTACATTCGCGTTTTGTTTGTCTTCCACAGCATCTAATGCCATATCATAGTGGTCCAGCAACTGCGACAGGCAAGAGCGCCCTGTTCTGAAACCATGTTGTCCGGGGTTATGGAGTTGCTGTGATTCCATGTATTTTGTGATTTTACTTCTTGGCACTCTCTCAAAAATTTTTATGATGTGCGATGTTAGTGCTATCGTTCTGTAATTTTTTGCCTCTGCCTTATTTCCTCCTTTATGAAGTGGTGCTATCTCTGCTGTTTTTAGTATATCAGGAATAACGCCAGTATCTAGGCTTTGTCTCCACAGAATGTGGAGGGCCTGCGATAGTGGTTTTTTACAGTTCTTTATGAATATGGAGTTCCAAGAATCCGGGCCTGGTGCAGAGTGCATAGGCATACTGTTTATGGCTTCTTCAAAATCCAGTGGGGATAGGGTGACGTCTGATATATGATTTGATGTTGGTATCGTATCCATGAAAAATTCATTTGGGTTATCAATCTTTAGTGTGTTTAATGGCTCGCTGAAAACAGAGTCGTACTGCGTCCTCAGTAGCTCGCTCGTTTCTTTGTTGTCATCGGTGAAAGTTCCATCTCCCTTTCGCAGGGGCCCGATACTAGATGTGGTTTTGATCTTGATTTTGCATAGGAGAAAAAATATTTCAGATTTCTTTCTATTTCACTGATGGCCTTTTGCTCTCTTTGCCTCTCCTGGGTTTTGTATGATTCTTGTAGCTTCCGTTCAATTGTTTCTATTTCACTACCTAACCTTCTTCGCCGTTCTTGAGATGGGTGCGACTCTCAAGTTGTTCCGCGATTCGTTTTCTTCGCCTATATAGGGAACGACGTTCCCGTTCCAATCTGCATCTCTTCCTCTTTTTTCTTAGAGGTATGCGGTTTGAACATATTTCTAGTGCTACTGAGCTTATTTTTTCCAGGCACTGGTTCAGGTTTGCATTTTCTGTGCCACGAGGATATGATCGCCACATTCAAGATTCTCAAAGGAATTGATAGGGAAGAGAAAGACCGACACCCAGGGGCACACCCACCAGGGGACACCGGTGGAATGAGAGCCCAAATAAGTCATAGACATAGGAAAGAAGTATTGCAGTGTCAGTAGACAAACGGAACGCATGAGGAAACGATATGGTGGAGGATGACACCCCACATAGCTTCAAGCGAAGATATGACAGAGCCCAGCAGGCTCAGGAACCAGTACATTAGCGAATGACAGGTGAGAAGCGGGACCAAAAAGCCAGAGCTCAACTCCCGCAAGCACAACTAGGGAAGTACAACTAGGTAAGTACAGAGAATCCAATGTATATGGAAGGGTTAAGCCAGGCACTGCAAGATGGGCAAGGAATGAGTGACTCAGATAAGACCCAAAACGTCACCTCATAACATCCTGACACAGTAACATTTACCCCATAACATACACCCGCACCATTGTACCTCGTAACCTGGTGGGGCCCCTTGCTGGACTCAATCATGGGTTGGACATGCATAAGAGTGGGACTAGATGGGGTATAAATACGAGCTGTCTCGTATGGCCCATTAGGCCTGATGCATTCAACTGTGTTCAGATGTCCTTGTATTCGTATCCAAAAACCACAAACCAGCGCCAGACCGAAAGAGACGCCAGACCGCATAAATTCACCTGCAGAACGTAGGCACGAACGTGTCACGACATAACGGAGCCGAGAAGATGCCGGGAGAACCATCAGTGGAAGAAGGCAAAGTAGCACATGCAGGAGAAGAGTAGGGTAGAGGCGAAGGAAGCGCCCCACACCCATATGCAGGGAAAACCCGGCATCCTCCCCATAGCAGCATTCCAGAACACCCCCAGTAACTATGGGGCACGGAATGGAGAATTGAGAGGAGCGAGAGGTGAAGCACCCGAGAGGAAAGGACGCAGTCCTTTTCTATTGATGGTGTGCACCAGCACACCACCCATATCAAAATAAACTACCACAGCACATGTGCAGCCGCAGGGACACCAGATTTGGGCTGCCGAAGTCGCGAGCTGAAGAAATAAAAATCACAAATTTGACTACAAAACAAGACAAAACATTTTTGTTAATGATTCATTCCCTTTCAGAGTGCACAGGTCAGCGGTTAACAGTAGCCGAAAATAGTAAGTAGCAAAACATACATAGCATAGCTTTTCATCTGGGCTAAGTAGCCCAATCTGGCAACCCTGTGCAGCGCAGGACAGGAGGTTCGATCCACACAACCCACTCAGTGGGAAGGTGCCAACTAGGAATAGTGAAAGAAAATGAGCAGAGCCGAGACAGAGCACGGAGAGAAGATACAATCATGAAAGAACGAAACAGGACTGAAAACCGAGAAGAAGCACTTAGGACCAACAAGCCCTAGAAAGGACCGGAGGGAAACCACACTGGAAGGCGACAGACATTCCAATAATATGGGAAGAAGCAAACCTTCCCCGAACCTTCGAGAACATTCAGAAGCAAGCGTAAAGCACGAAGGCACATAAAGGCATAGTCACACCCGAGACCAAAAGTCATGCAGAACCCCGAGAAGAGGTTCCTTCACATAACGGTGGAGGCCCGTCCCAAGAAGAAGGGTGGAGAAACTGAGAAAAGTACCCACCGACAGGACGGAACCTACGGATCCAAGGGACAAGGATCTGAACCCGGGGAGGGGCCGACTCCCAACAACTCATACAGAGGGGGGAAGAAAAACCCCACTCCTCGTAACCACAAACCCCGCCCAGAGGGTAGAAAAACCCCGGCGGGGTCCAATGGGGCCCGAGGCTCCCCAAGTCAGCCCCTCACCAGCCCCGGGAACCCACACAGCAGGCCCCGAGGCTGAGCCGTCCCCTCCAAAGCCCTAGTGGGGCAGCCAGACAAGTACTAAGGAAAGGAGCCCAATGGCAGATTTATACAACACGGCTGGAGGAACAGGCTGGAATGCCTCCATCGCTACCCCAGAAGGGGAATTCCCTGAGACCGCCTGAGTCTCAAGACCACCGAAGCCCAGTCCCGACTCCAAACCCACAGACGGTAAGGATCCGGAAGCAGGGAGGAAGGGGGGGACCAGACAAGACCACAACAGGGGAAAAACAAGGGGGCGTGGAAGGAAACAAAACTGAAGCAACCAACACCCCCAAGTCCTGTCACACCAACCAAAACGGGGCTTCCGGGGAGCAAACAACCTAGCGCGTTGCCACCACCGAAACGCAATGTGCAACGCCCGTGCTGCCTGCACCCGCATAGTTCGCATAAGACTGGGTAACTGAGTCACAAACAAGCAACAAAACTCGTAGGACTCCAGGCCGAAGGTGCCACCGACCCCACAAGCAGCAGACGGAGGCAAAGACAGTGAGTCACCCTGAGACAAGGGGACAGAGCAACCCTCGAACTCGCTCAAGGGGGGGGGGGGGACTCCGGGGTCACATCCATCAGACCCACGCGTTTCCGTGGGGATTCCCAGAGTCTTGAGACAGAACTCATGCTCAGGGAAGCCCAGGCAGGGTACTGCTAACAGGCCCCAAGGTCTATCAAACAACCTTCTAACTGAACCCCCAGGATGTGTACACTCACGGGGACCTAGCAGGAGGAACCACCGGAAGAAGGAAGAGTACTTAGTACACAGGGGGCAAGAACCAAGGCAGGCCCCTTCTCCCAGGCAGACAAACAAAAAGAAAAAGAAAACCCCACAAGAGGACAGCGTACCCAGGTGGAACAGAGCCGGCCGCTATCATTGGTGAAAACAAGCTGCGCAGTACTCTGCACCCCTACCAGTGCAAACTGCACCACACCCTAAGGTGAACAAGGGAGACAGAACACCCGAGCACACAAAGGGCGGCCGAAAACCAAGTAGTCAACGGCCTAGCAGAGGCAGAACCCAAGGAACTTGTGGAAGGTGGCTCTAAGCCCCAAGGGCAGTACTTACAGGGCACCTAGGGCAGGAAACCCTAGGCGCATGCAGCCCGAGTACTGGTGAATCACTCCCGGCTCACGCACCACCTAGAAGACGTCACCACACTCTAGGTACAGTGCTGAAACAACCACTGGAGCCGGAGCACATGGCCGCTGCCTATAGCTTCAGGCTCAGAACTTGTGGAAGGTGGCTCTAAGCCCCAAGGGCAGTACTTACAGGGCACCTAGGGAAGGAAACCCTAGGCGCATGCAGCCCGAGTACTGGTGAATCACTCCCGGCTCACGCACCACCTAAAAGACGCCACCACACTCTAGGTACAGTGCTGAAACAACCACTGGAGCCGGAGCACATGGCCGCTGCCTATAGCTTCAGGCTCAGAACTGAAGGGTGGATAACAGGCATGTGGGGTCTGGGGCCCCCCCCCTTTCCCCCTCACAGGGAGAGGGGGGAGCTGCGCAGACAGCGGCGCGGCGACGTGTGACGTCATGCTCGTTTGCTCATTTCTTTTTGGGGAGTTCTATCCACTTGTTTGGCTTGTGGTAGCAATTTTCACCAGAATAGGGGTTTATTTTGGGACGCTTACCTCTCTGGGTGCCTGACCCGGTCGATGGCAGACATAGAATGCTTCCAACCACATGGGGGTTTCTATAGGCCATTGCTCCCCCATGTCTCACTGAGGGGGCCAGGTTCTGGCTCGTGGTCCCCGGTAGGCCCACAGAACTTCATACATATGACTGATGCCAAAGTCTGACATTAGCATATCAGCCTGGATAAGCTCCGGGAAGCCTTCGGCTTCCCGGAGAAAATGTGTTAACCCCCCAGAAAATGTGTTAACCAGTTATTTGTTGTAGTAATATATGACTTGCATGTGCCAAGACGTAAAACTATTTCTCAAAACAATGCCTGCATTATTTTTTAAGTACAGTACCAATGTTTACATTAAGGTTAATACCATGTTGCAATGCTTCAATAATATGAATACTAAATTAAAACTAAATCTAAAATGCTTGACATATTTTTGCATAATGATATTCAAAGCTATGACTAATGAAATTTAGAAATGATGGCTCAGACAATTCATTTATGTAGGAATTTCTATGAGAGATGGAGAGGCACTGTGGAACCATAATTATGAACAAAGGAAATATGACATGATCCAAATGATACCCTGCCTACAGATACTATTTAATATGATGTTTTTGTAGCACTGTTAGATTTCACAAGCACAATTAGACGAGTACACTCAACAGCATTTGTTAGTATTCTATGCAAACATTACAAAACAAGATCAGTACTGTATGTAACACAGAATCTGTGTAAACACTGTACAAAGAGCCAATAAATTATATTCAGAAAAAAAAGAAAATCTAGTGCCGAATGTAACGAAATGCCTGTTTCTGGTTGAGTCGAAGTGGATCCCAGAAGATGTCTTGCTGATATTGCTCTACAATAAAGTCACATTAGTTTCAAAGTACTGGTTCACTAGAGCCAGAACCAGAAGGAAGCGTGTGACAATTCCCGACCCTGCCAGGTGACAATTCCCGACCCTGCCAGGAAAAGCATCTAGAAAGTCAGCAAAACACTGTAGACAACTGGAGGGGTTTCACAGGAAACAAAGCCTCTAAATTGCCAAACAACTAAGCTAATGATTCACATAGAAAAAGGGATTCATTCAAGTTAGCTAAAAACTCATTAGTACCAACCACCACCATCTCCAGGTGTCCCAGCCCCAGCCCACACCTGGCTCCCCTGACCAGCCTGTTCTGGAGATGAAGTCCATGAGACCACTGATGAACCAACAAACCTGGAAGAGAAGGGCAAAAATTGGGGAACCAATGGGTCACAACTAGAAAAAGGCATTTCATTACATTCAATGCCAGGTTTCTGGGGTAAATTCCCAGTGGCTCCCTGAAGCTAACCACAGAGAACAAAATGGAGCTTACGAGGCTGCCAGAACAGTCTTAGAATGCTAAAACCCTTGAGCCTGAATATCACTTCAGGACATGTTAGAGAAGACTGTGACCAAAGCTGCATACTGCATTTGCAATCCTGGGCCCCCATGCTGGCTATACATATACTTCATGATGCTGCAGATGACCTGGGAAAAGCGAGACTTGAACAGAGGATTAAGGAAACATGGTCAACCAACCAGTTAGGCAGTCACTGTGGCAGAACAAGAAGTGTTCCCCAAATGTAAATGAGCAAACGAGCATGACGTCACACAAGCTGCGCCGCATGTCTGCGCAGTTCCCCCCTCCCCCAGAGGGGAAAGGGGGAGCCCCAGACCCACCGCGCCAGCGATCCACCCTCCAGTTCGAGGTTGGATGTCAAAACACACAAAAGAACCCCCCTTCACTGACCGGGTGAAGGGGGGTTGCTGGGGAGCCACCCGGTCTCACCCAGAAAATGGTGTTTCATTACTTTCAAGGCTGGTTTTCTGGGGGAAGCCCCTTCAGCTCCCCAGAGCTACATCATCAAAGACAAAAACTAGAGGGACTTACCCGGGAGGAGGTCGGTGTGAACACCTCACCTCTAAGTCGAGACAACAGACTGCAACCGCCGACCCAAAGCAACACAGGCCCAACTAGGCCCAGGAACCTTTAGGAGGAAGCGTGCATTCAGGACTCTGTTTGACTACCAAAAACCCTATGCCAAAATGTCAGCCTAAGACATGTTACCGAAGACAGCAGCCAACGCAACAAACTTACGAACGTCACGGGCATGGGGACAGACTGCAGGCTGCCTAGAACGAATAACCCTGTGAATGACCCAGAGACCCGAACCCTAGAACAAGGAAGAAGGAAACCGGATCAACCCAAAGCGCATCCCCGGTCACAGAGGCGGTGGAGAGCCACAACCGGACACAAGACATAATGCACCCTCAGCCTGACCAATCACGCATCAACAACCCAAGGACCCCTCCAGAAAGCAGCAGTCTCATTCTTCGCCGGAAAAGAAGGAGACGGTTGCAAACGAACAAACCTATCACCTCAACCAAAAGAGCTGAAACCCCTGCGCTGGAGGAGAGAATGAAGCTCTCCAACCCGACCCCCAGAAGCCAATGCCAACAAGAAAAAGAGCCTTGGAAAAACAATCCTGAACTGAAGGGGCCACAACAAATCGAGAAGACAAATAAGGGAACATTGTCCAGAGACCAGGACGGCTCAGGCAGCGTATGAGCAGCCGGAGGTGAAATAACGCCCGAGACACTTCTGCACCGTTTCGCAAGCTAACACCAATACCGAAAGCAAGTTGCAGCGGCTCTGCCAATGCCACACAATACTAGGTAACAGTATGCGGCATAAGATGATGGTCCTGAAACAACCACGAGAGAAAGGACAAAACAATCTTAGTCGAAAGCAAAGTACAGCGACGAAGAGACAAAAAGAACAGGAAGGACCATCAAGAAACTTCATACTGCGGCCGAGACGAAGCCTACAAGTGGGACACCATCTGATCACCATATAGATGGCGATAGACTCGAGTCAAAAAGACCAAACACGAAAACTCAAGAAGATCGAACCAGTCTCGTAACGGACGAGACCAATCTGCTGAAAAAACGCAGCCGCTGGAAAATCTCCGGGATTGGACACCAAGTAAGTAGCGCCTGAAGCTAAGGCTGGGCCAGCCACCATGGAGCCAAGAAGACTACTCTCCCCTGGTAAGTCTCCAAGCGAGCCAGGACCAACAGCTGAACCAGGGGGAAAGAGGTACAGGAACCCCACCTCGACCAGGCCTGCTGGAAGGCATAGACCCCGACAGCCTTAGTTAGGGGAAAGGCATCACATATACTGGAAGACGCCTCGACCATGCCAATGCGAAGAGGTCCACCTCCGGACACCCAAACGTCCGACAGAGCCACTGAATGAGTCAGTGTCGACCATCCAATCTGCGGACAGGGGAATGAACCGGGGCAGGCTGTCTTCCAGGAGGTTTGACACCCGCCCGGACGTGAACGGCCCGGAGAGCCAAACCCCAAGAACTCAGCAGATGAGTCACCTAAAGCGACCAGCCCCAAAGAGCAAAGGACTGCATCGAACCCCCTCGATTTAGGCAATGAACCATCGGGGAGTAATCGTAATGGAGCCAAATCGTCGATCTGCAGGCGACCCGAACCCTCCGAAGCGAAAACCACACCGCCGCAAACTCCCGCACCGTGCTGTGGGCCCGACGGAAGGATGGACCCCCCCCCCCTAGCCGGCCTGGTGAGCACTGGTCACAAAACCCCAGCCAGGAGACGACGAGTCCATGAACACATCGAGCGAGGGCTCGGGTAGGCGCCAAGGCACTGAACCCCGTAAAACCCGAAGAGGAAGCTGGCAATGCAGCAGTTGACGCAAGGCCCTCGGAGGTCAAACCCAGCGATTGTGAGAGGCGGAAGGGATGTCCCCCAAAGGAACCAGAACAGCTGACAACGCCAAACCCGACCCGGCGGGTAGACCAACATTGACAAGTTCAGGCTCCCACACAGACCCTCAAGCAACTGCTGCGTGACCTGGGACCCCTCCCTGAAACAAGAGTCCCACACAAGACCCAGCCAAGTCCAAACCTGGGAGGGGACCAGATGGGACTTCCACCAGTTCACCAGGAACCCTGGCAAGCAAACATGCGGACCAACTGGGAGCCCAGACCAGCCAGTCATTGAGGTAGGCCAACACCCGAGCACCTAAAAGAAGCAGACGGGCCACCACGACCCGGGTGAGGCATGTGTACACGCGAAGAGCCAAGTTCAATCCGAAAGGGAGACAATGAAAGCGGTAACGGAGATGCCTGGCGGTAACCATCAGGGACTTAGTGGTCATCCGAAAGGAGGGGCAAGAAATCCAAGGGTCCAGACGGGACAAGTCCAGAATGAACCCGCAGGTCCGCACAGTCCCGTTTCGGAATTGGAAACGGGCAGGAAATCCAGCGGAGAGACATTGTCGTATTGACCATGTACAAGCGCACCCACTCCGAAACGACCTGACAGAGCACAGGAGAAGAGGCCTGCTCCGCCAGCCCTGAACCCCCCCAGGGGCTTGCGGAACCACTTGACCCACAGCCGGTGGGTCAGTGGTTCCATCAAACTCATAACTGTTTCAATCGTTATCTTCCCAATTCCTGCATACACCTCAAAATCATAGATGTAAACTCTTTTGGATTAAACTACCATGTACAGCTTCACTCCATACTTATCAGGTTTATTTGGATTATAAACCTTGATAGCTAGCTAGCCCCTCCATGACATTGTACCTTCATCCAAACAAATTTTTTGTCGGAAAGTATAATGGTTATTTATTTTGGAGATATTCCGTGAATGTTCTAACTTTAATTAGTCTGTCTATCACTGAATTTTTCATGGATATGATACCAACATCAAATCATATATCAGATGTCACCCTATCCCCACTGGATTTTGAAGAAGCCATAGACAGTATGCCTATGCACTCTGCACCAGGCCCTGACTCTTGGAACTCTATATTCATCAAGAACTGTAAAAAACCGCTATCGCAGACCCTTCACATTCTTTGGAGACAAAACCTAGATACTGGCATTATCCCTGACATTAAAAACAGCAGAGATAGCACCGCTCCATAAAGGAGGAAATAAGGCAGAGGCAAAAAATTACATATCGATAGCACTAACATCGCACATCATAAAAAGTTTTGAGAGAGAAAAGTAAGAAGTAAGATCACAAAATACTGTACATGGAATCACAGCATCTCCATAACCCCGGACAACATGGTTTCAGAACAGGGCACTCTTGCCTATCACAGTTGCTGGACCACTATGACATGGCACTAGATGCCATGGAAGACAAACAAAACGCTGATGCAATTTACACAGATTTCGCAAAAGCCTTTGACAAATGTGACCATGGTGTTATTGCAAATAAAATGCGTTCAAAAAAGAATTACCGGAAAAATAAGCAGATGGATCTACAATTTCCTGACTAGTAGAACCCAATATGTAATAGTCAACAAAATAAAATCCAGCCCATCAACCGAAAAGAGCTCAGTCCCCCAGGGTACTGTGCTTGCTCCAGTACTTTTTCTCATCCTCATATCGGACATAGACAAGGACACAACCTATAGTACTGTATCATCCTCTGTAGATGACACTAGGATCTTCATGAGAGTAGACAACATAGAGGACACAGCAAACCTCCAATCAGATGTAAATCAGGTCTTTCTATGGGCTTCCGGAAATAACATGGTGTTTAACGAAGATAAGTTTCAGCTCATGCACTACGGAAAAAATGAAAATATAAAAACGGAAACCACGTACAAAACTCAGTCAAATCATAACATAGAACGGAAAAGCAATGTAAAGGATTTGGGTGTACTGAAGACCTTACATTTAAAGAACACAATAAAGTAGCCGTCACAACTGCAAGAAAAATGACAGGTTGGATAACAAGAACCTTTCACACTAGAGATGCTATACCGATGATGATACTTTTCAAGACACTAGTGCTCTCTAGAGTGAAATACTGCTACACAATGACAGCCCCTTTCAAAGCTGGAGAAATTGCTGACCTGGAGAGCGTGCAGAGATCCTTTACTGCTAGAATCCACTCAGTAAAACATCTAAACTATTGAGACCGACTAAAGAGCCTAAACCTGTATTCTCTTGAGCGCAGGCGGGAGAGATACATAATAATTTACACATGGAAAATAGTAGAGGGGCTGGTCCCAAACCTGCACACAGAAATAACAGCACATGAGACCAGAAGACATGGCAGGATGTGCAGAATACCCCCGTTGAAGAGCAGAGGTGCAACAGGTACTCTGAGAGAGAACTATCAACATCAGAGGCCCGAGACTGTTCAACACGCTTCTGCTACACATAAGGGACATAACTGGCCGACCCCTCACAGTGTTCAAGAGAGAACTTGACAAGCAAAGGATACCAAAGGATACCTGATCAGCCAGGCTGTGACTCATACGTCAGGCTGCGAGCAGCCGCGTTCAACAGCCTGGTTGACCAGTCCAGCAATGAGGAGGCCTGGTCGACGACCGGGCCACGGGGTCGCTGAGCCCCGGAATCACCTCAAAGTAACCTCAAGGTAGGTATTTATTGTCTTTGGGAATGGCATTATTGTTATAGGTATGAAAATACATTGCAATCAATTCGTATCGTTTCAACATCATAAAAGTATTGCAACAAGGTACGTGCCACATTTTACCTGGTTTGCCAATACATTCTCACCGCTGGCAACTTCATAATGCCCATCAACATTGTCAGTCCCAAATATCTGGCCAGCTCTTTTACACTCAATTCATCCCACTTATTGCTTGGGGTGCTAGAAGCATGTAGTTACTTTCTGATGCATAAGTTTGTTTCATGTACAAAATATTGCAACAAATCTCGTAATAAATAACTAAAAATCTAAGAGGAGGGGTTGGTTATGGTAGTCAAGCCTGGTGTTCCAGTAAAACTTTCTACAAATGGTGGAGTGTTGTCAGTTGACCAGGAATGACAAGAACATTGCCGTTTCCTAGGTGTGGTACAGCCACGTGAGCCTCTGGCGGTATGAGCATCAAAATCATCACTCCCCTCACTTTCAATCTCATCCTCACCTACTGTTTGTTTCAACAAACTCACTATCTGCATCACTGTCACTTTCAGCACTTTCAATTTCTAAATCAGAGTGCCTAAGTGCCACTTGGCCCATAACAGATAACGGGAAGGTATTTGTACAAAGGTTAAAACATGTCCCAAAATGATCAGATAAAAACTAATTTTAACAAATACTGTATATTAAATTTGGATATCAGCTACGTCCCTCCCGAACATCCACAGAGTGAATTTTGGACATCATATTGGTCCCTCCCGAACAAAAGTGTTAATAGGTACATTGTAGCATAGCACATAATAACTAGAGTGGGTAGCAAAAAAGAAAAAAATGAGTTTGAAACACATGGTGGAATCTATGAGAATGAAATGAAGTACTTTTCGGTAATTTTTAATTCAATAGGGAGTGAGATTAATTGACTGCATCCTTTAAATTGCAAGGAGTGTTTGCACAGATTTAGTCTGACTCTGTGGATATTGAAGATATTTTTATTTATGATGTAGTGTTCATGGGTTCTATTATATCAATCAAGGAAGAGTTTCAGATCAAGATTAGCATTTAGGAACAAGGTTTTGCACAAGTAAATAGCACAAGAGTTGCTATTCTCTGTGGAGTGAGTGTATGTTCAGCATGTTTATGGATTTATACAGAGGGACTGTGTTGTCTGCAGACAGAATTTGTTATAAAGTGGCACCTCGACTTACGATTGCCCCGAATTACGATAATTTCGAGTTACGATGTAAATTTGATCGAAAAATGCGACTCAACTTACGATGGTGTCATCGACTAATGATATTTGTTGGTACACGTTCGAGTTGACCGAGCGCATGGTTCCCGGTCACGCGGTCTGACCTGCCTCGGTTTACTACAGCTGTCCGCTTAGTGATGATCCTGCCTGTAAGAAATTCCGTTTTTGTGGTGATTTTTGCTTTTTGAACATAAATCACGCCATGGGTCCTGTTACGACCCTCGGTTCCTCAGTGGAAACCAGAGGTCAAATTGAGCTCTAAAATAATTTACCGTACATTATTTGGTGCGCTTGTTGATGCGCGTTCCTATCTTCTTTGCCAGATGTAAGACGAATCTTGTTCGCACAGAGCATTCAGACTCTTGAGCTTGTTGTGGATTAAGTATAACAGTGAAGTAATTATTAACTATCCTTAGAACAAGTAAAGTAAACAGGATTTTACGTCGGTGAAGATTTGTAATGTGTATAAGCTGCACGATCAATTAGGCTCTTCCCGGCAACCACAACAACTCTGGAGCTTGGCGACTGGACGCTGGCGCTTTCTTCTCTGTTCAGACTGTGTGATGTGAAGACCTACCTGTGGGGCTCTGCCTTGATTCTCTTCCTCCTTCTCCCTTTCCCTTACCTTAAGTTCCTGTAACAACAAATAACGGTTGTGTGTTAGCCTAGGGGCCCAGATCAACTAGCAAAGGATACATCTTGCACTGACTGGACACCCAGCTGGATCCCTTCACGATTGAGGTGAGTGTGGCTTTGTGATAGGTGCCATGCAAATTTTTGTTTTTTCCATTTTTTTTTTTAATTTTTTCTTTTGCTAGGAGCTAAATTAATTAGTGATGGAGGCTAAAATGCAGGAACTGGCAAAGGACCCTTCAGTGGTAGAGATTAAGAAGCTCACCAAATTTAATCTAATTTAGTATTGTTAGGCAAGGAATTTGGCCTCGAGTTAAACGACACTGATAAAAAGTGGACCTTGGTGAATGAAATTTTACACCACTGTATAGACCAAGAACTATTGCCAAGTGATACAATTTTATGCCAGCCCAGTCCAGCTGAAAGTGTAAGTAGTAGAAATATGGAGTTAGAATTACAACTAGCCCAGTTAAGACTGGCAGAACAAAAGGCTAGAGTAGCAGAGCAAGAGGCTAAACTCTTAGAACAAAATGCTAAAGTTGAAGAGCAAAGGCTCAAAAATGAGGCAGCAAGAATGGTACCACCACCTACTGGGGACTCAAACCCCAGGCATTCTGATAAAAAGCATAACTTACCTGAATTTTCAGAGTCAGACCCTGAAAGATTTTTCAACCATTTTCAGAGACTAGCCATGTCCATGAACTGGCCAAGGAAAGAGTGGGTGAAAATCTTGCAGGGGTGGCTTAGGGGTAAAGCACAAGATATTTTTATAAACATGCCTGACGACGAGTGTTTTGAACATAGTAAAGTCAGGGAACGGATTTTGAGGGCATATGAAATTACGCCTGAAGCTAACCGCCAAGCTTATCGCAACCTTAGGCCTACTCACAACCAACCTCTCACTGAATTTGCTAATGACCAAATTAGATTGTTTGAAAAATGGATTCGCTCGGCTAAAGCCAAAACATACGAGGCACTTAAAAATTTAGTTTTAGGGGAGAACTTTATAGATAATATGCCAGAGCATGTAGCACGTTACCTTAGAGGAAGGACAGAGGTAGATTCTAATATTGTGGATTTGGCCAAGATGGCAGAAAACTACCAGTTGGTGGGCAAAAGGCCCAATAAAAATAATTCTATCCCACAGAGTATCAAAACTTATACCTACAGCCAGTCCAGACCAGCCCATTCTAACCCTATAACTAATGCACCTTCTGTTTCAGACATAACTAACCCTGTTAAATTGTCTAGCCCTACGGCACTTAAGGGTGAACCGAAGGGCAATCCTGTTAGTAATGCCTCTTCTCCCCGACGAATCTGTGGTCACTGTAAACGTCCAAACCACATTACTAGCCGTTGTTGGCACCTGTACCCAGAAAAAAAGACCCAATGCTCTTGTTGTGACACAGGGCTTGAGGCCTTCTGAAGGGTTAGGGAGTAAGCTCTCCAACCCACAGTGGTTGGACCTGCTTACCCCATTCTTATCGAAAGGGAGACTACTTTTGAATGAGGGTTCTTCCTGGAAGGACGTGGTGATCTTCCGAGACATCAGTGCCATCTAGACTTTAATTTTAGAGAGTGCAATGCAAGGTGCCAACACTCTTGACACTGGAGAGGTAGTACTGGTCGAGGGTGTCACTAGTGATACTCGAGCAGTACCCCTCCATAAGGTTACCCTGGAATCTAATTTCCACAAGGGTGTTTGTACAGCCGGAGTCACTTCTTACCTACCTTTCCCTAATGTTGATGTAATATTGGGTAATGATTTAGCAGGGGATAAGGTAGGGGACTCCAGACTGCCTATTATGTTGCCTACCCCTAAGGTTTCCCTGGATCTACCCGCCGCAGAGGATAATGTTGTGTACCCTGCGTGCGCGGTGACCAGGTCTATGGGACTTAAATGTAAGGGCAGCCCTGTGCTTGCCAAGGTGGTAAATCCCTAGGACACAAGGAACTTTCCGAGTGGTGAATGCCAAGTGGACCTTGCAGACACATTCATGGCCCGACTCGATGACGTGGCCGAGGACACTGCGGATAGCCTACCATCGCCTCCTACCGAGAATAGTGAGGAGGTGGAGGAGTACGCTGTTGAGCCTCGGCCAATGGTATCTGACCAAGGCCTGGACGCCTCAAGTGAGTTACAGAAAGCTAACCCCAGTCTTGCAGAATGTCATGAAATAGCCCTCTCTAAGGAGGAAATTGTAGATGCAGCCACTGGGTACTGGGAACACAATGATCAGATTTTGATGAAAAAATGGAGACCACAAACTGCTCCCTTGTCAAATGAGTGGGAGGTAGTCCACCAGGTTATGTTGCCGACCTACTATAGAGAGAGAGTTTTGACAGCTGCTCATGATGATCCTATGGGGGGACATCAGGGTATTAATATTACTTATCACAAATTTTTTAAATACTTTTTTGGCCCAAGCTGAAAAGCGATGTGGCAAAATTTTGTAATTCATGTATTGCTTGTCAGCTTGTTGGGAAACCAAACCAGACACCACCTTGGGTCATGCAAACTGACAATGGTACTCATTTTAAGTCTGATATTTTTTAACAATTTTGTAAGGACCATGGAATAACTCATCAGGTTTCCAGCCCATATCATCCACAGAGTCAGGGGGCAATAGAGTGGTTCTACCTAACTCTGAAGCAGATGTTGAAGACCTCGTGCGAGAGTTCCCACAACTTCTGGGATGAGAACCTTCCTTATGTTTTGTTTGCTGCTCGAGAGGGGTTACAAAGTTCACTGGGTTGCTCTCCTTTTGAGTTAGTCTTTGGCCATAAAGTTCGTGGACCCTTGCACATGTTACAGGAGAATCTGTTAGGGAACGTAACGTTGACTGAAGGTTCAGCTTACTTTGCGCAACACCCCCAGAGACTCAAGGACTGCAAGGCGGCTGCACTAAAGTATCTTGGGAAGACCCAAGAAAATATGAAAGAACGACACGATGCTAAGGCTAAGTTGCGGGTATTTCAGTCTGGTGACCCTGTCCGGGTATTAAAGCCTCGACTAGGGAACACTTATGTCCCACAAGTACGAAGGCCCTTATATTGTGACAGAAAAGACTGGGGACCTCACGTACAAAGTGAGGCACTCGGACAAGCGTAATCAGGTAATGCTCGTACACTTGAACCGGCTGAAGAAGTTCCAGGGCCCCCGGCCCATTGCACTAACCAATCTTTCCTTTTCCAGTGAGGGAGGGGATGATTGTTCTGGGGACCCAACTAATCTCATTCTCAATAATTCTAGTTCTGTGAATGCTGTGGAGGAGGGACTGTCCCATTTGCTGATGGCCCAATGTGAAGAGGTGCAGTCGTTGCTTGACGAATTCTCCAGTCTATTCGGGGAGGTCCTCACCCAGACTGATGCCATTTACCATGATGTCAAGTTAACGGACTACACTCCTATTCGTCTTCAACCCTATCGGATGAGTCCAGAAAAGAAGGCCATCGTACCGAAAGAGGTCGACTTCCTGCTCCAGCACGGCCTCATCCAGCCGAGCCAGGGCTCTTGGTGCTCACCCTGCCTTTTGGTCCCCAAACCAGATGGCTCCTGGTGATTATGCACCGACTATCGGCAGCTCAACAAGGTGACCATTGTGGATGCCTATCCGCTGCCCCTCCTCGAAGACTGCATCGACGAGATCGGAAACGCCAAGTACGCCTCGAAATTCGACCTCTCAAGGGTGCTGGTGCAGTGTTGTTGCAAACTGGGCATGATAAAGTGGACCACCCAGTATACTATTACTTTGTGAAATTTGACAAGGCGCAACGCAATTATTCAGTGGTAGAAAAAGAGGCGTTGGCGCTAGTGTTAACATGTAAAAAGTTTGAAGTATACCTAACAGGTAATATAGTGGAAGTGTACACGGACCATAACCCACTAGTGTTCATAAACCAGATGAAGGCAAAAAATAAACGCATCCTCAGGTGGGCGTTGTACCTACAGGACTTCAATCTTTCCATTACCCACCTACCGGGCCGACTCAACATGATAGCCGACGCTCTGTCCCGGTTACCTGAGTAACATTCATCTGGTCCACAGGAAGCCATTTACCAACTGTCATGCTTCAGTTATTTTTTTTAGGTTCTCCTGTGATATTAAATATTCCGTGTCAAATTTATTACTTCCCAGTTTTTTTTTTGTATGTGTTTTTTCTTTCTCCCTTTGTGTGTTTTTCAGAAAATTTATTTCTGTGTGCTTTTTCTTTCAGAGAAATTTTTGTTTTTGGTTGATTTTCTTTTATGGCATAGATTTTCCTTTTTATTCTCTGTATACTCTTACAAAAAAAAAAATGACTACTATTCTAGTAGCCACATTTTTTTCTCTGAAAGGGGGAGGAGTGTTACGACCCTCTGTTCCTCAGTGGAAACCAGAGGTCAAATTGAGCTCTAAAATAATTTACCATACATTATTTGGTGCGCTTGTCAATGCACCTTCCTATCTTCCTTGCCAGATGCAAGATGAATCTTGTTCACACAGAGCATTCAGACTCTTGAGCTTGTTGTGGATTAAGTGTAACAGTGAAGTAATTATTAACTATCCTTAGAACGAGTAGAGTAAACAGGATTTTACGTCGGTGAAGATTTGTAATGTGTATAAGCTGCACGATCAATTAGGCTCTTCCCGGCAACCACAACAACTCGGGAGCTTGGCGACTGGACGCTGGCGCTTTCTTCTCTGTTCAGACTGTGTGGTGTGAAGACCTACCTGTGGGGCTCTGCCTTGATTCTCTTCCTCCTTCTCCCTTTCCCTTACCTTAAGTTCCTGTAACTACAAAGTTAAGTACCTTTATATGTAACCGTGCATACTGCTGGAATTGTAAGACTTGTGTAGATATTGTGTAGTATTAGCCAGTGTTTGGGTATCCCTAAGTGTTGTGTTGTGTTAGGGCACCATGTGGGCTTGTTACGACCCTGGGTTCTCCAGTGGAAACCAGAGGTCAAAATTGAGCTATTAAACTTCCTGGTAGTACAGTTGGGCATCTCGAATAGCAATTGTTTGTATCTTCCCTGCCAGACGTAAGACTATTATTGTTTCTGAAAGAGCATTTAAAGACTGAGCTGGGGGTTGATTATTAAATAATAACATAGGCACCAACTTTGCTTACTAATACTTTCTAATCATTCATAAAGTAACAATACGTTGCATAGGGGATGATCTTTAATGTGCTTAGCTGCACGATCAATTAGGCTCCTCCCGGCACCACGACATGAGGGAGGCAGCTGGTGGCTAGCTCGTTTTTCTTCTCTGGCTGGTGTCGTGCGGATAAGACCTACTCTGTGGCTGTATCCCTACTCTTCTCCCTTCTCCTCTTACTTATTTCCCTTACCTGAAGTTCCTGTATCCTTAAGCTAAGTACGGGGCATCAGTAAGTGTACCTACTCTGGTAGTAACTATTGGTGAGACCTGGGGTTAGTATTTGCCAGTGTTTTGTTTACCCTAAGAGTTGTGTTTTGTATTAGGGTACCACATGGTCTCACTACCCTAAGCTGCATCCAGCTTCAGTGCTTATCCAGTAGTACTTTACCCTAGCTTGTTATTAGTGTAAACCTTGTATCCTGTCTATGTGGACCAAGGCTTTTAACGTAAGATAGTGTGGTAAAGTTATTATTATTATTGTTATTGGTGTGAGTGTATATGGGGGGTTGTTAAGGGGTTAATAAATAAGTACATGAATTACAGAGTATCTCTTCTTCCAAGGTGGGAGCGCAGTGATCAACCCTTAGACTAACATATATGGTCTTGTAGCAAGTTATTACTACTGTGGATAGTTTATTTTGGGGGCCGGGCCTTTTAGCTCTCCCATATTTGATACTCTTGTCTTCTAACTACCTTCACCCCTGAATAGTACCAGTACCCCATAGAAGCCCCACTCATATCAGTTGTAACAGGGCTCACTACCCTAAGCTGCCTCAAGCTTTCAAGTTCTTCACTAGTAGACTTTACCCTAGCTTGTCCTAATTGTAAAACCTTGTATCCTGCCTATGTGAAGCAAGGCTTTTAAAGTAAGATAGTGTGGTAAAGTAATTATTGTTATTGTTATTTAATGTATATGGGGGGGGGGTTGTTAAGAGGGTTTAATAAATAAGTTAGTTTTAAAGTAGTATCCATTCTTCCTGTGTAGGGGAGCAGTGATCAAACCTCTAGGCTGACGTATTGACCTTAACCCACTTACTTAATATTGTTTATGTTCTTATTGGGGGCCGGACCTATCTGATCTCCCCTAATTTTGATACATCCTGATTCTAACTGCTGGCCCTTCTCTTTAATACTCTATACCCTCCATAACAGCCCATAAATTTATAACAGGTCCCAAGAAAGTCAGTGGTAAGGTTCAACATATGAAAACCCATGTAAGGATGACCATAGAGCAAAAACAAGAAATCATTCGTAAATATGAAGATGGTGTGCGGGTTGTTGAACTAGCTAGGCAAGACAACAAATCTCAGTCAACGATATCCATCATACTGGCTAAGAAAATGGACATTATGAGTGCTAAAGTGGCAAAAGGCGTGTCAATAACCACGAAACATAGAACACAAACACTTGAAGATGTTGAACAGTTATCATTAATTTGGATACACAGCAAGGAGCTAGCGGGTGATAGAGTTTCAGAGGCCATCATTTGTGAAAAAGCAAGGAAATTGCATGAAGACCTTTTAAAGAAAACCCCTGGAACGAGTGATGCAAATGCGAAAGAGTTTAAGGTGAGCAGGGGATGGTTTGAGAAAGTTAGAAAAAGAAGTGGCATTCATAGTGTTCTGAGTGTTGTGAGCTGGTGGAGGAACACAGCGAAGAACTGATCACCGAAGAACTTCACAAGGAACAGCAACAAGAAACAGCTGAGGAAATTTCTTCAGGGGAGGAGGAGACAGTACAGAATGTCCCTCCCTCAAAAATTTAAGCAGTCTCCGTGGTGTAGTGGTAAGACACTCGCCTGGCGTTCCGCGAGCGCTATGTCATGGGTTCGTATCCTGGCCGGGGAGGATTTACTGGGCGCAATTCCTTAACTGTAACCTCTGTTTAACGCAACAGTAAAATGTGTACTTGGATGAAAAAACGATTCTTCGCGGCAGGGGATCGTATTCCAGGGACCATAGGATTAAGGACTTGCCCGAAACGCTACGCGTACTAGTTGGTGCTCACCCAACTAGTGTACAAGAATGTAACAACTCTTGTATATATCTCAAAAAAAAAAAAAAAAAATTAAGAAAATGTGTGCTGCATGGGAAGAATTGCAAATTTTTGCTGAAACGACTCGCCCAAATCACAGTGCAGTAGGCCGTTGCCTTAACCTTTATCATGACACTGTGATGCCTCACTACAGACAAAAATTAAAACATATGGAAAAACAAAAATCTCTGGAAAGGTTTTTAGTAAGACAAACAAGCAGTGAATCACAACCAGGTCCTAGTGGTATGCAGGCAAAACGTAAGAGAGAGAGTGTACCCCAGAGAAGTCATCACTGCCTGATGATATAATAGAAGGGGACTCCCCTTCCAAACAGTAACACCTCTCCTCCTCCCCCCTCCTCACCATCTTCCATACACATCATGAGTCCTCCATCAAGGTAAGATAAACATGTACTGTATTGTAGTTAGAAAAAAAAATGTATTCAGTATAAAATGTATTTGTAAGTTAATATTTTGGAGGGTGGGGAACGGATTAATGCAATTCCCTTTATTTCTTATGGGAAAAATCGCTTCGACTCACGATATTTCGACTTACGATCCGTCTCTGGGAACGGATTACCATCGTAAGTCGAGGCCCCACTATAGCTCTGAATTTTGCTGGGTGATGATGAGCTTGAGGTAATTTGTAGTGATTGAACCACATGCACAGACACCGTATGCTAGATAGGGATAAATTAGTGAGTAGTATAGGTTAAGGAGAGCCTGGGGTATTATGTACTAAAATTAGGTGAAGGGGTGGCACAAGATAGTGCTACCCACTTTCAGAGAGTATCCCAACAGTTTTTTAGATGTTTTTGGCTATGCATTTTATGTGGAGTTGAAGTTTAGTCTCTTGTCTGTGTATAGGCCAAGGAACTTTCCATCACTTTAATGCATAAACATTGTCTATCTAAAGGTGAATTTGACAGTTTTTTTATTTATAAGTATAGACAAGAGTTCTTACATTCTTGTAAAGCCACTAGCACGTATAGCGCTTTGGGTATGTCCTTAATCCTAATTTTTTCCCAGAATGCAACGTGCCAAATTGTTTAACGACCAGGTACCCATTCACTGCTGGGTGAACAGAGGCTGCAGTTAAAGATTGGTGCCCAGTCAATCTTTCCCAGCCAAGGTATAAACCCAGGGCAAAGCCCTCACAAAGCACCAGGCGAGTGTTTTACATTAGGGACTGCAAGTTTATTTTTTTATTTGCATTGGGTTATCTAAGAATAGGCTAGGTTGGGTATGGTCAACCCATGCACGTGCATTTTCAACAAATCACATTTTTTAATTGTTAAAATCATTTACATCATTAGGTTAAACTGTGTAGATTGTGTCAGAGTGACTTAAATTGTGCAGGGTTACCTTAGCCAGGGGGTTACCTTGGGCAGGGGGTTACCTTGGGCAGTGGGTTACCTTGGGCAGGGGTTACCTTGGCCAGGGGGTTACCTTGGGCAGGGGGTTACCTTGGGCAGGGCTCTCTCTTGCCTATTTATTGCCTGTCCCTACCTCCTCATCACAATCGACTTGAGAATGGTCCAGGACGGACCGAAACGTCGTCGTCCCTTCAATTTCTAGCGTGTGGTCTGGTCAACAGGTAAAGGTACATACATTGAGTTACATACATAATATTGGATTTAAAGTTAAGACATTTGGTTGATTTTCGTAAACCAATACTAAATATCTTAAGTTAGTTAGTTTAGTTCATTTATTATTATTTTTTATTTTATTTTATTTATTTTATTTATTTATATACAAGAAGGTACATTGGGTTTGTGAGGATACATAGCATGTTGTTTACAATCTTGTAAAGCCACTAGTACGCGCAGCGTTTCGGGCAGGTCCTTAATCTAACAGATAATTTTAAGTAAGTAAATTCTAGCAGAATTAATGAAATGATAACAGATACATTGCAAGAAAAAAATAAAAATGAGATGGGAGAGATTAGTGGGTATATTAAAGCACATTGGTAGCTCTGATTGATTGAATTGACAGCTTGATTGGTAATTTAGACAAGATTAATAGGCACCATGCAGCAAATAGATAGCGCATATAAGAAGATAGCAATGATCACAATGGTAAAGTTGTTTGGATTAGGTACATAAAGATTGGGAGATTGGGTAGCACTAGATACAGTGCAATTTTAAAGCAACAAGGTAGGAAACTATGAAGATGGAATTAGGTACTTTTTACTTTTGTTTTTGAATGACACAAAAGTTGGACAGCTTTTCAGTTCATTAGGAAGTGAGTTCCATAGACTGGGTCCCTTTATTTGCATAAAGTGTTTAAACAAATTAAGTTTGACTTTAGAGATATCAAAGATATATTTATTTCAGGTGTGGTGATAATGGGTCCTATTACATCTGTCCAGGGAAAGTTTCAGAGCAGGATTTGCATTTAAGAACAGGGTTTTGTAAATGTAGTTGACACAAGAGAATGTGTGGAGTGAGATTATGTTTAGCATGTTTAGGGATTTAAACAAGGGAGCTGAGTGTTGTCTGAAAGCAGAATTTGTTATTATTCTGATAGCAGATTTTTGCTGGGTGATGATGGACTTGAGGTGGTTTGCAGTGGTTGAACCCCATGCTCAGATACCATAATTAAGATAGGGATAGATTAGTGCATAATATAGAGAGATGAGAGCAGAGTTAGGTACATAATATCTGATTTTGGAGAGTATACCAACTGTTTTAGAGACTTTATTAGTTATGTGTTGTATGTGGGTACTGAAGTTGAGTCTCTTGTCTAGGAATAGGCCAAGAAACTTTCCATCATTTTTATTGCTGATGTTAACATTGTCTATCTGAAGCTGAATGGCATTTGTTGATTTGCTTGCAAATAAGATGTAGTAGGTCTTTTCTATGTTAAGTGTTAGTTTGTTGGTTGACATCCATAAGTGGACTTTTTTTTAGTTCATTATTAAGAACATTATTTAGTGTATGTGGATTGGGGTTTGAGTAGATGAGGGTAGTATCATCAGCAAACAATATAGATTTAAGAATGTTAGAGACATAAGGCAGATCATTGATGTATATAAGAAATAGAAGAGGTCCCATGATGCTGCCCTGTGGCACTCCAACGGTTATTGGGAGAGTGGGAGAGGTTATATTATTGATGGCTACACATTGGTGTCTATCACTAAGATAGGATTGGATATAGTCCAGTGTATGGCCTCGGATTCCATAATGATGTAGTTTAAGTAAGAGGTAATTGTGATTAACAGTATCAAAGGCCTTTCTCAGGTCAATGAAGAGTCCAACCGGAAACTCATTTTTGTCAAGGGCTGAGTAAATTATATCAAGGAGACTAATAATTGCATCGTTGGTACTCTTTTGGGAGCGGGAGCCAAACTGACAGGGGCTGAGTATTATTATTACAGAGGTACCTAATGGGATCAGAGACTGAGCCCCACAATTCATATAGCTAAGCAAGTTACAATCTTGAATACATGAATTCAGAGACAACTCTATAACAAATGTTCAAGAGATGTAAATATTTCATGCTAAATATCATGAGAGCATAAATTGTAAACCCCAAATGTTATTTACACGAATTTCCCTCAGAGCCACCATCTCACTAGTGGCCTCAACGAGATTAGGAAGCCAGCGGCTTGTCAAAACTCCTCCCCATTTGTCCTGATGATTTTATCGAGCTGGATTTTGAATTTTGCAAATTCAAATTTGAATTTGAATTTTTGAATTTGCCAATGCTTTGGCATTTACGGTTTAGGCGGATGGGCGGGTCCATGGGTTTATAACCCTATGGATTAAAAGTAAAGTAAAGTAAAGTAAAGTAAAGAATGTTAAAGAATAAAAAACATGTTTTTAGTCCTACACTGAGTCTTGGTGAGTTTGAAACCACTTCTCCTTGTTTGTGTTACACAGTTTGAAGAAGTTGTCTGGATCAACATCCTCCAAATTGTTCAGTATTTTAAGTTTCGATGAGATCCGCCTAGTGATGCCTGGTCTGCAATCTTAGCCCGTGGTCCTCAGCCGTTCCTGATACGAGAGGTGATTAAGTTCAGTAATAAATTTGGTTGCCTGATGTTGTACTTTCTCCTGCAACTCTCATCAATGTCACATTGTCTAGTGGATGCTCTATTTTTTATTTTATTTTTATTGTATTTATATATATACAAGAGTTCTTATGTTCTTGTACAGCCACTAGCATGCGTTGCGTTTATACTGCCCGTACATATGATTGATTGATTGATAAAGATTAAGCCACCCAAGAGGTGGCACGGACTTGAATAGCCCGTAAGTTTTTTTTTTTTATTTATATTTGTACATGCAAGCATGCGATTTAAATTACAATAAAACATAAAATTAGAAACATAAGAGAACAAAACAAGAAACCGCCGGCCAGAAGGACCGACAGAACAACAAGTACCAAAACTGGAAAGGTTACAAGAAATACAGAATACACAAAAGTTTACAAAATAGAGAACAAAACAGAAAACAATCACAAACAAGCATGCAATGCAAGCAAAACAAGAACATAGCAACAAGTTAAAACAATTTAGCAGTATGAAACAAAACAGAAGCGCCGGCCTGAAGGACCGACAACAAAGCACAACAGTATGAACAAAATGAAATATAATAAAAAATACAATAAAATAGCACACCACACAACCAGCCAATAACAAACAAAAAATATAAAAAAGATACAAATAAAAGACAAACACAACACATAAGCATAAAATAAAACACATAGGGCACGGTAATAACACAAAACAAATACATGAAGACTAACACACACACCAAACCACCCGCCTCGCCACAAACAAAGGGAGAGTCACGGGCACAAACTACCGAAAGGCAAACAAACAGCCAGAAGGGCACACAACACAAAAGTAGAAAATCATCAGACATACTTGCCCGGAAACACGTCCTGAGGGAATCGTACATGGAACGCCTCCCATCGCAACCACTGCCAAGGGCTCGACCATCCACCGGGGACGCCATATCATCCGGGACATTGGCCACAAACACCCTCAAACAGGGCACCCAAATGGTATCACTCCTGACCCGAGTGACCGGCACACGCTCCCACACCAATGGAACTGCCCCACCCTGAAAGTCCAGCGCCTCTTCGCAGATCGGTAACAGAGCAATCCGCGCCCAGTGACCCAACGGCATCAGACTCCGGTAACACAGTCCCCAAGTCCCCAACGGACATCCTCAGAGGAGGGAGCCGGACAGAAGGCACCATCACAGGGGCACCAGCGTCCACGGGCACACCACCGGACGACCGCCGGGATACTGAACTGCGCACATCCTTCGGCAAGGTCACCACCAGGCCACGCCCAACCCCTTCATCCCCACCATCCCTGACAGCGGAGGCCACCACGCCCCACCGCGGAGAGGCCCCCGGTGGAGAAGAAACATCAGGCACACCCGAGACACAGGCACCAACGTCAGCAGGCACATGGACTTCCGCCACCACTAACTGCGGAGCCAGCGACGCATCCGGAACTACTCCATCCACACCCGAAGACCCACAGTCACTAAATTCCCCAACATCAGCCCAGGCAGACGACGAACGCCGGGAACGTTTGGGCACCGGCCTGAGATCGTCAGAGCCGGAAGCTGACTTCGTTCTGCGAAGTTCTGTGGCCCACCGCAGAACAGCAGCAGCCTCGACCACAGGGGGAACCGGACCACACACATCAAGGGCCTCCACAGCCATCCCAGCACCCAGCACAGCCGGGACCCGAGGCGAGGATGCAGGGCCAGGCGCAGCAGCTGAAGTCGGGGGTGCACACAGCGATGCCTCACAGGGAGCAACAGGAAGGTCCACGGGAGCAACAGCGACAGGAGCAGGAGTAGCATCCGACGGCACCGCAACATCCGGAGGAGGGTCGATGACAACCGGGGGAACGTCGGGCGACGCAGGGGGAGCCTCAGCAACGAACGGGACGCTCACCTCCTCACCCCCGGAGTCCTCGTCCAGAGGGAGCGGCGGGAAATCCTCTTCCCGGAACAAGTTGACTTGAGCAACCGGGGCCGCATCACACCCGGCAGCCTCATGCCCCAACAGGCCACACCGGAAGCAAGTACGGGGTTGCCGGGCATAAAACACACGCACGTAGTACCCCAATAGCCGGACAGAGCACAGTATGTCCGACCTCAGTCGCATCCCGAGGGTCCGAATGTTGGTCTTCACACCCGAATACGTGCCAGACGACAGTGAGTTCATCCGCACACTGATGACGGAGCCGTACCTCTGGAAGAATTGCCGGAGGAGAGTCTCAGGAAACTCCATGGGGCGCCATGAACACTGACATACATCACAGCACCACTACGGTCTGAAATGGTCACAGACCCAGTGCCGTCCATTAGCTGCAAAGTACGGCCCTCGTACCTCCGTAAGAAAGCACGGTACACCGCCTCACCCACAAACTTGACAATAACACGGTGAGCAGTTACCAGCTCATTGCCATACACGTCCCCAACCGGGACACGAAGCATGTCACTCAATACCACGTCCACCAGCGGGTAACCAGCACGGCCAGTAAACTCCAATCCGATGGAGTTTACCCTCACGACAGGGGGAAGATGGCCGCCCATCGTAAAAGCGCCACGTCCACACCACCAGGAACAGCAGGGAGGGTAGAGACACCCACACCCCCTGCCGGCGAAAACGGCAACCACCCCAAACTACCGGAGCGATCAGGCGACACGTCCTCACTGCACGGCAGCTCAGGAGCAACCAATAGCCCGTAAGTTTTTTTTTTTTTTTTTTTATTTTTATTTTTACATGCAAGCATGCGTATAATGTACAAGAAAAACAGAACAAATACAACATAGAACAAAAGTACAAAGCACACATATGTACAAGGACAAAGGAACAAATCAATAGAAGACCAGCCAGAAGGGCTGACCACAAAACAAAAATGCAGATACAAACAATACAATTAGTAACACAGTGTAATACAAACATAAGGGAAAACCCCAGGACAAAACGCACACAAAACAAGTCTGCTAACACCTCAAATACATACAGAGAGGCGAGAAACATACAAGAATAAGGACAATAACAATAAAGAAAACAGATCCGCCATAACAAACGGAAGGCAAAACATAAAGAGCACACGCCAACAGCCTGAAGGGCACACAATATGACAAACAAGTGCACACGACATCCATAACCGAACACACAAACGCATAGGAACCGCACACCCCCCCACGAGCCATACAAAAAAACCCACAAAACAAACCGGAGCACGCAGGAACCGGGAAACAATACCCACCCCACCCACTCACATACACACCCCACAACCAGGCAACACAAAATACATAGAAATCACTTGCGAGGAACATCGGAAGAAACGTACTTCTCCGGGAACAGCTCACAAGGATATTTCGACTTGTAAGCTTCCCAGACGAGATCTTCAAGGTCGGTAGGGTTTTTGATCCCCCGCGCTCGAGCGGGTATCATAAACTCAGGAACATCTATATCTGGCGGCATCGGCCAATGCCTAAGGTCACTGACGCAAGTCGCATAACGAGGCTGGGGAGCGCCAACCACGCCCTTCGAGGAAGCAGACGACACCGGAGAAGCGGACGAGGGTCGCCGAGCCTGCCACGCCTTCGCCATCGGAGCAGGTGTCGGACGCTGAGACGATAGCACTTCCACGGATACCGCAGGAGACACGGAAGGGACTGCAGGAAACGGAAGAGGCGGCAAGACCGTTGCCGAGGAAACGGGTAACGAGGAAGGGGCCACAGAACATCCAGAGCGAGCATCCTTTCTCAACATCACCACCAGGCCACCCCGCTCACCACCAACTACAGCAGGGGGAACCACCGCCCACGAAGAACCGGAGCCATCCGACGCAGGCAACGCACCTGAAGCAGGACCCTCGGACACCGGACCAGAAGTGGAGGCCGAAACGCCGGCACCGGCATCCTCAGGCAAGTGTACCTCCGCCACCACCGTAGTGTGCACCACATCCGGAGCCACCCCACCGCCAACGGAAGGACGACACTCGTCGAATTCGCCAACATCAGCCCACACAGAAGAACGCCGGGAACGCTTAGGCTCGGGCCGCACATCATCAGACCCGGAGGCAGACTCAGCGACCCGCGCAGCACCAACCGAGCGAACCGACGCACGCCGCAGCACGGCAGCCTCCTCAACCACACGGGGCACCAGGCCAGGCACAGGAGGGAATTCCGGATCCACCTCATCTCCCAGCACAGCCGGGACAGACGGCGAGGGTGCAGGGACCGGGACAGACACAGCAGAGGAAGAACTGGAAGACGAGGGGTCTGAGCAAACGGCAGGCGGAAGAGGCACAGGGACACCAGCTGGAGCACTAGGCGAGGACCCAACCTCTGGAAGAGATGCGGCAACAACAGGGGGCGCAACAGGCGGAGCAACAGCTGCTACAGAGGGCACCTCCTCAGCCGAAGAGACGTCCATACCCACCGAATCATCCCCCACAGGAAGGGGCGGAAAATCCTCCTCACTGAAGAGGTTCACTGGTGCAACAGGAGGCGCAGAACAGTCAGCAGCCTGATGGCCCAATAGACCACAACGATAACACGTCCGCGGCTGACGGGCGTAAAACACCCGAACGTTGTACCCCATAAGGCGAACAGAGGACGGAATATCCGCCCGGAGTCTCATGCCCAGGGTGCGAATGTTAGACCTCACACCCTTAAGAGGACTAGAAGACACCACGTTCACTCTCACACTAACAACTGCGCCAACCCGCCCGAAATACCGCCGTAGCAGAGCCTCTGGAAACTCCAAGGGAGCCCCATGCACACTGATGTAAGTAAGTGCACCACTTCTATCCGAGAGGGTGACAGTGCCCGCACCATCCGACAGGGGCAGTGTCCGCCCCTCGTATCGCCGGAGAAAATCGCGATACGCCGCCTCCTCTGCAAACTTCACAATGGCCCTACGGGCCGTTACCAACTCGACCCCAGAAATCGCAAACACAGGGACAGAGAGCAGTTCACAAGCCAGGGCAATCTCCGGGTAACCAGCCCGCACAGAGAACTCTAGTCCCACAGACTGAGCCCGGACGACTGGGGGTAGAGGGACCCCCATCGTAACGCCACGTCAGCACAGGCGAGCAGACACACACCCGCCCCCAACCGGCCGAAACGGGCAAACAACACCAAACTGCTGGAGCGCCGATTCAACACGTCTTCCCCGCACCGAAGCTAGGGCCAGACTCCAGAGGTACCTAATGGGATCAGAGACTGAGCCCCACAATTCATATAGCTAAGCAAGTTACAATCTTGAATACATGAATTCAGAGACAACTCTATAACAAATGTTCAAGAGATGTAAATATTTCATGCTAAATATCATGAGAGCATAAATTGTAAACCCCAAATGTTATTTACACGAATTTCCCTCAGAGCCACCATCTCACTAGTGGCCTCAACGAGATTAGGAAGCCAGCGGCTTGTCAAAACTCCTCCCCATTTGTCCTGATGATTTTATCGAGCTGGATTTTGAATTTTGCAAATTCAAATTTGAATTTGAATTTTTGAATTTGCCAATGCT
Source organism: Procambarus clarkii (assembly GCF_040958095.1). Lineage (NCBI taxonomy): Eukaryota > Metazoa > Arthropoda > Malacostraca > Decapoda > Cambaridae > Procambarus > Procambarus clarkii. The sequence goes on from NC_091194.1 coordinate 20,910,776, forward strand.
TTGGCATTTACGGTTTAGGCGGATGGGCGGGTCCATGGGTTTATAACCCTATGGATTAAAAGTAAAGTAAAGTAAAGTAAAGTAAAGAATGTTAAAGAATAAAAAACATGTTTTTAGTCCTACACTGAGTCTTGGTGAGTTTGAAACCACTTCTCCTTGTTTGTGTTACACAGTTTGAAGAAGTTGTCTGGATCAACATCCTCCAAATTGTTCAGTATTTTAAGTTTCGATGAGATCCGCCTAGTGATGCCTGGTCTGCAATCTTAGCCCGTGGTCCTCAGCCGTTCCTGATACGAGAGGTGATTAAGTTCAGTAATAAATTTGGTTGCCTGATGTTGTACTTTCTCCTGCAACTCTCATCAATGTCACATTGTCTAGTGGATGCTCTATTTTTTATTTTATTTTTATTGTATTTATATATATACAAGAGTTCTTATGTTCTTGTACAGCCACTAGCATGCGTTGCGTTTATACTGCCCGTACATATGATTGATTGATTGATAAAGATTAAGCCACCCAAGAGGTGGCACGGACTTGAATAGCCCGTAAGTTTTTTTTTTTTATTTATATTTGTACATGCAAGCATGCGATTTAAATTACAATAAAACATAAAATTAGAAACATAAGAGAACAAAACAAGAAACCGCCGGCCAGAAGGACCGACAGAACAACAAGTACCAAAACTGGAAAGGTTACAAGAAATACAGAATACACAAAAGTTTACAAAATAGAGAACAAAACAGAAAACAATCACAAACAAGCATGCAATGCAAGCAAAACAAGAACATAGCAACAAGTTAAAACAATTTAGCAGTATGAAACAAAACAGAAGCGCCGGCCTGAAGGACCGACAACAAAGCACAACAGTATGAACAAAATGAAATATAATAAAAAATACAATAAAATAGCACACCACACAACCAGCCAATAACAAACAAAAAATATAAAAAAGATACAAATAAAAGACAAACACAACACATAAGCATAAAATAAAACACATAGGGCACGGTAATAACACAAAACAAATACATGAAGACTAACACACACACCAAGCCACCCGCCTCGCCACAAACAAAGGGAGAGTCACGGGCACAAACTACCGAAAGGCAAACAAACAGCCAGAAGGGCACACAACACAAAAGTAGAAAATCATCAGACATACTTGCCCGGAAACACGTCCTGAGGGAATCGTACATGGAACGCCTCCCATCGCAACCACTGCCAAGGGCTCGACCATCCACCGGGGACGCCATATCATCCGGGACATTGGCCACAAACACCCTCAAACAGGGCACCCAAATGGTATCACTCCTGACCCGAGTGACCGGCACACGCTCCCACACCAATGGAACTGCCCCACCCTGAAAGTCCAGCGCCTCTTCGCAGATCGGTAACAGAGCAATCCGCGCCCAGTGACCCAACGGCATCAGACTCCGGTAACACAGTCCCCAAGTCCCCAACGGACATCCTCAGAGGAGGGAGCCGGACAGAAGGCACCATCACAGGGGCACCAGCGTCCACGGGCACACCACCGGACGACCGCCGGGATACTGAACTGCGCACATCCTTCGGCAAGGTCACCACCAGGCCACGCCCAACCCCTTCATCCCCACCATCCCTGACAGCGGAGGCCACCACGCCCCACCGCGGAGAGGCCCCCGGTGGAGAAGAAACATCAGGCACACCCGAGACACAGGCACCAACGTCAGCAGGCACATGGACTTCCGCCACCACTAACTGCGGAGCCAGCGACGCATCCGGAACTACTCCATCCACACCCGAAGACCCACAGTCACTAAATTCCCCAACATCAGCCCAGGCAGACGACGAACGCCGGGAACGTTTGGGCACCGGCCTGAGATCGTCAGAGCCGGAAGCTGACTTCGTTCTGCGAAGTTCTGTGGCCCACCGCAGAACAGCAGCAGCCTCGACCACAGGGGGAACCGGACCACACACATCAAGGGCCTCCACAGCCATCCCAGCACCCAGCACAGCCGGGACCCGAGGCGAGGATGCAGGGCCAGGCGCAGCAGCTGAAGTCGGGGGTGCACACAGCGATGCCTCACAGGGAGCAACAGGAAGGTCCACGGGAGCAACAGCGACAGGAGCAGGAGTAGCATCCGACGGCACCGCAACATCCGGAGGAGGGTCGATGACAACCGGGGGAACGTCGGGCGACGCAGGGGGAGCCTCAGCAACGAACGGGACGCTCACCTCCTCACCCCCGGAGTCCTCGTCCAGAGGGAGCGGCGGGAAATCCTCTTCCCGGAACAAGTTGACTTGAGCAACCGGGGCCGCATCACACCCGGCAGCCTCATGCCCCAACAGGCCACACCGGAAGCAAGTACGGGGTTGCCGGGCATAAAACACACGCACGTAGTACCCCAATAGCCGGACAGAGCACAGTATGTCCGACCTCAGTCGCATCCCGAGGGTCCGAATGTTGGTCTTCACACCCGAATACGTGCCAGACGACAGTGAGTTCATCCGCACACTGATGACGGAGCCGTACCTCTGGAAGAATTGCCGGAGGAGAGTCTCAGGAAACTCCATGGGGCGCCATGAACACTGACATACATCACAGCACCACTACGGTCTGAAATGGTCACAGACCCAGTGCCGTCCATTAGCTGCAAAGTACGGCCCTCGTACCTCCGTTAGAAAGCACGGTACACCGCCTCACCCACAAACTTGACAATAACACGGTGAGCAGTTACCAGCTCATTGCCATACACGTCCCCAACCGGGACACGAAGCATGTCACTCAATACCACGTCCACCAGCGGGTAACCAGCACGGCCAGTAAACTCCAATCCGATGGAGTTTACCCTCACGACAGGGGGAAGATGGCCGCCCATCGTAAAAGCGCCACGTCCACACCACCAGGAACAGCAGGGAGGGTAGAGACACCCACACCCCCTGCCGGCGAAAACGGCAACCACCCCAAACTACCGGAGCGATCAGGCGACACGTCCTCACTGCACGGCAGCTCAGGAGCAACCAATAGCCCGTAAGTGGTACAATTTTTTGTTCAGTAAATCTATTCAGTGTTCTGAGGTCTCGTTTAATCGTCAGGCTGTTATCGCAGGGGAGGATACTGTGAGATTTTTTTTCTTTGACAATTATCAAAAGAATTAAGTCCTATTGATGTTATGTTAATTGTAACTACCTCGCAAGAGAGGCAGACCTTAAACAGCAAGAGCTGCCAGTGGCAGATATTTAATCTTAAAGCCTAAGATCATAGGACCGCGGGAGCAAACCGCCAGGCGAAACCACACGGTAACACCTGTCACTTAGGTCGCTGGCTCCTCCTAGTTGACAACTAATAAAGGGTTTCACAAAACAATAACTAAAACTACTACACAGTGTATTTACGTTACTTTACTGTCACTCCAGTGGCACATTCAAGAACAGCTAATCAACAGCCTGATGGACCCACAGAATCCTTATCCCGTCGTCGCTGACTGACTAATGACACTAACTGAACACTGTGGTGCCCACTGGTGACGCAAGCTTGCAATCAATATTGTCACGGCTTCACGGTGATCAATACTCTAATCACAAAAACTTGCGAGACTGGCGCTCGCTGCCCTCAACGAGGTACCAAGTAACAAGGCGGTTAATCCAAGAATGATAACCCCTTATAAAAATCTTACGTTAACACTTGTCTCTCAGGACAATCAACAACAAAAGTTACTCTAATTGAATTTAAACAATTACGTTAACACACACGTGTCACAACGACACTTAAATGGCAGCAATAACTCGTAAATCAATTAATTACATCAACTTGAAAGTCAAGCATTCGGTGAGTAATTCCCAATTAATTACTGAATACAACAGCCTATTAATTCAGACGAGTATTGACAAAGTCTACTGTCTCTCAACTGACAGTTCACTTCCGGTCTTACGACAAGATTACCTTAACGAGGGTAGACTACTGTATCACACACAAGGTTACAAGACACTCCGTGTAAACAACAACATCAACACCTGGTGAATTCACTAAGTGGCGGGTACTAATTATCTTTAATTAGCTACGAGTGCTTAATCACTCTGTCCGCAGACAGATCTGATCAGTCCAACGAATTACAGCAGCTTAATTACAGCGCAATTGACTCCGATCATAACAGACCGTCAACCCCTTACGTTAATCAATTAACGACAGCTCATTAAATCGTTAACACTACGTTAGTCTTCACTTGACAATTCCTCCACTGCGTGAACTTCACTGTGACTGTTGCCTTTACACGTCTCTACGTTAATCACAACAATGTTCAACTAACAAGTGACCTCGTTAAGTAAATCGTGACCCCCGGTGACGTTAACTGACTTTAATTCTCACGGAATCTTTCAGAACACAATGCCTTCCACCAAGGTCAAACTTGTCTACGGTTTACACACGGTACAACACAGTACATCACAGTACAACACAGTACATCCTTGCCACTCACGGCAAAACTTGTAAATGACTTCCCCCAGTAAATTATCCACCAATAATTCACACTTTACCACAACAGTAAAATTTATAACCAAGGGAAACCTTCCTGTTACCACTTTCACTGCCGAAAAAGGGAATCAAATACAGTGAATTACATACACGGCACATAGAAAAAATAGAAGTAAATAACTCACTTTACTCCACCTCTGAATGTGTCACTAGGTGTCCTCACACACGTCAAAAAACACAGTTGGGCCCAACCTCAACTTGATGACGGCAAACAGGGTAGACTCACACGTCTCCAATTCCCATTCACCTCCCCAGGTGGTCCCAGGGACAGAGGACAGACGGAACACTGCGGGCGAACCCAGCTTCAGAGTTTTATTACCCAAAACGGAAACAGTGTACTTACATTAATCAGCGGGCCCGCAATACTCCCACTCACTCACATACACATTACCACCCTCACACTCCCACTGCTGCTGCTGGATGATGACGTAGGCGTCCTCACTTCCTACACGTGGTCAGGTGGAGCACAGGGTCCTAGACCACGGGGTTAGTTCCACACACAGAGACCAGGTGGCGCGAACACGCCGGCTTAGGCAGACCAGGGTGCGCGCCCAACAGCAGGGATGCGGTACCACGCCCCTCCACTTGACACGGTACCCCAGGATACGACGGAACACGGTGTTACACGGTACACGAGACCCGAGACGGAGTCCTTCACTGTTCTCTTGTAGTTCCTCAGAATTAGAACTTTTAAGATTTCTCTCATAACACTGAAACCTTCTCTAGCACGTCTCACTGCAGTACCTTCAAGCACAGATACGATAGACGGCGGATGTCACTTTCGTAGCCCGATAATTAACCGCCTCACTCAGTCCAGTTGCTCTAAGATGGCGTCCCACAATTACGCGGCTAGGTGACAAGTTCACACTGTTCAGTACAAGCACCTTTCCAAACTACCGGATTCTTACGGACGGTACACGGAAAGATAGCAAGATGATAGGCGTGACTTTAGTAACGTTGCAGGCGGTATTTCCCGATGCTTGGCCTAGCACGGAAAATTACGTCCTCTCATAGCAACGCTCTAGGTAAGAATGCTTTTTCCCGCCAAGACTACGCCTGGGGTACCATGCGGTACCCCTCAGCGTCTTGACCAATCACGGTTCAGCATTCCTGAGGCCCAGGAGCCCTGGCCAATGGCGCACCTGCCCCATGACGCTACCCCCTCTCTAACGAGGTGGACACGTGATAGGGGGGGGGGGGGGTGGTCTACAGCCGTTAACCTCCCTCTCTACACTTGACTTGTACAAAATTTCCCTGAAATCAACTCCCTCCTGTAATTTCCTTCACAGACCTGATACAGCGATCAGAATGACATCAATGGCTAGCAAATGTCATGGGCTGTCCAACGACACCCAACACGACTGTGGAAAAGTTATATTAAAAAAGTTGAATCACGGTGCACATCACTGGTGCACTATGCAATTTCGTACTTAATTCAGTGCACGAGAGAGCAGGAAAAATATGTCTCCTGACAGATACTGTTTGACAGTCTCTATGAGGGTGTCCAGCTGCTGGACACATTTTTTGACCAGAAGAGTGGCTGTGTTGATGGTTTCAGGGTAGTTACTGCAAGATTCAGGGACTCTTGAAGCTCTTCTAAGGTCGTTGGTTGCTTCACATTCCAGGAGATAGTGAAGGAGTGGCTTTTCTGTGACAGTTTGGCAGAAGATGCACTCTCTCTGTCGGGGTTCACCAATCTCCCAGTTGCATCTGTAACCTAGACGTAGTCTATATAACCTAACTGCTATTTAGGCTAAAGTGCTTGGGGTTCTACTACCCAAAATCATTTACGTCCTCTAATTACTCGACACAAAGCTGCTATTAGGACAATATCCAACTCTGTTCCCAGGCATCACTCGGTATAGGCCCTACTCAAATCTCTGAATATGTTAGATATTAAGTCACTGCACATTCTCTCATGTGTATTATAGATATATAAAACGCTGAACTGTAATGCCAATCCTGACCTCAAAAGCTTCATTGAAGGTTGTAACAGAACCCATGAGCACCACACCAGAAATAAATACAGTTTTGATATTCCTAGAGTACGACTTAATCAAACTAGAAATGCTCTACAAATCAAGGGACCCAGAATGTGGAATGACCTTCCCAGCCATGTTAAAGACTGTACCTCTCTCAACCAGTTTAAGATAAAAACGAAGCTATACCTAATAAATTCCCTGTAGCCTACCTTACCCCTCTATTGTCAACCCATGTCTTTTTTTTTTTTAAACAACGCTGTTTGTCGACCTAATTGTATTTGTGCTGCTTTTTCAGCCATGTTCCCCCTTTCTTATTTTTATTTTTAAGTGTTCTCAACACATTTTATACTTTAATCTCAATTAGTATTAAGTTTTAGTCTTTAATGTTTTCCCTGCCCGAAACGCTTTGCGTAATAGTGGCTTTAGGCATTGTATGTACTAGCTCTATCTATAAATCCATCAACTTTGTATCTTACCTTGTATGTATGTACCTTACCTGAATAAAAATATATTTTATTTATTTTTATTTATTTCCCTTTCCCTTGGATTCCTTTTGGGATATTTAACCTTTCTAATTGCCTGAAGATACCATGTTGCAGATGGCGAACCTTCAGCTATTCTCTGGTGTAGGTCGGCTTTGTTGAGATGTGAGAGTTTTTTGGTGATGATGTTTTTTATGTTCTCTAGGCTGGGTTGAATTGTTTTATGTATCATTGTATGACAAGTTGCCAATTTAGCAATTTCATCGGCTTTCTCATTTAATGGGATTCCAATATGGAATGGGATCCAGTTTAAGGTTATGTTGAGTCCTTTGCCTTTAGCGACTGCTCCAAGATACAAAATGGTGGTAATTATTTCCACGTTATCTTTCCACTGCTTTTGTCCTAAAATTTGAAGTGCAGCTTTTGAGTTTGTGTGTATGATTGCATTTTGTGCAATCACATATGCGAATGCCTGTTGTATGGCAAACAGCTCAGTTTGGGTTGATGATACTAGTCCTCCCAGTCTCCAATATGTCTATACGCTGGCTGTGCAAAGAGCAGCGCCAGCACTCTCATATTCTGTGTCCACCGATCCGTCTGTGAAGATGTAGGTGGCTCCTGCTACTGCAATGCTGCTCATTTGCTTTTCTATGATGCGCCTTAGGATTGTCGGATCATAGGCAGACTTTTTCCTTGGGAGACTTTCTATTACTATTTTGAAAGTAGGCTCTTCCCACGGCGCGGAAGGAGTGTAATTTGGGTGTGGATGATCACCCTCTCTATCAAGAATCATGTTTTTTAAATGTAGTCTGTTTAGGACTTTTCCTGCTCTTGCAGCCCAAGAGTTTTCATTGTTTTGGCCTAGTCCAACCACCAAGGCCTGCCGTACTGGGATTCGATCAGAAGAAAAAATGATCTTACTGATAATTGTAGCTGTCCTTTGTGATATTCTTTCTTGTAGAGAGGGCAAACCCGTCTCCAGTCTAAGAGTTTCAAGCCTGGTCCACATGGGGGCTCCCAGTGCGGCTCTCATAGCATTGTTTTGGGCAACTTCAAGCTTTTTCCACTGTTGGTGTGATAGATTTGTTAGTGCAGGTGCGGCATAATCGATCACTGATCTGACTGCCTGTACATAGTATGTGCGAAGGACTTGCAGATTGGCTCCTCCAGAGAGGGAGGTTAGCGACCTGAGGATTGCCGTCCGGGCCGCAGTTCGCTCTCTCAAGTAAGTGACCTCAGCATTAAAATTCATGTGTGTCCAAGATTATTCCTAGATACTGATAGGTGTCGACCCATTCAATTGGTTGACCCTATACTGTGAGTTGGATGTTGGGCTTCGCTATTTTTATGGGCATGGCTTTTGACTTTGAGGGGTTGAGTTTGATCCCAATCTGTTTTGCCTCTTTACTGATGCAGTCTAAGCATTTGGGTGCAAGGCGCGCCGCATCCCTTCCTTTTATGATGATGACAAAGTCGTCCGTGTAGTTTAGCAGCCTGCAGTGATGTGGGAGTTTCAACCTCATTATTCTTTCCATTAAACAGTTGAAGAGAAGAGGGCTGAGAATACCTCCTTGCGGTGTACCATTTTCATGTCTTTTGTACTCAGAGACTGTGCCATGAAGTTTTACTCTTGCTTCTCTGTTTATGAGACAGTTTTTGGTCCAGGAGAGCAGGTTGCCTCTGACCTCTTTGTCAATGAGGCAGCAGAGAATAGCTGGGGCGCTAGCCAGTTCAAAGGCTTTTTCGAGGTCCAGGAATATCAACATTCCTGGTCTGTCATTCAAGTGGGCTAACAGAGTTGTAATACATTCCACTGTGCCAACCCCTCTTCTATAGGCATACATATCAGAGTGCAGTTTAGGCTTTTTCTACTCCAGTCTGTTGAATGCCATTCTGTCAGCCGTCTTGGCTGCACAGCTTTGGAGAGAGATGGGCCTGGGATTAGCTGGATCTTTGGGTTTTGGGATCGGCACTATGTCTGCTCTATTCCAAGCAGACGGTCTAGTTTGAGAAGTCCAGGCTAAATTAATTAACCTTAGGTATGCTGCGTCTCCCTCTGGGCCGAGGTTTCTAATCATTGTATAGGTTATTTTGTCGGCTCCAGGGGATGTATCCTTGGAGTTTTTCTTAGCCCGATTGAGCTCATCCAGTGTGCCGTACATATATTATATAATTCTAGGTTCTAAATATATCTTAGCATTATCTTAGCTCTAAATATATCTTAGCTAAATATTTTCAGTGATGGAAGAATTCGCATGCAAAGAGTGGGGGGACTTCCTTATTTGTTTAATAATAATAATAATAATAGTAATAATAATTATAATAATTAGAATATTATATATAGGAAACATGTATAATAATGATATTTATCATAACATTTGCAATATTTATAGTAATAGCATTTATAATAGTTATAGTAACATTATACTAATAGCATTTATAATAATAATATTATAATAATTATAATAATTTATAATAGCAATTAAAAATAAATGTTTATTCAGGTAAGGTACATACATACAAGACATTTTACAAAATTTGATAGATTTATAGATAGAGGTACAATGGCATACAATGGTAGCTTTAGGCATACAATGGTAGCTTTAGGCATACAATGGTAGCTTTAGGCATACAATGGTAGCTTTAGGCATACAATGGTAGCCTTAGGCATACAATGGTAGCCTTAGGCATACAATGGTAGCTTTAGGCATACAATGGTAGCTTTAGGCATACAATGGTAGCTTTAGGCATACAATGGTAGCTTTAGGCATACAATGGTAGCTTTAGGCATACAATGGTAGCCTTAGGCATACAATGGTAGCTTTAGGCATACAATGGTAGCTTTAGGCATACAATGGTAGCTTTAGGCATACAATGGTAGCTTTAGGCATACAATGGTAGCTTTAGGCATACAATGGTAGCTTTAGGCATACAATGGTAGCCTTAGGCATACAATGGTAGCTTTAGGCATACAATGGTAGCTTTAGGCATACAATGGTAGCTTTAGGCATACAATGGTAGCTTTAGGCATACAATGGTAGCTTTAGGCATACAATGGTAGCTTTAGGCATACAATGGTAGCCTTAGGCATACAATGCCTAAAGCCGCTGTTACGCAAAGGTTCCCGGCAGGTTATATGAATAATAACATTTATTATTATAATTGTAATTATAATTATAATAATAACATTTATAATATTTTAATAATAGCAATAATATAATTTATTAAGTCTATAATAGATTTGAGTTCTGTAATTGTTTAATAATAGTAATAACAATTATAAATAATTATAAGAATATTTAGAATAATGTTTATAAATGACATTTATAAATAATAACATCTATAATAATAGTAAGATGTATAATTACAATAATTTGTAATAGTAATTATAATATTATGTTAATAGTATTTAAATAATAGTAATAATATAATTTACTAAATCTATAATATATTTATTAAATCAATTACAACTAATAATTAACTAATTACATGTTCAATTATTTAAAATTACACTAATGCATTTACGAAGGCAGTAATATTAATCATGGTATTATATATTGTAAGTCTTTGGGGGTTCAGCCTGGGGGGCCAGATTCACCAAGCAGTTACATACGTACTTATGAATGTTATCTTCGAGGTGCTATCGAAGGTGCTATCTTAGCACCTTCGTAGTGGCTACGTCGGTATTGAACCCCCCATACGCCAGGCCAGCTGGCGCGCTCGAAACCCCCAACCCGAAGGGGAAGTGTTAGCTGGCTGCTGAAACAGGTTTTAAGAGGTTAGCGCCCACGTTGCTATCCTGTCACTATCAGAAAAGAACGAGAGGGGTCTTTCCTTCCGTGTAGCTTGAGCATGATATCTTGCCGTTCCAGAGTAGCCCAACTCGAGGACCTGAAGGAGGACCTGCATTACAAATGAATAATGGCAGGAATTTGTTGATACGCCAGTGAAGTGTGTTGCAGCAAAAGGGCATCTACAATACACCTTGAGGTTACCTTGAGGTGCTTCCGGGGCTTAACGTCCCCACGGCCCGGTCGTCGACCAGGCCTCCTGGTTGCCGGACTGATCAACCAGGCTGTTGGACGCGGCTGCTCGCAGCCTGACGTACACATCTTCAAAAAGCTCATAGAAGAATTGCCATTGGAATGTGTGAAAGGGAAGTGGTAAAAGTCGGAATTCCAGTGTCTCAAAAAAGAGCAATGATAAAATAATTTACCAAACATTTACGGATAACTTAGCTAAATATATCTTAGCTTAGTCTTTATACTTGTTCTTTCTGGCCTCTGGGTGTCAGTAACTGCTCTTCTGTCTTCCCTAATTTCCTGAAATATATCTGCTGTAAAAGCCTCTATATTTCAGGAAGTTAGGGAAGACAGAAGAGCAGTTACTGACACTCAGAGGCCAGAAAGCACGTGTATCCACTAGATCTACTAGTATAGATCCACTAGACAGTGTGACATTGTAATTGCCAAAATTAGGCTGGGATGTCAATATCTATGGCAGGTGGCTGCAGCTGAAGAATCCCCCTAGTGGTGAACATTCCAATTGTCAACTATGTGAACAAGAGCATACTCTTTAGGGCATACTCTCCAACACTATATCTGGTCTAGTGCCCTTGCTGTGATACCATCTCTAATTTACAAAAAAACTCCAGATTTCTAGCCCCTGCCATTGCATCAACAAGTCACTTGAACTCCAAACCTTTCCAGATATTCTAAAAAAAAGCGAGAGTAACCCCGTCCATAAATATGGTGATCTCACTGACGTCAACAACTACAGACCCATATCAATTCTACCAAACTTGTCAAAAAATATTTGAAAAGCTAATCTACAAGCAGCTTTACTCTTATCTAACCAAATACAATATACTTAGTTCTTGTCAATATGACTTCAGACTCCAAAAAAGCACTAACGATGCACTGATTAGAATGATTAACTTGATACAAACAGCTCTTGATAAAAATGAGTTCCCTGTTGGGTAATTTGTTGACCTACGTAAGGCACTGTCAACCACCAAAACCTTCGTCTTAAATTACATCATTATGGTGTCAGAGGTCACTCCCTGCAATACCTTCAGTCTTATCTTAGTGACAGGCTCCAGTATGTTTCTGTGAATAGTTCCATTTCTTCCACCCTACCCATCAACATTGGTGTTCCTCAGGGCAGCATACTTGGCCCTCTCCTCTTTCTCATCTACATTAATGACCTTCCAAATGCCTCTCAACACCTCAAATCAATCTTATTTGTTGATGACACAACCTTCATTTTCTCCAGTCCTGACCTTCTTGCTCTAAATGTCACAGTGAATACGGAACTAAATAAAGGAAATCTTTGGCTAACTGCCAACAAACTCACCCTTAACATTGACAAAACTTTCGATATTTTGTTTGGTAATAAATCCTCAAATCAAATTAATCTAAGAATAAACAATATACAAATTAATAACAAAGTAAATAGCAAATTCATTAGTGTTCTCATCGACCACAAGCTGAATTTCCAGGGACACATTCTAAATATTGCAAAAAAAGTTTCTAAAACTGTTGGTATTCTTTCTAAGATCAGATATTATGTACCACGCCCTGCCCTGGTGACTCTCTATTACTCCCTTATATATCCTTATCTCAACTATGGTATTTGTGCTTGGGGCTCTACTACCCAAAATCACTTACATCCTCTAATTACTCAACACAAAGCTGCTATTAGAACAATATCCAACTCTGGCCCCAGACATCACTCGGTACCCCTACTCAAATCTTTAAATATGTTAGACATTAAGTCACTGCACATTCTCTCACGTGTTCTCCATATAATTAAAACTCTGAACTGTAATGTCAATCATGACCTTAAAAGCTTCCTAGAAGATTGTAACAGAACCCATGGGCACCATGGGCAAGAAACAAATGCCTATTTGATATTCCAAGAGTGCTACTTAACCAAACTAGAAATGCTCTACAAATCAAGGGACCCAGAATGTGGAATGACCTTCCCAACCATGTTAAAGACTGTACCTCTCTCAACCAGTTTAAGATAAAAACTAAGCACTACCTAATAAATTCCCTGTAACCTACCTTACCCCTCTATTGTCAACCCATGTCTGCTATTTTGAAACAATGCTGTTTGTCGCCCAAATTGTATTTTTGCTGTTTTTCTGCCATGTCTCCCCCTTTTTTATTTTTATATTTTTCTCAACACATTTTATACTTTAATCTCAATTAGTATTAAGTTTTAGTCTTTAGTGTTTTCTCTCCCCGAAACGCTTTGCGTAATAGTGGCTTTAGGCATTGTATATACTAGCTCAATCTATAAATTCATCAATATTTGTATCACCCCCTTGTATGTATGTACTTTAGCTGAATAAACATTTGAATTTAAATTTTGATTTTGGGTTGTCATAGCCAGAGGGTGGTAATGGGGGACGAGCTCCCATGACCTATAAAATGCTCCTATACGGCATGCGTCTCAAATAGCCTCTGACAACCAAGTCCAACTCCTGGCCTGCACGGGTGGCTTAGTCTTTAAGCC